>NC_064819.1:34940936-35256795 GCF_024166365.1 Elephas maximus indicus
ACAGAGCCAGAACTGCAACCCAGGCCTACTGATGCCAAAGTGTTATGCTCTTTCCACTATATCTGCTATAATTAACAGAGGGCAGAACAGGGAGAGAGAGAGAGGAAAAAAAAAAAAGAAAGTTCAACCTGAAAACTGTGATTGGACAAGGTCATATCACCAGGCTAGATTTATTGCTGTTCCCATAAGGAATATCACTGACCTCCATGGGTTAGACCAGGGTGTGGTATCCGGGAGACTTGGCTGCAAAGTAAACCTTGTCCATTCCATGTGTGGTCCACAGGGAAGAAACCGTCCATCTGAGAAGCCTGGGCAGAGAGGGAGAATCTGTGTGCAATAGGAGGGAGATGAGGACCAGAAGATTCAAAGGCAAGAGACTCTGTCCCTCCAAGGAAGGGCCAGTTCACAGCCTTGCATGAGCACTGGGGGCCTTGGGTGTATAGGAAAAGGGAGCTCTCTGGGGCCCCAGACCCACCCAACAGCAACCGTGATTCCAAAGAGTGTTGTCATTCCAGCTAGACTGTGCAGCTAGATGAGATGTGCTTCAAATTCTGCTCAGGATCCAGGTAAAAAGTACTTTAAAAACACTCAAAATTCCAATAGCCTTCTTGACAGAAATAGGAAAACAAACCCTCAACTTTATATGAAATGGCAAGGGGCCCTGAATAGCTAAAACAATGTTGAAAGAGAAGAAGAAAGTAAGACGATTCACATTTCCTGATTTTAAAACATACTATACAGCTATAGTAATCAAAACAGCATGGTACTGGTATAACAGTAGACACACAAGACCAATGAAATAGAATTTAGAGTCCACAAATAAACGCACACATCTATGGTCAGCTGATTTTTGCCAAGGGTACTAAGTCCATTCAATGGGGAAAGAAGAGTCTCTTCAATAAATGGTGCTGGGAAAATTGTATTTTCACATTCAGAAAAATGAAACAGAATCCATGCCTCACACCATACGCAAACACAGATTCAAAATGGATTAAGGAACTAAATGTGAAAACTAAAACCATAAAATTCTTAGAAGAGCAAGCAGGAGCAACACTGTGAGGCCTTAACAAAAGTACAGCTAGCAAAGGACAAAATAAATAAATGGGGCCTCATAAAAATTAAAATCTTTTGTTCATCAAAAGACTTTTCCAAAAAAGTGAAAAGACAAACTACCGACTGAGAGAATATCTTCGAAAACCATATATCTGAAAAGAATCTAATAACAAAAATATATATAAAACTTAGACAACTTAGCAACAAAAAGATAAATAACCCAATCATAAAATGGGCAAAGGACTTGAACAGATATTTCACCAAAGAGGACATCCAAATGGCCACCAAACACATGAACAGATGTTCACTGTCATTAGCCATCAGAGATGCAAATCAAAACCACAAGGAGACACTTTTCGCTCCCACCAGGATCCACCAGGCAGGCACTCCTTGGAAACTTTACGGGGCAATTCTTCTCTATCCTATAAGGTTGCTATGAGTTGGAATTAACTCCATGGCAATGAGTTTGGATGACTAATATTTAAAAAACAAAATAACAAATGTCGTTGAGAATGTGGGGAAATTGGAACACTTATCCATTGCTGGTGGGAATGCAAAATGGTACAACCATCATGGAAAATAGTGTGGCAGTTCCTCAAATAACTAAAAATAGAACTACCATATGGCCCAGCAATTCCACTCCTAGAAATATACTCAAAAAACTTGAAAGCAGAGACTCAAAAAGAGACTTGTACACCAGTGTTCATTGCAGCACTATACAGAATAACCAAAAGGTGGAAACAACCTCAGTACTCATCAACAGAAGAATGGTTTAAAAAAATGTGGTACATACAATGGAATACTCCTCAGCCAGCAAGAGAAATGAAGTCTTGCTACACCTACAGTATTGATGGAGCTTGAAGACATTATGCTGAGCAAAATAAGCCAATCTCAAAAGGACAAATATAAATAATAATAAAACAACCCTTTGAAACAGCTCACACTAGCTATAGGGCATTTCCCCTTTGAAAGAAGCAGGATTATTAATCGGCTATTTCAAAACGAAAGTTAACAAAAAGAAAAGGAAAAAAGTTTAAAAAAATAATAGACTGTCATACTGTTTAAAAAAAAGCATGCTGCCTGGCAAACAGCACACCCTCTACTGGCAAGTGCAGTCATGTTTTCAAGTAGCGGGACCTTCTTCACTGTCTTCTTGCCACGTTCAGGACAGCTATCCCTTCTTAAAAGTAAGTCATTACATAATGAAAACAACAATTAAATGTGAAAAAAATTTTCAAGTTATCTTAAGTAGCAGCCACAAAAAGAACCCTTGAAGGAAAAATGAGGCTCTTGCTTGTTTGGAGCAGACACAGAAACCCAAAACCAAACCAAACCCGCTGCCCTAGAGTCGGTTCTGACTCATAGCGACCCCCTTGGGTTTCCAAGGCTATAGAGTCGCTGTGAGTTGGAATCAACGCGTCAGCAATGGGTTTGGTAAGATTTACAGAAGTAAACTGCCACATCTTTCTCCCAAGGAGCAGCTGGTGGGTTTGACTGCCAACCTTTGGTTAGCAGCCAAGCACTTTAACCACCATTTCACCAGGGCTTCTTAGACAGAAAAGTCTCTGACATTTTCAGCCTGGGAGAGTTTTCATAGCATAGTAGATGTGTGTATGGCAGTGGTGTTTCTGTTCATTTGTAAAAAGTAAAAAGAGCCCTAGATCCACACTCTCTTTCCTGTCAACTTTCTTTTTGAAACAGCTGATTAATAATCCTGCTGCTTTCAAAGGAGAAATGCCCTATAGCTAGTGTGAGCTGTTTCAAAGGGTTGTTTTATCATTATTATTATTTTAACTGGCCCGCTCCCCACCAGATTACCTACTGTTATAGTAAAGGGCTTGGACTTTGGCACTACACATACCAGAGATCAAATCCAGGCTCTGCTATTTATTAACTCTTTGATTTTGAGCAAATAACTTATCTGAAACTCAATTAATTCATCTGTTATCAGGGTAGGAAATGCTGCTAACCTGACAGATTTATTGTGATAATTACATGAACTCCTGCATGTTAATGCTTACCTCAGTGGTTGGCACACGATAAGTAATACATAAAAAGTCCCACCCTCTTCATAATTCATCATATGCCATTTTTCACACTGTACTTTAACCACTGTCTCTGTCACCACTATTAGACTTCCATCTCCTTGAAAGTAAAGGACTGTGGATGACACCCTACTCGTGTATCTAGCCTCCAACTTGCCATAGTGTCTGGCAGATAATGAGCACTCAGTAATGGCTGAGGAGAAGCGAAGGTTGCTAAAAGCCCTTTCACTCCTATAGTTTACATCTTAAGGCCTCTGAACTCTCTAGTTGTAGGTCATGTGTTTCTCCTTGGGTGTTAAAAAGAATAAATGAAACCTTGCTGTCAAGTCGATTCCAATTCATAGTGGCTGGGTAGGACAGAGTAGAACTGCTCCATAGGGTTTCCAAGGGTCTGATCTTCTCAGATCAAATTGACTACATCTGTGGAAAGGGTCAATGGAAAAGCTCAATATCATCAGTCAGAACAAGGCCAGGGGCTGAATGTGGAACAGACCATCAATTGCTCATATGCAAGTTCAAGCTGAAACTGAAGAAAATCAGAGTAAGTCCACGGGAGCCAAAATATGACCTTGATTATATCCCATCTGAATTTAGAGACCATCTCAAGAATAGATTTGACGCATTGAACAGTAGTGACCGAAGACCAGACAAGTTGTGGAATGACATCAAGGACATCATTCATGAAGAAAGCAAGAGGTCATTGAAAAGACAGGAAAGAAAGAAAAGATCAAGATGGATGTCAGAGGAGACTCTGAAACTTGCTCTTGAACATCGAGCAGCTAAAAGAAAAGGAAGAATTGATGAAGTAAAAGAACTGAACAGGAGATTTCAAAGGGCGGCTCAAGAAGACAAAGTAAAGTAGTATAATGACATGTGCAAAGAGCTGGAGATGGAAAACCAAAAGGGAAGAACACGCTCGACGTTTCTCAAGCTGAAAGAACTGAAGAAAAAATTCAAGCCTCAAGTTGCAATATTGAAGGATTCCATGGGGAAAATATTAAACGACGCAGGAAGAATCAAAAGAAGATGGAAGGAATACACAGAGTCATTATACCAGAAAGAATTAGTCGATATTCAACCATTTCAAGAGGTGGCATATGACCAGGAACCGATGCACTGAAGGAAGAAGTCCAAGCTGCTCTGAAGGCACTGGCGAAAAACAAGGCTCCAGGAATTGATGGAATATCAATTGAGACCTTTCAACAAACAGTTGCAGCTTTCTATGCCAAGAAATATGGAAGACAGCTTCCTGGCCAACTGACTGGAAGAGATCCATATTTATGCCTATTCCCAAGAAAGGAGATCCAACCGAATGTGGAAATTATAGAACAATACATTAATATCACACACAAGCAAAATTTTGCTGTATATCAACAGGGAACTGCCAGAAATTCAGGTTGGTTTCAGAAGAGGACATGGAACCAGGGGTATCATTGCTGATGTCAGATAGATCCTGGCTGAAAGCAGAGAATACCAGAAGGATGTTTACCTGTGTTTTATCAACTATGCAAAGGCATTCGACTGCGTGGATCATAACAAACTGTGGATAACACTGCAAAGAATGGGAATTCCAGAATACTTAACTGTGCTCATGAGGAACCTTTACATAGATCAAGAGGCAGTTGTTCGGATAGAACAAGGGGATACCGAGTGGTTTAAAGTCAAGAAAGGTGTGCGTCAGGGTTGTATTCTTTCACCATACCTATTTAATCTGTGTGCTGAACAAATAATCCGAGAAGCTGGACTATATGAAGAAGAACGGGGCATCAGGATTGGAGGAAGACTCGTTAACAACCTGCATTATGCAGATGACACAACCTTGCTTGCTGAAAGTGAAGAGGACTTGAAGCACTTACTAAAGAAGATCAAAGACCACAGCCTTCAGTATGGATTACACCTGAACATAAGGAAAACAAAAATCCTCACAACTGGACCAATGAGCAACATCATGATAAATGGAGAAAAGATTGAAGTTGTCAAGGATTTCATTTTACTTGGATCTGCAATCAACAGCCATGGAAGCAGCAGTCAAGAAATGAAATGATGCATTGCATTGGGCAAATCTGCTGCAAAGGACCTCTTCAAAGTGTTGAAGAGCAAAGATGTCACCTTGAAGACTAAGGTGCGCCTATTTTCAATCACATCATATGCATGTGAAAGCTGGGCAATGAATAAGGAAGACCGAAGAAGAATTGATGCCTTTGAATTGTGGTGTTGGCGAAGAATGTTGAATATACCATAAACTGCCAAAAGAACTAACAAATCTGTCTTGGAAGAAGTGGGCCAGAATGCTCCTTAGAGGCAAGGATGGCGAGACTGTGTCTTACATACTTTGAACATGTTGTCAGCAGGGATCAGTCCCTGGAGAAGGACATCATGCTTGGCAGAGTACAGGGTCAGCGGAAAAGGGGAAGACCTTCAACGAGGTGAATTGACACTGTGGCTATGACAATGAGCTCAAGCATAACAACGATTGTAAGGATGGCGCGGGACCGGGCAGTGTTTTGTTCTGTTGTGCATGGGGTCGCTATGAGTCAGAACCGACTCAACGGCACCTAACAACAACAATAACAATCTTCTCAGAAGCAGACTGCTGCTGGGTTTCTTTTTCCTGTGGAGTGGCTGGTGGGTTCCAACCACTGATGTTTCAGTTAGCAGCCAAGTACCAGGGCTTTTTCCTTGGGTACTGGAAGATCATTATTTTGGACTAAAGTAATGAGCTCGCATTTACTGCACACATGTATCAGTTTCTTTAATCTTTAATAAATGAGGGAGAGATGTCTCCAAATGAGGTCTTTGAGGATTGAATCCAGGTTGTTTTTAAGGAGTTATATTTTGCTCTGAAAGTACAGTCAGTTGCTGTTCCTTTAGAGAGAAATGCGTGCTGTATAGTGTATGTTTTACCTGAATATGGCTGGAAGCCCACATGGTCCCATCCACGTGCAGTGTTGTTTCAGAGAAACAGTGGCCACATGCCATGAGCTTTGAAGAGTCCTGAGGTCGTCAGTGAAGTGTCCTCAGGGTAGTGACTGTGGGTTCCCATAGCACCACTCATAGAAGGGCTCTCAGAAACCTTCTGTGGATGCGCCTCCCTCTCATTAAACTTTCCCACACGAATAACTGCTAAAATTCATCTTCCCCTTTCTCTCTCTCTCATTCCCTGCCCATACCTACTCCCATGCTGCTTTCTCGTCTGCCTCCTCCTCGCCCATGTCTTGCTGCCCATGTAATTGTCCATCCCCAAGGTCCACAATCCTCATACAGGGCCCTCCTTTCTGCACACGGTTCTCATACAGGGCCCTCCTCTCTGCACACGATCCTCATACAGGGCCCTCCTCTCTGCACAGGTCCTCATACAAGACCCACCCCTCTGCACAGGGTTCTCCCACAGGGCCCTCCTCACTGCACACGGTCCACCCACAGGCCCTCCTTGCTGCACACAGTCCACCCACAGGCCCTCCTCACTGCACACGGTCCACCCACAGGGCCCTCCTCACTGCACACGGTCCACCCACAGGCCCTCCTTGCTGCACACGGTCCACCCACAGGGCCCTCCTTGCTGCACACAGTCCACCCACAGGGCCCTCCTCGCTGCACCCAGTCCTTTCACTGACTGCCTACTCACCCCCTACCCAAAATTCTGGAAAATAAAATTAAAATTCTGCACCTTGCAAAATGCTGAAAGTCCCAGACGCCAAGCATTTCTGGAATACAGTCATGGAGAACTTGTCATGAATATGCCACTCGTTTTTTTACCTGGAAACCCTGGTGGTGTAGTGGTTAAGAGCTACGGAATTCAAATCCACCAGGTGCTCCTTGGAAACCATGCGGGGCAGTTCTATTCTGTCCTGTAGGATTGCTATGAGTCAGAATTGGCTCCATGACAGTGGGTTTGGTTTTTGGTTTAAGTCAATAACAAATGATATAAAGTCATTGGTTCTCTGAGTCAATGCTTCCCAACATTTTTCCTGTGATGGGACTGTTAGACCCTGTTCTTCTCAGGCCACCTCCAAGGACAGCTGGCTACCCTACGCCTGCCTAGTCCTTTAGTGGGGACCAGTGGCTCATGCATGCTGGCTGAGATGCTCTGCTCTAGGTTATTGAAGACATTTAGTGATGTGAATAGTCTGCTTGTTTAGTCTCTCTGCACCTGCACCACCGAGGGACATAACTGGGTGTGTGCTCTAAGACCTCTTCCAGGACAGAAAGGCACATGCATTAGAACCTCAGGTCTAGCCTCTGCTTCTTTCAGATTTTCTTCAAAGCTTCAATTCCCTCAAAAAACAGTTGCCATTGATGGCACCTAACAACAACATCAAATCGATTCTGACACATGGTGACCCCATGTGTGTCAGAATAGAACTGGCTCCATAGAGTTTTCAGTGGCTGTGATCTTTCAAAGGTAGATCTCCAGGCCATCCTTCTGAGGTACCTCTGAATGGAAACACACCTAAAATCATCCAGGTAGTAGCCATGCAGACTTAATTATATTATTTCCTCTCTTCTGAATTTTCTAGACATCTTGATTTGTTTAAGGCCTAAGACATGTTCTTACAGATTTCTAGGCCCTATCCTGCAGGTTTTTGATCCAGTAGAGAATTTGCATTCCTGAAGAGTTTTTTTTTTTTTTTTTTTAAAGAGTTCCTAGGAGTTGCAGATGCTTCTAGTCCAGGGACCATACTTTGAAACCCACTCTACTGAAGGATTCCAAGAAGCCTTTACCAACACTTTCCAGTGAGAGGTATTAATCCTGCTTTTCAGAGCTGACAATTCCTGGTTTCTTTTGTAAACATCTTTATTTCAAAAGATGCCTACTCAATCAAAAATTGTTGCTGTTGTTGTTAGGTGCCGTCCAGTCGGTTCTGACTCATAGCGACCCTATGTACCACAGAACAAAACTGCCCTGTCCTGCGCCATTCTTACAATTGTTGTTATGCATGAGCTCATTTTTGCAGCCACTGTGTCAGTCTATTTCGTTGAGGGTCTTCCCCTTTTCCGCTGAAGCTCTACTTTACCAAGAATGATGTCCTTCTCCAGGGACTGATCCCTCCTGACAACATGTCCAAAGTCTGTAAGATGCAGTTTTGCCATCCTTGCTTCTAACAAGCATTCTGGTTGTGCTTCTTCCAAGACAGATTTGCTCATTCCTTTGGCAGTCCATGGTATATTCAATATTCTTCGCCAACACCACAATTCAGAGGTGTCAATTCTTCTTCAGTTTTCCTTCTTGTCCAGCTTTCGCATGCATATGATGCGATTGAAAATACGATGGCTTGGGTCAGGCGCACCTTAGTCTTCAAGGTGACATCTTTGTTTTTCAACACTTTAAAGAGGTCCTTTGCAGTAGATTTACCCAATGCAATGCATCTTTTGATTTTTTTTTTTAATTTCTATTGTGCTTTCAGTGAAAGTTTACAAACCAAGTTGGACTCTCATACAAAAATTTATAAACACCTTGCTAAAAAGCAAAAAAAAACACCTTGCTATATACTCCTAATTGCTCTCCTCCTAATGAGACAGCACAATCCTTCCCTCCACTCTCTCTTTTCATGTCCATTCAGCCAACTTCTGACCCTCTCTACCCTCTCATCTCCCCTTCAGACAGGAGATGCCAACATACTCTCATGAGTCTACTTGATCCAAAAAGCTCATTCTTCACCAGTATCGTTGTCTATCACATAGTCCAGTCCAATCCTTTTCTGAAGAGTTGGCTTTGGGAACAGTTTCTGTCTTGGGCTAACAGAAGGTCTGGGGACTATGACCTCCGGGGTCATAATTTACAATGTTAAACCTTCCTATCCATGAGCAAGGTATGTTTTTCCCCTTATGTAGGTCTCTTTTGGTTTGTTGCAGTAGTGTCTTGTAGTTTTCTTTGTGTAGGTCTTTTACATCTCTGGTAAGATTTATTCCTAAGTATTTTATCTTCTTGGGGGCTACTGTAAATGGTATTGGTTTGGTGATTTCCTCTTTGATGTTCTTTTTTTTCTGTAGAGGAATCCAACTCTTCTATTAGTTTCAGTAGTTCTCTGGAGGGTTCTTTAGGGTTTCCTGTGTATAAGATCATATCATCTACAAATACAGATACTTTTACTTCTTCCTTACCAATCTGGATGCCCTTTATTTCTTCATCTAGCCTAATTGCTCTGGCTAGGACCTCCAGCACAATGTTGAATAAGAGTGGTGATAAAGGACATCCTTGCCTGGTTCCTGATCTCAAGGGGAATGCTTTCAGACTCTCCATTTAGGATGACATTGGCTGTTGGCTTTGTAGAAATGCCCTTTATTATGTTAAGGAATTTTCCTTCTATTCCTATTTTGCTGAGAGTTTTTATCACGAATGGGTATTGAACTTTGTCAAATGCCTTTTCTGCATCAGTTGATAAAATCATGTGGTTCTTGTCTTTTGTTTCATTTATATGATGGATTATATTAATTGTTTGTCTAATGTTGAGCCGTCTCTGCATACCTGGTATGAATGCCACTTGGTCATGGTGAGTTATTTTTTTTTATATGTTGTTGAATTCTGTTGGCTAGAATTTTGTTGAGGATTTTTGCATCTAAGTCCATGAGGGATATAGGTCTGTAATTTTCTTTTTTTGTGGTGTCTTTACCTAGCTTTAGTATCAGGGGTATGCTGGCTTCATAGAATGAGTTTGGGAGTATCCCATCCTTTTCTATGTTCTGAAATACCTTTAGTAGTAATAGTGTTATTTCTTCTCTGAAAGTTTGGTAGAACTCTGCAGTGAAGCTGTCTGGACCAGGGCTTTTTTTTGGGGGGAGTATTTTGATTACCTTTTCAATTTCTTCTTTTGTTATGGGTCTATTTAGTTGTTTTACCTCTCTTTGTGTTAGTTTAGGTAGGTAGTACGTTTCTAGGAATTCATCCATTTCTTCTAGGTTTTCAAATTTGTTAGAGTACAATTTTTCATAGTAACCTGATACGATTCTTTTAATTTCAGCTGGATCTGTTGTAATATCACCCATCTCATTTCTTCTTTGGGTTATTTGCTTCCTCTTTTGTTTTTGTTTTTATTTTTTGTTTTGTCAGTTTGGCCAATGATTTATCAATTTTGTTGATTTTTTCAAAGAAGCAGCTTTTGGTCTTGTTAATTCTTTCGATTGTTTTTCTGTTTTCTATTTCATTTAGTTCAGCTCTAATTTTCATTATTTGTTTTTTTCTGGTGCCTGAGGGTTTCTTTTGTTGCTCTCTTTCTCTTAGTTCAAGTTGTAGGGATAATTCTTTGATTTTGGCCCTTTTTTCTTTTTGTATGTGTGCGTTTATTGATATAAATTGACCTCTGAGCACTGCTTTCACTGTGTCCCAAACATTCTCATAGGAAGTGTTTTCATTCTCATTGGATTCTATGAATTTCTTTATTCCATCCTTAATGTCTTCTATAACCCAGTCTTTTTGAGCAGGGTATTGTTCAGTTTCCACGTGTTTGATTTCTTTTCCCTGCTTTTTCTGTCATTGATTTCTACTTTTATGGCCTTATGGTCAGAGAAGATGCTTTGTAATATTTTGATGTTTTAGATTCTGCTAAGGCTTGCTTTATGATCTAATGTGTGGTCTATTCTAGACAGTGTTCCATGTGCACTGGAAAAGAAAGTATACTTGGCTGCTGTTGGGTGGAGTGTTCTGTATATGTCTATAAGGTCGAGTTGGTTGGTTGTGGCATTTAGATATTCCATGTCTTTATTGAGCTTCTTTCTGGGTGTCCTGTCCTTCACCGAAAGTGATGTGTTGCAGCCTCCTACTATAATTGTGGGGCTATCTATAGATATCACTTTTCAATGCTGTTAGAGTTTATTTCATGTATCTTGGAGCCCTGTCGTTAGGTGCATAAATATTTAATATGGTTATATTCTCCTGGTATCTTGTCCCTTTAATCACTATATGGTGTCCTTCTTTATCCTTTGTGGTGGATTTAACTTTAAAGTCTATTTTGTCACAAATTAATATTACCACTCCTGCTCTTTTTTGATTGTTGTTTGCTTGATGTATTTTTTCTGTCCTTTAAGTTTTTGTTTGTTTGTGTCCCTAAGTCTAGGGTGTGTCTCTTGTACAGCATATAGACAGATCATGTTTTTTAATCCATTCTGCCACTCTCTGTCTCTTTATCTGTGCTTTTAGTCCATTAACATTCAGCATAATTATGGATAGGTATGAGTTTAGTGCTGTCATTTTGATATCTTTTTTTGTGTGTTGTTACCAGTTTTTTTTTCCCGCTTAACTTTTTGTGCTGATTAGTTTATCTTTATTTTGCCTTTTCCTCTTCTTCGTTGTTGATTTTGTTTCTGCTGAGTCTCTATTTTTTTCTTGTATTTTATTTTGATGACTAGGATAGTTTGTCTCCTTTGTGGTTACCTTAATATTTACCCCTATTTTTCTAAGTTTAAACTTAACTTGTATTGCTATATATCGCCTTGTCTTCCTCTCCATTTTAAAGATCTATGACTACATTTCTTAGTCCCTCTTTATTATTTTAATGTTGTCTTCTTTTGTATAATGACATCACTGTTTCCCTGTTTTGAGAGTTTTTTTATCTTGATTCATTTTTTGTGATTTCCCTGTCTAGGTTAACATCTGATTGCCCTGCCCAGTGTTCTAGTCTTGGGTCGATACCTGATATTATTGATTTTCTAACCAAATACTCCCTTTAGTATTTCTTATAGTTTTGGTTTGGTTTTTACAAATTTCCTAAACTTCTGTTTATCTGGAAATGTCCTAATTTCACCTTCATATTTGAGAGAGAGTTCTGCTGGATATATGATTCATGGCTGGCAATTTTTTTCCTTCGATGCTTTATATAAGTCATCCCATTGCCTTCTTGCCTGCATGGTTTCTGCCATGTAGTCCGAGAGTATTCTTACTGACTATCCTTTGTAGTTGACTTTTCATTTATCCCTAGCTGCTCTTAAAATTCTCTCTTTATCTTTGGTTTTGGCAAGTTTGATTGTAATATGTCTTGGTGACTTTCTTTTAAAATCTACCTTACGTGGAGTTTGATGAGTATCTTGGATTGATATCTTCTCCTCTTTCATGATATCAGGGAAGTTTTCTGCCAACAAATCTTCAACAGTTCTCTCTGTATTTTCTGTTATCCCTTCCTGTTCTGGTACTCCAATCATTCATAGGTTATTTCTCTTGATAGAGTCCCACATGATTTTTAAGGTTTCTTCATTTTTTTTTAATTCTTTTATCTGGTTTTTCTTCAAATATATTCATTGCAAGTGCTTTATCTTCAAGGTCACTAATTCTGCCTTCCACTTGCTCAATTCTGCTCTGACTTACTATTGAGTCATCTAATTCTGTAATTTTATTGTTAATCTTCTGAATTTCTGATTGCTGTCTCTCTATGGATTCTTGCAGCTTATTAAATTTTTCAATCTGTTCTTGAATAAACTTTTTAATTTCTTCAACTGTTTTATCTGTGTGTTCCTTGGCTTGTTCTGCATAATGCCTGATCTCCTTCCAGATGTCTTGAAGGGTTCTGTATATTAATCTTTTGAATTCTGCATCTAGTAATTCCAGGAAGGCAGCTTCATCCAGAAGGTCCTTTGATTCTCTGTTTTGAGAGCTTGTTGAAGCAATCATGGTCTGTTTCTTTATGTAGTTTGATATTGACTGTTGTCTCCAAGCCATCTATAAGTTATTGTATTAGTTTATTTTATGTTTGCTTGCTGTATCTTAGTTTCTTGCTTTGGTATGTTTTGATATGCCCAAATGGGTTGCTTGAGTGAGCTAGCTTGATTATTTTCACCTTTGGAGCTCTGACGTCCTGTCATCAGATGACTAGGTCTGTTATCAGGTATATTAGCTTATGAGTCCATTCACTTTTCTTGTGTGGATTCAGCTCAGGTGTCTAGGTACCTGGTCATCAAGTGTGTGGTACAGGCTCTGTCCTACGGTCTTAGAGGGGCAGGGGTGATTGGTGTAGGTACCAGTATCTGGTTGCAGCAGAGGGTCATGCTCTGAAAAAGGCAGGGGGCTGAGAACCGTCCCCTGAGTGTCTCTGAGGAAAACACGTCCTTGTTCCCTAGAACATAGGTGGGTGGGTTCTGCAGATGGACCATGGGCACCCAAGGCTTTTGGTTGTAAGGAGTAGGAGGTACCAGTTATCCTTGGATCCCTGTCGCGGGTGGCTGGGTGACCTCAGTGGAGCCACAAGTCCTTATGCGCCTGAAGTGGGTAGATGAGGACCCTGTTCGATAGGCAAAGCAGTGTCAAATCTCAAACACCCACCTCTCCACCGCACAGCTTAAACAGTTGCAGTCTGCCAGCAAGGGCCTATTCTCCTGAAATAGGCCCACACAGGTCCATGCAGAGGGGAAAGGTATTCAAGGTCCACAGACTGTTTATGCCTGGACAGGAGCCACTTCTGTCCTGAGCTCCCCAGGCCAGTGGAGCTGGCAAATTATCTTTTCCCCCTGTTGTGAGTTTATTTCTTCTCCAAGTCCAGGAGCATGGCTCAGTGCGCTCAAATGGGCCTATCTCAGGCCCAGGGAAATCAACAGCCAATGAAGCGAGCTTAGGGGAGGGGGACACAGTACAATATATGCAAGTACTTAGCTTTTGCCGAGAGCACTATTCTTCTCTGGATCCAGAGGTGTAAGTAGGCTGTGCGGCTGGCTGCTTCTCCCTGAGGAAACTGTGGCCAAAAACTACTACTAGCCCACAGCAGCTGCTCCTGGGAGTGGTGCCTGAGGGATTCCAGTGATTCAGGCCCGGTAACTCCTCTCCGCTTCTGAATGGACTGTCCCTCCCCCTGCCACTCAATCTGTTTTCTAACTTAGCCTATGACCTAGGTTGTCATAAATATAATCATTTCACTTGATTTTGGGGGTCTTTGTTGTAAGAAGGATCACTGGAGGCATCTGGGCATTCTGCCGTCTTGGCCCCACCTCCATCTTTTGATTTCTTGACTGCTGCCTCCATGGGTGTTGATTGTGGATCAAAGTAAAATGAAATCCTTGACAACTTCGATTTTTTCTCCATTTATCATGATGTGGCTTATTGGTCTAGTTGTGAGGATTTTTGTTTTCTTTATGTTGAGGTGTAATCCATACTAAAGGCTCTGGTCTTTGATCTTCATCAGTAAGTGCTTCAAGTCCTCTTCACTTTCAGCAAGCAAGGTTGTGTCATCTGCATAATGCAGGCTATTAATGAGCCTTCCTCCAATCCTGATGCCCCATTCTTCTTCATATACTCCAGCTTCCCAAATTATTTGCTCAGCATACAGATTGAATAGATATGGTGAAACGCACCTGACACACACCTTTCCTGACTTTAAACCACTCGGTGTCCCCTTGTTCTGTCCAAACAACTGCCTCTTGATCTATGTATAGGTTCCTCATGAGCACAATTAAGTGTTCTGGAATTGCCCGTCTCCACAATGTTATCCATAATTCGTTTTGATCTACACAGTTGAATGCCTTTGCATAGTCAATAAAACACAAGTCAACATCTTTCTGGTATTCTCTGCTTTCAGCCAGGATCTGTTTGACATCAATAGTGATATCCCTGGTTCCATGTCCTCTTCTGAATCTGGCCTGAATTTCTGGCAGTTCCCTGTCAATATACTGCTACAGCTTTTTTGAATGATCTTCAGCAAAATTTTCCTTGCATCTGATATTGACGATTTTTTTGATAATTTCCACATTCAGTAGGATCCCCTTTCTTGGGAATAGACGTAAATATGGATCTCTTCCAGTTGGTTGGAGAGGTACCTCTCTTCCAAATTTCTTGGCATAGATGAGTGAGCGCTTCCAGCGCTGCATCCGTTTATTGAAACATCTCAGTTGGTATTCCATCAATTCTTGTTTTTTACCAGTGCCTTCAGTGCGGCTTGAACTTCTTTCAGTACCATTGGTTCCTGACCATATGCTACCTCTTGAAATGAACGTTGACTAATTCCTTTTGGTTTAATGACTCTGTGTATTCCTTCCATCTTCTTTTGATGCTTCCTGCGTCATTTATTATTTTCCCCATAGAATCCTTCACTATTGCAACATGAGGCTTGAATTTTTTCTTCCATTCTTTCAGCTTGAGCAATGTTGAGCTCATTCTTCCGTTTTGGTTTTCTATCTCCACTCTTTGGAGCTTATGGAAAGCTTAATTTTCAGGACAAGGAAACTGAGATGTAATTCTTAAGTGCAGAGAATTTCCCAGAGGAATTCAAATGACACCACATCATGAGACAGAGCTCCAGCAGCACAAAGCAGTCATTTCTCCAGCCCACAAGCCATTCACTAAGCCATGTCATTATTCCAGGGCTCACATTTGTTAATCTTTGGGAGGAAAACACTTTTGACAATTGCTGCCTCAGAACATAACCTCTAATACAATAGGTGACTGTTCACTCAACTACAGAGAAGACTTAAAATTGGGGTCTAAGTGCTTCAGACAGGTCAGCATTAGTCTCACCACCTTCAGGAAGCAGCAGTTTGGGTCCCAGAGCATTTATGAAATGTAACATGTCCTGAAAATCAGTGTCTAAAATAGAGCAATGTCACCCATAAATTTGAAACACTCTTAGAAGGGAATTTAGAGCTTTTAGCCTATAGCCACATCCCCTCCTGCCCCCCGAGAAGCATATCTACGTTGAAAGCTCCTTTGCCCCGCTTCAGCTTAAAGTTGCTTTGTGGTATTTTCCCCATAAACTCTTATTTTCTATGAATATGTTAATGAAACTTATAATGCCAGTCCTAATGGAAACAGACAGTTTTATTAAACACATTATTTCCCTTGCCCACTAAAGTGTTAAATGGTGGTTTGGAAATTGGAATTCATCATACTGATCTAATTATATCAGACAGCTCTTGTTGAATTTCCAGAGTAGCTGGATTTGAAGTCCTTTTGTGCAGATATGCAATTTTGAAAGGATTAACAGATTAAACATCTTCTAACCCCTCAATCATGTAAATTAGGAATGAGTAGGTTGTCTTCTCAAGTGGACTAAACCTCCCACCTTTAGTTTAGCAGCCAAGTGTGTTCTTTAGTCATCTGCATCACCCAGTAGGGGCAGAAGGAACATGTGTCAGCTGATATAATGCACCAGCCTCACTCAGTCCAGTGATGACTTCATGTCCCTGGAACATAACTGAGTAAACCAGGGAAACTCTTGTTGTCATGTAGCTATCAAATGTATTCCACTTTTAATTTCAGAGCTGAGGACAGTGCTGGTAGCCATGGAGTAAAGATTAAGCCTTTCAGGGAGATTTCAGAGAAAGCACGAGAGAAATGGGCTGGTAGTTCAAGAACCCTGTAAACTTCCCCTCCTCCTCACCCTGTCCTTGGTGACTAGACCCTCTGAGAGGCACAGGACACCCTGTCCCTTCTGCGGTCAAAGGCACCTCACAGAGCTGTGTCCAGGCCTCCCAGCAAAGCCCTAATTCCTTGAGAATTCAGCTTCCTTTGAAAATTGAAGGTTTTCCTGAAAGTTAACAGGGCAAATTAGGTTACCTTGAAAGGACAAAAAGGGGGAAATCATTAGATCCAAAGCTTAAATTGGAAACTAAAAGTAGCTCCTTTTGATCCAATAATAATAGCTAACATTTCCTAAATGCCAGTCACTGCTCCAAGTGTTTTATTAATTCTCTTTATCCTCCAAGAACCCAGATAGGTTCCTTCTTACACAGACAGAAACTTCCTCCTCGCCCCCCTTCTACACCTGTTCAAATGAGTAGATAAATTCCATCTATTAGCGTCTTTCATCCTGAAAGATGGTGAAGTACTTTGCCAATGATTGAACCTGATTCTGGAGCCCTTGAAGATAGATAATGGCAGGAGAATAAATGTTGGTGATCAGAAGCCGTTTGGCCCAACCGGCCACCCTCACCACCCTGTCCCCATCTGTCCCTCCCTCCCGCCCTCCCTCTTCCTCCTTCTTTCCTTCCTCTTCCTTCTTTGTCTCCTCCTTTTTCTTCTTCTCTCCCTTTCTCTCTAATACACACGGTGGAAGGTGAGGTATCAAAATAATCATCACTGCCTGCTGAACTTTGATAGATAGGGAAAGAATCAGTAGGTTAACTGTTTTTCCTATTTTTAGAAAAAATGTTTTTTCTCATTAAAATAGCATACACTTATGGTAGAAAATAAACAACAAAAAATAAGTATAAGTTTACAGGAAAAAAACAAAAACAACCCATAGCACATCCCCAAAGATAGCCTTTACAACTATTTTGTGGTCTTTCCTCCAAATCTTTTTCCTATATCTAATTTTCTTAATTGAATTCATACCGTATATATACTTTGATGGAAACCCTAGTGGCGTAGTAGTTAAGTGCTACGGCTGTGAACCAAAGGGTCAGCAGTTCAAATCCACCAGGTGCTTCTTGGAAACTCTATGGGGCAGTTCTACCCTGTCCTTTAGAGTCGCTATGAGTCGGAATTGACTCGACGGCACTGGGTTTGTTTTTTTTGTTTGTTTGTTTATATACTTTGATACTGCATTTTTCACATAGCATTGTACATTCTCATTTTCCCGTGTTATTGTAAACTCTTCAAAAATATTTTTGTGGCTACGGTAGTGTATCCCATTGTACGGTTTCACGTTGTGAGCTGGTTTCTCTTCCAGGTTTGATTCATGTCCAGGTTACTTCTGCCAAAATCAGGTCCTTTGTTATCCAAAATGCTTTAAAATTGTCATCTGACCATTCGTACCGGGAGACACATGAACACAATCACTGCTCAGTGTACGAGACTGTGCTAGCTTAATAATGATATATTTTATGAAAGTGCATTAATTCTGCCAAATGCTACTGCAAAGGGCAATTGGTGTTTTAAAGAATGGCTTCAAGAATGGGCTCGAACATAGCAATGATTGTAAGGATGGCGCAGGACCAGGCAGTGTTTCTTTCTGATGTGCCTGGGGTCACTATGAGTCAGAACCAACTCAATGGCACCTAACAACAACAACAACCAAAGTTTCCAAACAATTAGAGTATTAGTATACTTTATTACTCACTAAAAACCTACGTAATCATAGTAGTTGATGGTCTATGCAATATAGATTGATATTAGATTCATGATTTTATTTTCTGGTTAAATAATTTTTATTTGTTCTATATGTTGTCAATGAGAATAGAGTCAGAAATATGTAAACTTGGGAGTCAGATATAACTGAATTCAAATCCCAGTTCTTCCACTGAGTAGTTTCATTTTTACTAGACAAATTGTTTAACCTCTGAGACTCATCAACCTCGTCCACAGAAAGGATCCTCATGCCCACATTGTTGCAATTTGCACTAGGGGTTAAGGAGTCAACGTGTGTGAATTTCTGAGCAGTGAATAGTAGAGTGAGCAGGCTGCATAAGTGCTCAATAAGCATCCTTCTCCCTAAATGACCAGTCTACCAGTTTATCCAATAGACATTTAGCTTAATCCTTGGTTCAGGACACACAACTTTTCAGACAGGTAGATAGATACAGATATATTCATAATGTAGATATATACAGGTACAGACACATTGCCGTATCAACTTGTACAGAAATGTGCTACATGTAAATACAAGCTTTATTCTGTGCACACACACAGGATCTCCTCCAGAAAGCAGCCATTCGTATGCGTGAATGGCACGCCCACCTGCTCAGTCTGGGTAGGGTGCTGCAGACTGGATATGAAAGCAAGCTGGCCAGGGCATCTGCTGTGCTCACTAGTTGCCAGGCTTGATCTGGAAGGTTTGCCTGGCTGAGCTAGAAGGACAGTCCTTCATGTCCTGTTGCGACCTCCTGAGTACTAGGACAACCTTTCTAGGTAAAGAATGCTCTTCTTCCATCCAACATGTCAAAGTGGGCCACAGTTCCAGCTCTCAAGTATTAGAGAGTGCAGGGAACAGGGTGCGATCTAAAGCAGTGCAATCAAAGTGGTTCTAAGAGCCGCAGCACCAGCACACCTGGAAGCTTGTAAGAAATGCAAATTTGTATGCTCCCCCAGACCTACGGAATCAAACTCTGGGGTGGCTCTTGAGGAGGCTCTAAAAGACAACCAGCAACCATTTGCCTTCTAGTCAATTCCAACTCATGGCAACCCCATATGTGTCAGAGTAGAACTGTGCTCCATAGGATTTTTAATGACTGTTTTTTTGGATGTAGATCACCAGGCCTTTCTTCCAAGGCACTTCTGGGTGGACTCAAACCTCCAACCTTTCAGTTATCAGCCAAGTGCATTAACCATTTCTACCACCCAGAGATTTCTCAGGGGCCTCTAGTGTTCACAAAAGCCTAGAGTAAACTGGAACTACAGTCATTTAGCAATCTCTCCCCCTTGTTCGCTTGACACCAGCCATACTGGTCTCCTTGCTGTACCTGGAAACAGGAGGGAAAAAAAGAAAGGCTTTCAACATGGTTAACTACAACTGTTAAAATTCCTTCTCTATTTCACCCATGTTCCTAGTTCCAAATTTTAGACTGTTTTCCAATTTAAGTTAAAAATTTGTTTGAAGTGCTTGCTTTGTAGTGGTAGATGTTTCAGTGATGTTGACAATAGCTTTCTCAAAAGAAGGGAAGTGCGCCTTGCTCCACTGCTCCGGCCTCTTCATCAAGGATGAGCTACTGAAGTCCCAGCGATAGCAGCCTGGCTGGGGTAGCAGGTGACAGCCCCTGCCAGGAAGGCAAGTATGTACACAGCGGTTATGCAGCAGGTGGCCATAGTTGCTTCCGTGACTGGCTGTAGATTTCCTGGTAACAAGAGTCACTGGGTCCATGAGCAGGAAGGACACACAGGGCCCAGAACAGCTGTCACTGGGAGAACAATGCAAGATGCATGTGGCTAAAAGCCTGGAGTCACGAATCACATCATTAAAGGTGTGTTTAAAAAAACATTAAGGGCATAAATTGAGTTTAAATTAACTTTTATTTTTCCAATTTGGAATAAGGATCAAATAAAATTATATTTGAAACTCTATCACTTGTGACTTTTGTAATATATTAAATGCATTTGCCTTGTACTTATTCCTCGGAATACTATAAAGCAGAATTTGGCAATACCAAAATATATTCAACTTCATTTTCTTTAAAATATGAAAATAGATCTTTCTGGTTTTTCTGTTTCTAATTACAAAACTTATGCCTTCTCATTATAAAATTCAGTCGAATATAAAGAACAAAATAAAAAGCAGCTCAAATTCACTGTCCTGAAGTGATCACTGTCAAAATTGGGGCAGGCATTCTTACATAATCACACACATACACACACACACACACACACACACACACACACAATTTTATATATGTAGGGTTTGGCTATACCTTTGATTTTGAACCCCATTTTTCCTTCTTCCCTATATCCTGGAGGCTTTCAGTATCAGTAAATATAAGTAGGACTTACATGTTTTTCATAGCCACGTACCATTTTCTTTTGTGGATTATCATACTGTACTGGCTATAACTAATAACTAATCCCCTAGCCATAGACATTTAGGTTCTCTCCAGTTTTTCATAATTCTAAACGAGATGGGGCTAAAGATGTCCATGGACATCTTTACACTATTCTGACGCTATCATCAGCATGAAGAAGTACAAGTGGAGTTGGTGATAGAAGGCCATATGCATTTAAAAGTTTGATCCCATCAGCAAACTGCCCTGCATAAGCTGTGCGGCTCTCCCTCCCGTTGACAATGGAGGAGTGCTGAGTCCCCCATACGCCAGCCACAGCAGTGTCACTGTCTAATCTTTGCCAAATTGATGGTCAAAAATTGGCATCTCATTTTTATTTCTGTTTCTTTCATTACAAGTGAAGTAAGAAAAAATTGAGTTTAGGATACATGTGAACTTAACTGAATATCGAAGAACCCCCTCTGGTTAGCATTTGAGTTAATTGGGCTGTGCTGTATCCAAGGAGTTTTTCATTTATGAGGTTGGAAACATTGCTTCTTTAAACCACTCTAGGAAAAAAAACACATTTCTTTAAAGGAAACAGATAAAAAATAATTTAAATACATCAGTGCATATGGCTTTAGATATCATTTTTTAAGATATTTATAATTTTGGAAAAAGCATTTGGGAAAAAGCCGTCCTTTCCACTGTAGCCCTAGTCATTATAAATAAGTCAAAAGCAATTTCAAAAGCAGGTTGCAAAAAGATTGAAGATCAGGAAGTGTGGGTTCTATTCTAGGTCTGCCACCAACTAACTTGATGGCCTCGTAAAATTGACTTCACCTCTAAAGGCCTCAATTTCCTTCTCCAAAAAATGGAGGGGGTTGACTAGTTGTTCCTTGTGGTCTTTACAATCTAAGATGTAATGATCTCCATCCAAGGACAGTAGCTTTGCTAGCCTCTTTGTTGACGGCACAAATTCAGCTCTAGCTTCTCAACCTGAACATGACAATAACAATACATACTTAGCTTAAATCTTGGTCACATGGAAACAGTCCTCTTTTATTTTAGTGACGTTTAATAACCAGAACAATCTGGAGAAAGACCTCTTCTGTTTTTTCATGTGAATAGGTTTGTGTATACATGTGCATATCTGCTTCCATTCATTTGTTTCTCAAGCACGTACTGAACATCTACAATTTCCCAGGCTGGAGCTGAAAATACAAGGTTGAGTAAGACAAAAGTTCTCTTCCTCAAGAAGCGCAGCTTCTAGTGGGGAAATGGGGAAATGGGCAAATAAGTAAGCAAATGTTGTCTGAAAGGAAGTTCAAAGTTGTACCTAAACCCAAAAACCAAACCAAACTCACTGCCATCAAGTTGATTCCAACTCATAGCGACCCTATAGGACAGAGTAGAACTACCCCATAGAGTTTCCAAGGAGCGCCTGGCAGATGTTGCCATTTCTTTCTCAAAATTCATATTTGCATAAGATGGCATTTCCCTGTTCCTCTATATTGCTACACAGATGAAAATGATGAAAGCTTTCAACATGCATAAAATGTCTTTTAGAAGAAAGGAAAAGTTTGGGTCTTTAGTAGAGTTAAATATCCATTTTGAATGACAGATCCTAACATTACCTCCTATTTTAAATGCTCAGATACTATTTTCAACAACCTGGAAAGCATTTACCATATTTCAAATTCAAAGATGATAGTTTGGTCCTAGTAAGTTAGAGAAGGATCAGATGTGGTACAGGCCCCGCCCAGCAAGGCAGGCAAGTCTCAGGGTAGAGACGATCAACAGAAGGCGCATGTAGGTGAGTAAAGCATAGCAGGGTCCCACCTGGGACCCAGCTGAACTTTAAGCTGCTGGAAAGAAAATGAGAAAATATCCATTAAAAGAAGGCTATACAGTGCAATTGACAACAGAAAGCAAAGACCAAAGGAGAAACTCAGTTTTATGACCGACTGCAGTGGTTCCCAACTTCAGCATGCTCAGAATCACTTGGAGGCCTGTCACAGCTCAGATTGCGGGGCCCCACTCCCAGAGTTTCTAATTCTTTTGGTCTGGGGGGAATCCAAAATTTTGCATTTCTAGCAAGTTCTCAGGTGATGCTGCAACTTCTGGTCCAGGGACCATACTTTGAGAACCATTGACTGAACAGACCAGGAAGCACTCATTCAGATTCAGCAACTTGGATGTAAAAACCCTTGTTTTCTAAGTGGAGACTCTGAAAGAAGAGCCCTGTGGCTTTAGCCCTGACTGTGTCCTGACCCGAGGCACAGCAAGAGTGACTGGGACAGCTAGGTGAGCCTTCACTGGGTGGGGCAGGGGGCCTGAAGCTGAAGACTGAAGATGTGATTGGTTTGGGAACAGACATGGGATGCAATCTCTGATCCCAGTTGTGGGGAGCTGGGAGAGGCAGAGGGATTGGAGAACTGGCCGTATTATCCAGAGACTCATCACTGTATCTTAAACTAAGGGCTGTAGTTGTGTTGTCGCCTGGGCCTCGGAATATGTGGATGCAAACATACACTGCCCTTTGCATAGGCTTGACAAGTAGTACTACGTCTAAACTCTGCTTGCAACTATTAGACTCAGTGTGTGAAAATGCCAATATTTACCAGCTTTTGACCCACTAAAATGCAACTGCTTAAGATTCAATCTAATACAAACTAGAATATAAAAAGAAAATAAATGCCATGGTCTTTATACTTAGCTCTTTTTTAATAAAGTAATTTAAAAGGAGGAGCCAACTCTTACATTTTCCATATTTAGATTTAAGTCCTTTGAGGATTTTTCCATTGTAAATTTTCCACCCTTGAAACCACGCATTAAACCTAGCCAACTCTGATCTGCTGCCCCCTGCCGTCAGCTGGGTAAGCAACCTGATTTTAACCGCATTTAGGAAGCTAGGAGCCAATATTATTATTACTGTTTTTAATTTCAAATCAAGATTTCTAGACATGTCAGTTAGGATTATGTCTTGTTTTGGGTAATCCTTGAAACTGCTTTTCTCCATTAAAAAAGCCCATTGCCATCGAGTTGATTCCAACTCATAGCGACCCTGTAGAACAAAGCAGAATTGCCTCATAGAGTTTCCAAGAAGCGCCTGGTGGATTTGAGCTGCTGACCTTTTGGTTAGCAGCCGTAGCTCTTTACCACTACGCCACCAGGGTTTCCTTTTCTCCATTAAAAAAAAAAAACCAAACCCATTAAAAAAAAGAAGGCTGTTAATACCTGATGGGGTAAGCCATTATAATTTGAGCCCGGCTAGGATGATATCTTTCCCTTCTGAATAGAATTTAAGAGTTAGAAAAAAAGGTAGGAAGAATTACAGTTGGAATCTCAATAACCCACACTAAGGACAGGGACAAGTGCTTACTGATTTCAGACATTTGGCTAAGGAGAATATTGTGAAGTGTAACGGAATCAAAGGGCTTCAAGCCTGGATCCTGGCCGTTTTGCTGGAGTGAGTTTACATTTAATTATCTCCAACAAAAACTGAGGTTTAATCTCTGGTGCTTTTGTTCTCCGTATGATAAAATTGAGTGAGTATAAGCCTGCAATTCTTATCTGTGATGTCAAAAGGGACTCCTGGGTTTACAAGAATCACTTGAGTTTTAGATCTAACTGAAAAGAAATGTGTTGGCGATAACTGGTGATTGCTTGGGGGAACTTAAAACTGAATCCAAAATCAGTTGGATAGTCAAGACTGTAACTCAGATACACATAACTCTTCAAATGCCACTCTCCCCCACTGCCACCATGTGCTCTTAATTGTTTTTTAAAGGCCACTCCACACACTTTCTGAGCCTTGGGATGGGAAGGGTGAGGCCCTAGTTTGCCCCACTCCCCCACCCTCAGCCATTTCTGGAGGGAGTCAGATCTTCCCAGTGGCCATAAGTCCTGTGCTCTTACGGCACCGTGCACCTCTCCTT
Source organism: Elephas maximus indicus (assembly GCF_024166365.1). NCBI lineage: Eukaryota > Metazoa > Chordata > Mammalia > Proboscidea > Elephantidae > Elephas > Elephas maximus. The sequence goes on from NC_064819.1 coordinate 34,965,292, forward strand.
AACCACTTACCACCGTTTGGGAGAAGCTGGCCCTGTCCCTAAGCTGTAAGCTATGTGAATGGAACATTGTCCTCAGTCTTGCTCACCAGTGATTCCAAGTGCCTAGCACAGTGCCTGCACATATTAAATGCTCAATAAATGCTTAAGCAATTAATAGACAAAAAAAAAGATGGGTTCACATATTTCAAACAACCATTTCACAAATGAGAAAACTGTGCTCCAGAGAGTTTAAGCAATTTGCCCAAATTTGCCAAAGAAAAATATATCTAAAACTAAAGCCCAGCTCTTCCCACTTCCAAACCACTACCTTTTTTAACTACACACACCAAAACAGAACATTACACAGGTCTTAAGAGTGCTTTTTGGGTGATGAGCATTTACATGAGTCGAAGCCTAATTTTTCAATACTACACCATCTTTGAAACTATCCCAAAAACTTTGCATGGTTAAGCAAGACTTTATTTTATAACCTACTCATTCATTCATTCCAGTTATTTGTTAAGGCCCGTCTTGAGCTCTCTGAGGAGATCTGAGGGGTTGTTCTAATCAACTACACAGAGAGATGTTGGGGACAATTCCTTCCAGCACGAGGATCTAAGAAGGGGGAGCAGGCGAGGGTGGCTGCCTGAAGAGAGTGATGGGGAAGGTAGGAAGGGTTAGAAGGTGTTAATCACGGTGTGGTGTGGGGACCCATGCAGCAATCTGTGAGCTATTACCACACTGCAGTGATATAAGTGCAGAAATCAAAAATCTGCATTTAGAAATCTTTATAATCCATTTATTCATTCACCCCACAGATATTTATTGGACATGTACCATGTTCCAGGCACTACTCCAGGTGCTATGGATGCAGCAGTGAAAGAGACAGCCCTGGCCCCGCTGAATGCTCTTGTTCTAGTGGAAGGGACAGTGGCAAACATTTAGAAAAATACCTGTAATTGGTGATACATTCTGTGAACAGAATGAGCACAAGACAAAGAGCTAGAGAGTAAAAAAAGGAGGTACTATTTGTGATGATATGGTCAGGGAGGCCACTCCAACTAGACACTTGAGTTGAAACCCAGTTGGAAAGGCCCCACGATGCATAGGTCTGGTGGAAGGCAGAGGGAACAGCGACTACAAGACCTTGAGGTGGGAAAGAGTCTAGTTATGCTTCGGGAGCAGAAGTGTGATGGGCACAGTGAACGGGCAGGAGGATGGTGCGACTCGGGCCGGAAAGGTAAGTGGGGGCCAACATACTCAAGGCCAAATCGTGGTTGGTTGGGGCATGAGTACTGACATGGTCTGATTTATCTTCTCAAAAGACCACTCTGGCTAAGGAGAGTACTATAGGGAGCAGGTGGAAGCAGGACATCATCAAGGGTGTTGATTCAGAAGTCTAGGGGAAAGATGAGGGCAGGGTGGGAGCAGTGGGGGTGAGAAGTGCTCAGACTTAAGATTTAGTTTGAAGGTAGAGTTGACTAAACTTGATGATGGATTGGATGTTGGAGGTGAGGGAAAGAAAGGACTCAAGGATCGTGGCCAAGTTTTTCACCTGAGCAACCCAATGAACAGTAGTGACAGAAACATAAACGTGGGAAGACTTGGGAGGAACATTTGTAGGGTGGGGATTGGTCTGAAATCAAGAGTAAAGCTGTGTGTTGAGTAAATAACACACAGCTTAGGGAACCCTGGTGGCACAATGGTTAAGAGCTATGGCTGCTAACCAAAAGGTCAGCAGTTTGAATCCACCAGGTGCTCCTTGGAAACTCTGTGGGGCAGTTCTTCTCTGTCCTATAGGGTCGTTATGAGTCGGAATCAACTCAAGGCAATCGGGTTTTTTTGATAGCCACAGAAAGAAGACAAATTTCAATATAATATCAGAAACATCATAATGCTGACATTTTCTTTAACCATTTTATCTGTGCTTACATTTTTTTTTACATGTTATGCTATAATTTATGTGACTGAGTAAAGAAGATTTGACTCGACTATTAGATTTTTAAAAAAACAACCAAACCCATTGCGGTCAAGTTAATTCCAATTCATTTCAACCCTATAGGACAGAGTAGAGCTCTCCCACAGGATTTCCAAGGAGCAGCCGGTGGATTTTAACTGCATACCTTTTGGTTAGCAGTCAGTCTCTTAACCACTGCGCCACCAGGGCTCCCAAGTGTTAGATAGAATAATAAAATCAAGCAACTGAAACATTAGCATTTTTGTAGAATGTTGGTGTAGCTTTTTTGTTTTTGTTTTTTCTTAATTTGATATAATTTTCTAAATTTAGAGATAGTGAGTTACTATTGCCACTTGATAATACATAGCGCTGTGTACAAACGTATTTATTATAGCAGTGAGTGAAATTGCAAAAATAGGAAACCATTGAAATGGTCGTCAATAAGGTGCTAGATAAGTAAGTTAAGGTATAACCTTACAACTGAATATTATGCAGATGTAATAAAATGCAGTCTCTACCAACTGATAGGAAAAAATCTTTAGGATATATTAAGTGATAAAAGTACAGAATGATTGGTATATATTGCTACCTCTTGTGATTAAAAGGGTGGGAAATTAAAAATATGCGTGGTATTTGTGTTTGCTCATAGAAACATAATGAAACAGTGGAAGGATGCTAAGAAACTAAAAGCAGTGATCAACTAGGCAGTGGGGGATTGGGTGCGGGAAAGATTTTTCACAGGATATCTTTTTTCTTTTTATATATTTAAAAAAAATTTTGCAATCATGTAACATGTGTTTTAAGTATAAATTTAAAAAAGGAGACATAACATTAGGAAGAGTTGAAAGAATGACCAGGATTATCATGGAGATCACATTGTGCTGCCAATGGAAAGTCTTTAAGCAAGGTGCTTCCCCCATGGAACAAGTGTTCTCCCTGGGGAATGGGAAGATGAGTCTCTTCTGTGAACTGGTCCCGTACTGGACTTTCGAATCTTTACCTCTCACATTCTGCACACAGCCGTCCAACCTGAGTAAGAAAGAGAGTCAGGATGTCTGCCTTCTAAGATGAAAATGATACATAAATAATCGCGTTATATTTGCTTGATTGCTTTCTTCTTCTTCTGCCAATTTCAGTGTTTACAGTCCTTCTTCTTTCATTTATTCAACAAATATCGATTGAGCAGCTCTTACGTTCAGCACACTGCACTACACCCTAAAATATAAAGATTAATCTGATTTTTTATTGATCCTGTTAATATATTTGAAGTATAAATAGGCAAGGAAATACCATCCTCTTTGCAGATGAGGCTGTTTCCATGGTGCTAAGAGGTTCCGTCATTGGCCTGAAATCACACAACACTTTAAGAAACACAGTATGCATTTGCCAGTCGAGTCTAGGTGAAATCCTCTTGCTTTCACTGCTTTCCAGGTGACAATAAGGCTCGAATTTCACTTTCAGGGAAGATAAGGCAGCTCTTCTATCTTCTTACAGTGAATGCCTGTCTTCTGTAGCAAGAGTATGAAGTACATTATTTCAGTTTTGCACTTAGGCTTGAAAACATTAATGAACTCATTAATTCATCAATTCTTTCCACAAATGTTGATCCTACCCCAGGGCTGGGCGTAGTAGTAGAGGCTGAGGGAGGTGTAAAGGTGACTTGAATGTGGGCCCTATCTCAAGAAGGTGTCTAGTTGGGGAGTAATAACATGCTCATAAATAACTATAACATGTGGTAGAAATGATGGGTGCCTCAGGAGAGGTTCAGATACAGAGTTCAAAAGAGACAGGTATCATCTGAGCTGGCAAGGCAACAAGAAGACTTCATCTCAGAGCCCCAGGCAGAGGCTGCTGTCATACCTACCCCAGAAAGAACTGAAGCCCTAGTCTGAGATAGGCTGTGTACCTAATGCTGCCGGCGTGATAGCCAGAGGGTGTTCTTGATCATATGTCCTAGGCTGGGGTTTTTTCTGTACGTTTGAAATATACTGAGAGCTGTGATACCTGAGTATACCAGCTGTGACACCTGATATTCACTGTTTATTCAAGCATGATGTCACCTGATTAGAAATGAGTATAGGCCCACTTGGTCCTGCAGATAAACATCATTAATAGCCTCCATTAGTCCAGTCACATAGAAGAAAAATAGCTGAATACCGTTTTTAAAAATTTAACATCGATTGTTTGCCTGTTATGCTTGTTTTACAAGCATTGTTTCATTTAATCCTTACATTAGCCTTACACGTTAGACACTGTTATTAATGTGCCCATTGTACAGATGTAGGCCTGGTGGCGCAGTGGTTAAGCCTTTGACAGCTAATCAAAAAGTCAGCAGTTCGAATCCCCCAGCTGCTCCTTGGAAACCCTACAGGGCAGTTCTACTCTGACCTATAGGGGTGCTATGAGTTGAAATTTGTTCAACAGCAACAGGTTTGGTTTTGTATTATACAGATGAGAAAAATGGAGACCTAAACCTCTTGTTATCTGTAGCCACACAACTACAGAGTGGCAGAGCTAGGATTTCAATTCATATCTGTTTAATTCTAAACGTGACCCTAAAATGGTTTTCAAATTTTTGCCTGTATCAAAACTACTTGGAAGGCTTGTTAAAACACAGATTGATGGCCCCACGCCCAGCGTTTTTGATTCAGTGGCTCAGGAGTGGTGTCCAAGAATTCGCATTTCTAACAATTTCCTGGGCGACGCTGAGGTTGCTGCATCTGCTACACTTCTATAGTACTGGGTTCCAGAGTTCACCCCATCTCACTGGATGAACATTTTGCCAGTTCACTCATTATTGGAATGATCAAGGATTCACCTGAAGTCTTGGAATGGACTGACCCACCAAGAATTTAAACTAAATAACCAATATATTCAGTCTCCCAATTAAACAATTAATTCCCTATGAAATAAACACATAGAGGGCAAATCTGGCCTTCTACATAACTTATGAAGATTTTGAAAATTAGTTGAATTTTATTGTTCTGATCACCAGTTCCTGATAATTTCAGTGAATATTTTTCCTTTATACAGAAGTGTGACATGAGAACTGAGGGCAGGGAAGCTCCCAAATTCTAAAGGCAGCATTGAGCAATCAAGAGAAGGAGGTATTTCCCGGTACATCTAAATAAAGGAAAGGGTAGTTCCCTTAGACACCACTGTTGTCTCTTCCCATAGCACACCTTGCTTCTCCTTGGTGGCATTTATCACACACTTGCCATTACTTGTGAAATTTTAATACCTTTCATCCCTTCCAAGTCATAAACTCCATAAGGGTCACGTGTGTCTCTCTCTGTACTTCAATATCGCGAGCCTGCTACAGTGCCTGAAAATATTTGCTGTCTGGCTGACTTGCTGCTCAATAATCCATAATCTTACAGGCAACAAATCATAATTGTAGCAATTGCAAATCTGCCTAACTATCTCCAGAGAGAACTTTTTAAACCATATGCATTTTGTGGGGTCGAGGAAGAACTGTGTGAACACTCCATAAAACAGAAGCAGCATGCTTTGCTCTCCTATTCCTAAGGCTTTTCCTAAAACACTTCTCTGGGTTGTCTACTTCTTGTTAAACAATCCCTAGGCTAGCATATTAAGAAAACGCATGTTTAAGGGAAACCACAGTTTAATGAGGCAAAAAAATAAAAACCCGTAAAGCTAATCCAGTTGTGTGGATGTTTCCTGCAAAAGGTGTAGGAGTTGGTGTAGTAAGGATGCGCATGACCGCGAGTGTGAGCAGATGTCTGGAGGCCCAGATGGGTTGTAGGCTGTATCAGGAAGACCGGCGACTGTTCTTATTGTCAAGCTCCAGGTGACACAGCAGCTGTCCCTGCCCTTGTTCGCCAAGGGAGAGGAGCTGACTGAGTCATCTCTCTCATATTCCTGGTTTGCATGTGTCTGTGATCACTCTCATCACTGCTGTAATGATACTTGCCGGGTAGAAAAGTACTGGAAGAATGGTTATAAAGATTGAGGGAATAGATATTAAAAACTTTAGATGGACTCCAAGCGTTAATTGAACAGAACGCAGTTGTAATTTAGCTCGTTTAGGAGTTGCTAATGTCAGAGAGATGAGTGCCTCCTCCGCAGACCTATACCTTAAGGAAAACCCTTCATTCTGTGACCTCTTTAAGTTCATACTTAATTGGCTTGATGGTATTTGTTGAATTATGTTCTTGGCCAATGTGATGCTATTGGCCAATGTGGGGAGATACAGTAGGAAACAGCCTAAGAGGACCCATTAATTATCATGTCTCCCTTAAAGGTGTTTTTTAGGACATTAACTCATTATATGACCCAGTGTCCTCTCTTAGGGTAGAATTCCCTGGCGTGGTGGAGGAGGTGGCCTCTGGAAGAGCTGTACTTGTCCTGAGAAATGGGTTTGTTTCTATTAGGGAAACTAGAAATTGTTCCCAGTGGGTACTAAATAGCTTAGGACAACGGAACTCATGGTGTTCACACTAGACTTACTTTTGACTCTATAGCATGCTACCATTGTTTTCTTTTTTTTTTATTCTATGCACATATATGTCTTCTTCTTGTATTTTATTAATTTTGAAGGCTAACTTATATCCATTTATGTAGCAAGGTAGAAATATGTTCATTCAATAATACTTTCTGAGTATCTATTAAATGCCAGGATCTCTGCTGGGTGATGGGGACTCCATAATGAACAAAACCTATCTGCTTCCTATGCTCTTGGAGCTTAAGTTGATGAAGCCATGAAAAGTTTATTTAGGTATGTCTAGAGAATAAATATATATTCTCCTAGTGATCTTGGGCAAATTACCTAACCTCTGAGCCTGTCTACTTTTTATTAAATTTGGTGTTATGGATTGAATTATGTTCCACAAAAAGATATGTTGAAGTCCTAACCATTGGTACCTGTAATGGGACCTTGTTTAGAAATAGGGTCTGTGACGATGTTATAAATTAAGCTAATGAATAGAGTGGGTCTCAACACCTTCTAAGTGGTGTCTTATAAAGAGGAGAACAGACACAGAAACAGTCACACAGGGAAGAAGCCAGCTTTCATCAAAAGACACCTGGGGCTATCAGAAACTGGAAGACAAGGACAGGTTTTCCCCTAGAGTAAACAGAGAGAGACGGTGGCTCTATGGATGCCCTGGATTCAGACCCCAAGCCTCCAGAACTGTAAGACAACAAATTTCTCTTCTTTAAAGCCAGCCATTTTATGCTACTTTGTACGGCAGTCCTAGGAATTAAGACACAGGCAGAATAATGCCTTTACTTCGTAAGATTTTTGTGGGGATTAAATTAGATCAAGCATGTAATGTCTGCCTGTCACACAAGAGGTTCTCCATTAATGCCCTTCCCTTTTCCCACTTAAAACCGTGCTAAGTTTTGTTTAAATGTTTCTGGCTTAAACTCTGCCTCAGAAAAATGGAAGATCCTCTGTTAAAGCTAAGAGAATGGATGTTTACACACAAATTTCATTTTATAAAAGGCCCAACCTGACTAAACCAAAAGGAAGTGGAAAGGGAAGGAGGGAAATTTCCCTCTAAAAAGAAAAGGACTAAAAAAGAAGAAACTATCCAAAGGAGAGAGCTGGTTCTGAATGTGAAGAGAGAAAAATGGTACACACAGAGACATCACGGAGATTCCACCCAGATCAGAAGTTGGAGCTCCTTCTTTCCTATCTATTTTGCCTAGTGTGCCTCCAGGAAATATGTTTGGGAGAAGGAAGTGGAGGGGTGGTTCCTTGTTCTTTTTTCTGTTGGGCATTTTGTTAGATCCTTCTCTAGAAATGCAAGAAAAGCAAGAATTCCCAGCACTTAACTATTTTAAGGAAGTTATTTGCAGTTGTTTGTTGTTTTTGTTTTCTTTTTTCATCTCAAAGACAGAGAGTTAAGTGAAGAGCCTGCTAAGCTTGCCTTCCTAGTCATCACAGAAATATGTGGCACATATGTCTTGACTATGAACTGTGGGACTCAGTTGCTCCTCATTCAGTGGCAGCCTATCCTATTTGAAGACAAATTACTCACAAGGAAATAAACATTCTCCTAAATCCTGACCCCACAACTTAAACATGTAAGCAGCATGAACCCTGTGTGACAAGGGTACCTGTGTAGGATCCTCTTAACCATTTGCCGAATAGGAGACCTATTCCTTAACAAAATGTGGTTCTGACTGTGAAAGGTTTCTACACACCAAAAAACTGTTTTTCATACTTATCAAGGATCTAGACAGAGGCAGCTTGCTGTAGTAGTGGGATGATCTTCAGCTTCAGAGTTAAACACAGATTCAAATCCCACTCCTGCCACCTTAACCTTCAGTGTTCAAACAGACTCTAAAAGCCTCCTTTGCTGAGTGTTTTAAGAAATGTATTTGATCTCCCACATAAAAGTTTTGGCAAAGTGTCTCCTTACTTCTTTGACATTGCATTTCCCTTTTTCTGGTAACTGTGATATACACAAAAGAAGCAAAAGACATTCTTACTCTGTAAGCCATTCACAATTCAGAATGTATAGATGTGCACTCACTAGAGGATAAAATGAGATGGCACAGGATCAAGTCCTAGAATCTGTGGAATTAAGATGTGCTTCCAAATCTATGGGTGGCCTTGAGCCAACCTGAAATGTAGAGGACACTGGAGAATTCCATAGAACTTGAGGACTCTGAAAAAAACTCCCTGTTTTCATTCCATAGGATCCCTATAATTCTATGCTGTCTGTGGGTGTGTCTCACTCATGGGTACACATAAACATATTCCAGTTGTAGCATAGTACTTATGTCATTTAACAGTGGAGATGTATTTGGTCTTGCTCAAGAGATGAGGGGGAAAGGAGCAAGAAAGAAAGAAAAGGGAACTAGTGTCTATGGAAATACCCACAATGTCCATGCCCCATACTGGGTTCTTCCACAAAACTGGGAAGTAGGCATTGAAATCCCATTTTAACATATGAGAAAGGAGAAGCACAGACAGGTGACTCTACCCAAAGCCACACTCATCACTGGGAGTGCCAGGATTTAAATGTCAGCTTTCTGCCTCCTGGTTCAGAGATAGGTACAGAGGGGCTTTTACTAATGAGCCACATCAGTGATGCTAAGCAAGCTGCTGTGCCAGGGCATCTTCAGAGCTTTTAACATAAAGGTATCCAGCACAATAGAGAAGAAAGAGCATGGGCCTGGTGTCAGACATGGCTGTGCCCATATGCTGGCTATCCCTCACCTACCAGGTGCTCAATGTGTGCAGCAAGAAGAAGTTATCCAGATATTGCTACTTAAAATCACTACACTTTGGGCCAAGGAGGACATAGATTACAGTGGTAATTCTGGAGAAAGTTTCACTAAGTGGAAACTAAGTGGTGCCTAGCAGTAGCAGAGGAACATGGCTGAGAGTGTGGACCCCAGTATTAGACAGACATGGCTTCTAATCATACCTGTAGCCAGAAACCAGTTACCATGAGATCAACTCTGACTCATGGCAACCCCATGTGTATCAGAGTACAACTGTGCTCCACAGGGTTTTCAATGGCTGATTTTTCAAAATTATATCACCATGCCTTTCTTGCAAGGTGCCTTTGGATAGACTCAGCCTCAAACCTTTCCATCAGCAGCTGACTGTGTTAGCTGTTCAAGAACACTAGCTATTCAAGAATACTTTCTGGGTATCTATTAAATGCCTCTTAGAGACTCCCATCACAGCTCTTTTCTTTTCTCGAGTGTTGTCAAGTCGATTCTGACTTGGGCGACCCTATATGACTGAGTAGAACTGACCCACAACTCTAATAAGACAATAGAGCACAGTAGTTAAAAGCACAGACCCTGAGGTCAAACTGTGGGCCCTGTCTCAGCTCTGCCACTTACTAGTTCTTGCTGCTTAACCTCTGTGTATCTCAGTTTCTTCATCTGCAAAATGGTCACGATAAAAGCACACGCCTCAAAGAGTTGTGATGTAGGAACTATTGAAATACTGTATATGGAAAGCCTTCAGCAGAGTACCTGACACCTTATCTGGCACACTAATACTACTACAACTAGCACAGTTACTAAGCGCCTGTCTTAAAACCATTAACCCATTGTCGTTGACTCGACTCTGACTCATAGTGATCCTATAGGAAAGTAGAACTGCCTCCATAGACTTTCCAAGGAGCTGCTCGTGGACTCCAACTGCCAACCTTTTGATTAGCAGTCGAGCTCTTAACCACTGTGCCACCAGAGCAAGTTAATCTCTCTGAGCTTCAAGAACCTCTTCTGTAAAATGAAGATACAGTTGTGTCCACTTCAAAGAGATGTTTGTGAGAACTCAATTGGAAACCACTGATAACATGCTTAATACTATTTTGGTGGTGTTGTTGTTGTTAGGTGCCACTGAGTCGGTTCCGACTCATAGCGACCCTACGCACAACAGAATGAAACACTGCCCAGTCCTGAGCCATCCTTACAATCGTTGTTATGCTTGAGCTCATTGTTGCAGCCACTGTGTCAGTCCAACTTGTTGAGGATCTTCCTCTTTTCTGCTGGCCGTATACTCTGCCAAACATGATGTCCTTCTCCAGGGACTGATCCCTCCTGACAACATGTCCAAAGTATGTAAGACCCAGTCTCGCCATCCTTGCTTCTAAGGAGCATTCTGGTTGTACTTCTTCCAAGACAGATCTGTTCGTTCTTTTGGCAGTCTATGGTATATTCAATATTCTTCACCAACACCACAATTCAAAGGCATCAATTCTTCTCTGGTCTTCCCTTATTCATTGTCCAGCTTTCACATGCATATGATGTGATTGAAAATACCATGGCTTGGTTCAGGCACACCTTAGTCTTCAAGGTGACATGTTTGCTCTTCAACACTTTAAAGAGGTCCTTTGCAGCAGATTTGCCCAATGCAACGCGTCTTTTGATTTCTTGACTGCTGCTTCCATGGCTGTTGATTGTGTGGTGGTAAAACACACTTTTTTGTTGATTGTAGGTCCAAGTAAAATGAAATCCTTGACAACTTCAATCTTTTCTCCATTTATCATGAAGTTGCTCATTGGTCCAGTCGTGAGGATTTTTGTTTTCCTTATGTTCAGGTGTAATCCATACTGAAGGCTGTGGTCTGATCTTCATTAGTAAGTGCTTCAAGTTCTCTTCACTTTCAGCAAGCAAGGTTGTGTTATCTGCATAACGCAGGTTGTTAATGAGTCTTCCTCCAATCCTGATGCCCCATTCTTCTTCATATAGTCCAGCTTCTTGGATTATTTGCTCAGCATACAGACTGAATAGGTATGGTGAAAGAATACAACCCTGACGCACACCCTTCCTGACTTTAAGCCAATCAGTATCCATTTGTTCTGTCTGTACAACTGCCTTTTGATTTATGTAAAGGTTCCTCGTGAGCGCAATTAAGTGTTCTGGAATTCCCATTCTTCGCAATGTTATCCATAATTTGTCCACACAGTCGAATGCCTTTGCACAGTCAATAAAACACAGGTAAGCATCCTTCTGGTATTTTCTGCTTTCAGCCAGGATCCATCTGACATCAGCAATGATATCTCTGGTTCCACGTCCTCTTCTGAAACCGGCCTGGATTTCTGGCAGGTCCCTGTCGATATACTGCTGCAGCCACTTTTGAATGATCTTCAGCAAAATTTTGCTTGCGTGTGATATTAATGATATTGTTCTATAATTTCCACCTTCGGTTGGATCACCTTTCTTGGGAATAGGCATAAATATGGATCTCTTCCAGTCAGTTGGCCAGGAAGCTCTCTTCTATATTTCTTGGCATAGACAAGTGAGCACCTCCAGTGCTGCATCTGTTTGTTGAAACATCTCAGTTGATATTCCATCAATTCCTGGAGGCTTGTTTTTTTGCCAATGCCTTCAGAGCAGCTTGGACTTCTTCCTTCAGTACCATCGGTTCCTGATCATATGCCACTTCTTGAAATGGTTGAACATCGACTAATCCTTTTTAATACAATGACTCTGTGTATTCCTTCCATCTTCTTTTGATGCTTCCTGCGTCATTTAATATTTTCCCCAAGGAATCCTTCACTATTGCAATTCAAGGCTTTAATTTTTTCTTCAGTTCTTTCAGCTTGAGAAACACCGAGCGTGTTCTTCCCATTTGGTTTTCCATCTCCAGCTCTTTGCACATGTCATTATAATGCTTTACTTTGTCTTCTCGAGCCACCCTTTGAAATCTTCTGTTCAGTTCTTTTACTTCATCAATTCTTCCTTTTGCTTTAGCTGCTCGACGCTCAAGAGCAAGTTTCAGAGTCTCCTCTGACATCCATCTTGGTCTTTTCTTTCTTTCCTGTCTTTTCAATGACCTCTCGCTTTTTTCGTGGATGATATCCTTGATGTCATTCCACAACTCATCTGGTCTTCAGTCACTAGTGTTCAATGCGTCAAATCTATTCTTGAGATGGTCTCTAAATTCAGGTGGGATATACTCAAGGTCATATTTTAGCTCTCGTGGACTTGCTCTGATTTTCTTCAGTTTCAGCTTGAACTTGCATATGAGCAATTGCTGGTCTGTTCCACAGTCGGCCCCTGGCCTTCTTCTGACTGATGATATTGAGCTTTTCCATCGTCTCTTTCCACAGATGTAGTCAATTTGATTTCTGTGTGTTCTGTGTGGTGAGATCCATGTGTATAGTCATTGTTTATATTGGTGAAAGAAGGTATTTGTGATGAAGAAGTCATTGGTCTTGCAAAATTCTATCATTTGATCTCTGGCATTGTTTCTATCACCAAGGCCATAATTTCCAACTACTGATCCTTCTTCTTTGTTTCCAACTTTCACATTCCAATCACCAGTAATTATCAATGCATCTTGATTGTATGTTCGATCAATTTCAGGCTGCAGCAGCTGATAAAATCTTCTGTTTCTTCATCTTTGGCACTAGTGGTTGGTGAGTAAATTTGAATAATAGTCATATTAAGTGGTCTTCCTTGTAGGCGTATGGATGTTATCCTATCACTGACAGTGTTATACTTCAGGATAGGTCTTGAAACGCTCTTTTTGACAATGAATGCAACACCATTCCTCTTCAAGTTGTCATTCCAGGCATAGTAGACCATATGATTGTCCGGTTCAAAATGGCCAATACCAGTCCATTTCAGCTCACTTATGCCTAGGATATCAATGTTTATGCATTCCATTTCATTTTTGATGATTTTCAATTTTCCTAGATTCGTACTTTGTACATTCCAGGTTCCGATTATTAATGGATGTTTGCAGCTGTTTCTTCTCATTTTGAGTCGTGCCACATCAACAAATGAAGGTCCCAAGAGCTTTACTCCATCCACTTCATTAAGGTCAATTCTACTTTGAGGAGGCAGCTCTTCCCCAGTTATCTTTTGAGTGCCTTCCAACCTGGGGGGCTCATCTTCCAGCACTATATCAGACAATGTTCTGCTGCTATTCATAAGGTTTTCACTGGCTAATCCTTTTCAGAAGCGGACTGCCAGGTCCTTCTTGCTAGTCTGTCTTAGTCTAGAAGCTCAGCTGAAATCTGTCCTCCATGGGTGACCCTGCTGGTATCTGAATACTGGTGGCATAGCTTCCAGCATCACAGCAACACGCAAGCCCCCACAGTACAGCAAACTTACAAACACTGTTTTGGTAGTTATTTAAAAAAAAAAAAAAAATTTTTTTTTTCTTTGATGCTCTTGTGTTCATTTCTTCTTTAGACCATGATATTCTATAAGAAACTTTGTCATTCCACGTACTTTCCTTAGAAGTAGAAATTGGTACACCCATTGTTACACATGAAGTAAAGAACCGTTTTATTCTTGGAGGCTTCAAAGTGGAGGGTGCGTCAAATATATGCAGCCATGTTCTCCAGGGGTGACTCTATAAACGCTCTCCCTGTGCTTCATCCTCGTGTTGTTCAGGAAGTTTAGTCAGAAAGCCTTCTCTACCTTCCTCCAGGCGGCATATAAAACAATCACTATATTTCCACATAAAACATTACTGCAATTCTCAGCTTTTTCCAGTAATTTTTAAAAAATTTTGTGGCTCTTCTGCACGTCCCTCAGCACTAAGTTAATTTGTGTTGGCTTCAATATCAATGAACATGAATGTACTAGTTCTTCCTTAAGGCATCTTTGATTAAAATTATAGCTTCTTCTTTTCTTTTATTTAAACTCTATGCCAGTTTGGTCTCTCTGAATCTTAACTCCTGTTCCCTGCACTGCGAAATCCAATACTACCTAGACCCACACCACTCCACAGGACTTCTGCACGGCCTGGGAATTCTAAGTTCTTATTGCCACCTTAGTCTCTGAGCTCCTGCTTCTGCTTTACCAAGGGTGTTTGTGGGGTTTTTTTTCCTAGCCATTCAACAAATATTTGAAGACTTATTCTGTGCCAGGCACTGTTCTGGGCCCTTCAGATATAGCAATGGGCAAAACGTTCAAAGTCACTCATCTGTTTCTCTCCTTCTTCCACACCTTGTCAATCTGCATGTAGAACTTGGCTCTGTTCTTCAATCACAAGCAAAAAGATTGCATCTTGTGGAAGATATTTGTGTGTACAGCAGACACCATTAAAGATTTGGGGAGATAATTGGGAGGGAATGGGTTGAGGGAGAATACCAAATTGCCACCTAAACTGCCACAACAAACAAATTAAAATTCTGCAGTTTTTTATCCAGTCTTCTTTCTCTCCTTTATCTCTCTTCCAAATTTCTACTATATCTTAATCTAAAGTAAATGTGAGGTTCACCTCCCACACACACCAAAGGCTTTGCAGAAAATACGAAAAGGGCCATGACTGAATCAAAAACTTATAATAGCTGTTCCCTTGGCTACTCAAAAGAAAGGGAAAGGTTTTTAATTATCCCTGGGAAGGACTCCATTAAATGCTTAGCCAAGGATCATCACCATCCCTAGTGTTTGCCTGGGACGTTGTTGGAGGGCATTAGGAAGTAGGTGGTTTTATGCTGATGTGACCTAGGTTTGGAAGAAACCTCAAGAAGTCTTGGGCAGGCAGGACTCTATGTCATCCCATCCATGCCTCCATTCATTCATGTATGCATGAATATTCAACAAGCCTTCATTTTGTACCTCGCAAGGCTCTGTGCTTATGGCAACACAAAACAGAATGAGACCCAGTGCCCAGTCTCAAGAAGGTCACGACCTAGACTTCAGCAAAGAAAAGGTGGTGATTTAGCTGGATCTGGAAGTGTAAGTAGAATTCACCAGGTAGAGAAAAAGGAGAAGGGAATTCAAGCAAAGGAATCAGCCTCTGTAGAGACATAGTACTCGCATCTGTATAGCCTTAATCAGCCTGGCGTGCAATGCACAGGAGCTGGAGAATGGGGAGCTGCAGGAGGGAGCTGGAGTTGCCTGTCAGCAAGGGATAGAAGATCCTACAGACCTACGGATAACTGCACCAGGAGCTCCTTCCCTGAAGAATATTCCATCGTGCCAGCCAACTCACAGTTGGGATGTTCCTCTTTGGAAGTTTGGCACCCTGTAGGAAGACTGACATTGTAAGAGCCATGTTTGCACTTAAAGAGACATTGCTTTCTGAAACATGAATCCATGTTAATCAATGGAAAGATCCAGTCCATGTATTTTTGTCAGCCCTTGTTCTTCCTTCTGCAGACGTAGATATCATACAAAGAGAAAGTGCATTTATAAAAGATCCTGGAGTGTTAAGATGCCTAATTTCATTGCTCATTTTGGGGAGTGAGAAGGAGACAAAAATGTTGATTTGGCATATTGTTTAAAAATAAAATCATACACCTTCACAGGATTTAAACTGAAAACAAACAAATGAGTAAAATCCTACAGGACTAATGATAACAGATCTAAATAGACAATAAATTCTGTAATAAAGGGACCTAAGTTCCATCCCTGAAAAACATGTCGGTCACTTTCTTTGTTTGCTGTGATATATTTTTGTTTCATTGTTGTAAATAAAACCATGCTGATATTAAAAATTCAAATTCAAGAACTATATTTCTGGAGGCGGAGCCAAGATGGCGGACTAGGCAGACGCTACCTCGGATCCCTCTTACAACAAAGACACGGAAAAACAAGTGAATCGATCACATACATAACAATCTATGAACCCTGAACAACAAACACAGATTTAGAGACGGAGAACGAACTAATACGGGGAAGCAGCGATTCTTTTCAGAGCCTGGAGCCAGCGCACCAGTCAGGTACGGCACAAGCACAGAGAGCTGCTCCACCCCCCTGAACTAACCCTGGGAGGGGGACCAGCCGGTTCCGTGGGCAGCGTGGGACGCAGCCGGTAGGAGAAGTCCCCAGGAGGCAGTGACTGGCCTTGGAACGGGGAGAGCAGCATCCCAGCCGGGGAACCATCCCGCCGGGATTGGGACTGGACGCAGGTACGGCATAAACACGGAGAGCTGCTCCACCCTCCTGAACTAACCCCGGGAAGGGGCCCAGCTGGGTCGCGCGGGCGGCGTGGGACGCAGCCGGTAGAAGAAGTCCCCAGGAGGCAGCGACCGGTCTTGGAGCGGGGAGAACAGCGTCCCAGCCGGGACACTCGGTCACGGCACAAGCACGGGGAGCTGCTCCACCCATCTGAACTAATCCCGGGAGGGGACCCAACTGGTTCGCGGGGGCGGCACGGCCACGCGGCTGGAGGGACGAGAAGTCCCCAGGAGGCAGCGACTGATTTTGGAGTCGAGAGTGCACCATCCCAGTAGGGGAGCCTTGACGCTGGGTGTGGGGCTGGAAGCGGAGGATCTGACCGTGACTCCAGCGGGCCAGACCCCCCGGGGGCAATCTCCACACAGCCAGCACACATAGGCGACGCACCCCGCGGGAATCTCAGATATAATAGTCATTCCAAGCAAGACAAGCAACTCTGGCTATATTCTGAGGTGCTACTCTCCTATCTCTCTGTTCCCTCCCCCACCCTCCCCAGGCGGCTTCATTAACATCCGAATAGCCTGAGCCAGAGGGAGAACTCTGATAGGGATCTGACTGCATTTTTTTTTAGCGGGTTTTCTGGAAAAACTAGTTTCCCAGTGATGGCTCGGAGACAGCAGTCCATATCAAACCACTTAAAGAAGCAGACCATGACAGCTTCTCCAACCCCCCAAACAAAAGAATCAAAATCTTTCCCAAATGAAGATACGATCCTGGAATTATCAGATACAGAATATAAAAAACTAATTTACAGAATGCTTAAAGATATCACAAATGAAATTAGGATAACTGCAGAAAAAGCCAAGGAACACACCGATAAAACTGTTGAAGAACTCAAAAAGATTATTCAAGAACATAGTGGAAAAATTAATAAGTTGCAAGAATCCATAGAGAGACAGCATGTAGAAATCCAAAAGATTAACAATAAAATTACAGAATTAGACAACGCAATAGGAAGTCAGAGGAGCAGACTCGAGCAATTAGAATGCAGACTGGGACATCTGGAGGACCAGGGAATCAACACCAACATAGCTGAAAAAAAATCAGATAAAAGAATTTAAAAAAATGAAGAAACCCTAAGAATCATGTGGGACTCTATCAAGAAGGATAACCTGCGGGTGATTGGAGTCCCAGAACAGGGAGGGGGGACAGAAAACACAGAGAAAATAGTTGAAGAACTCCTGACAGAAAACTTCCCTGACATCATGAAAGACGAAAGGATATCTATCCAAGATGCTCATCGAACCCCATTTAAGATTGATACAAAAAGAAAAACACCAAGACACATTATCATCAAACTCACCAAAACCAAAGATAAACAGAAAATTTTAAAAGCAGCCAGGGAGAAAAGAAAGGTTTCCTTCAAGGGAGAATCAATAAGAATAAGTTGAGACGACTCAGCAGAAACCATGCAGGCAAGAAGGGAATGGGACGACATATACAGAACACTGAAGGCGAAAAACTGCCAACCAAGGATCATATATCCAGCAAAACTCTCTCTGAAATATGAAGGCGAAATTAAGATATTTACAGATAAACACAAGTTTAGAGAATTTGCAAAAACCAAAACAAAGCTGCAAGAAATACTAAAGGATATTGTTTGGTCAGAGAACCAATAATATCAGATATCAGCACAACACAAGGTCACAAAACAGAACGTCCTGATATCAACTCAAATAGGGAAATCACAAAAACAAACAAATTAAGATTAATTAAAAAAAAATACACATAACAGGGAATCATGGAAGTCAATAGGTAAAAAATCACAATAATCAAAAAGAGGGACTAAATACAGGAGGCATTGAACTGCCATATGGAGAGTGATAGGAGGTGATACAGAACAATACAAGTTAGGTTTTTACTTAGAAAAATAGGGGTAAATAATAAGGTAACCACAAAAAGGTATAACAACTCTAAACTCAAGATAAAAGTCAAGAAAAACATAACGACTCAACTAACATAAAGTCAAACACTAGGAAAATGAGGATCTCACAATTTACTAAGAAAAACGCCTCAGCACAAAAAAGTATGTGAAAAAATGAAATTGTCAACAACACACATAAAAAGGCATCAAAATGACAGCACTAAAAACTTATTTATCTATAATTACGCTGAATGTAAATGGACTAAATGCACCAATAAAGAGACAGAGAGTCACAGACTGGATAAAGAAACACGATCCATCTATATGCTGCCTACAAGAGACACACCTTGGACTTAGAGACACAAACAAACTAAAATTCAAAGGATGGAAAAAAACATCTCAAGCAAACAATAAGCAAAAAAGAAGAGGAGTAGCAATATTAATTTCTGACAAAATAGACTTTAGACTTAAATCTACCACAAAGGATAAAGAAGGACACTATATAAAGATAAAAGGGACAATTGATCAGGAAGACATAACCATATTAAGTATTTATGCACCCAGTGACAGGGCTGCAAGATACATAAATCAAATTTTAACAGAATTGAAAAGTGAGATAGACACCTCCACAATTATAGTAGGAGACTTCAACACACCACTTTCGGAGAAGGACAGGACATCCAGTAAGAAGCTCAACAGAGACATGGAAGATCTAATTACAACAATCAACCAACTTGACCTCATTGACTTATACAGAACTCTCCACCCAACTGCTGCAAAATATACTTTTTTTTCTAGCGCACATGGAACATTCTCTAGAATAGACCACATATTAGGTCATAAAACAAACCTTTGCAGAGTCCAAAACATCGAAATATTACAAAGCATCTTCTCAGACCACAAGGCAATAAAACTAGAGATCAATAACAGAAAAACTAGGGAAAAGAAATCAAATACTTGGAAACTGAACAATACCCTCCTGAAAAAAGACTGGGTTATAGAAGACATCAAGGAGGGAATAAGGAAATTCATAGAAAGCAACGAGAATGAAAATACTTCCTATCAAAATCTCTGGGACACAGCAAAAGCAGTGCTCAGGGGCCAATTTAGATCGATAAATGCACACATACAAAAAGAAGAATGAGCCAAAATCAGAGAACTGTCCCGACAACTTGAACAAATAGAAACTGAGCAACAAAAGAATCCATCAGGCACCCGAAGAAAACAAATAATAAAAATTAGAGCTGAACTAAATGAATTAGAGAACAGAAAAACAATTGAAAGAATTAACAAAGCCAAAAGCTGGTTCTTTGAAAAAATTAACAAAATTGATAAACCATTGGCTAGACTGATTAAAGAAATACAGGAAAGGAAACAAACAACCCGAATAAGAAACGAGAAGGACCACATCACAACAGAACCAAATGAAATTAAAAGAATCATTTTAGATTATTATGAAAAATTGTACTCTAACAAATTTGAAAACCTAGAAGAAATGGATGAATTCCTGGAAAAACACTACCTACCTAAACTAACACATTCAGAAGTAGAACAACTAAATAGACCCATAACAAAAAAAGAGATTGAAACGATAATCAAAAAACTCCCAACAAAAAAAAGCCCTGGCCCGGACGGCTTCACTGCAGAGTTCTACCAAACTTTCAGAGAAGAGTTAACACCACTACTTCTGAAGGTATTCCAAAGCATAGAAAATGACGGAATACTACCCAACTCATTCTATGAAGCCACCATCTCCCTGATACCAAAACCAGGTAAAGACATTACAAAAAAAGAAAATTTTAGACCTATATCCCTCATGAACATAGATGCAAAAATCCTCAACAAAATTCTAGCCAATAGAATCCAACAACACATCAAAAAAATAATTCACCCTGATCAAGTGGGATTTATACCAGGTATGCAAGGCTGGTTTAATATCAGAAAAACCATTAATGTAATCCATCACATAAATAAAACAAAAGTCAAAAACCACATGATCTTATCAATTGATGCAGAAAAGGCATTTGACAAAGTTCAACACCCATTTATGATAAAAACTCTTACCAAAATAGGAATTGAAGGAAAATTCCTCAACATAATAAAGGGCATCTATGCAAAGCCAACAGCCAATATCACTCTAAATGGAGAGAACCTGAAAGCATTTCCCTTGAGAACAGGAACCAGACAAGGATGCCCTTTATCACCGCTCTTATTCAACATCGTGCTGGAAGTCCTAGCCAGGGCAATTAGGCTAGACAAAGAAATAAAAGGTATCCGGATTGGCAAGGAAGAAGTAAAGTTATCACTATTTGCAGATGACATGATTATATACACAGAAAACCTTAAGGAATCCTCCAGAAAACTACTGAAACTAATAGAAGAGTTTGGCAGAGTCTCAGGTTATAAAATAAACATACAAAAATCACTTGGATTCCTCTACATCAACAAAAAGAACACCGAAGAGGAAATCACCAAATCAATACCATTCACAGTAGCCCCCAAGAAGATAAGATACTTAGGAATAAATCTTACCAAGGATGTAAAACACCTATACAAAGAAAACTACAAAGCTCTACTACAAGAAATTAAAAAGGACATACTTAAGTGGAAAAACATACCTTGCTCATGGATAGGAAGACTTAACGTAGTAAAAATGTCTATTCTACCAAAAGCCATCTATACATTTAACGCACTTCCGATCCAAATTCCAATGTCATATTTTAAGGGGATAGAGAAACAAATCACCAATTTCATATGGAAGGGAAAGAAGCCCCGGATAAGCAAAGCACTACTGAAAAAGAAGAAGAAAGTGGGAGGCCTCACTTTACCTGATTTCAGAACCTATTATACAGCCACAGTAGTCAAAACAGTCTGGTACTGGTACAACAACAGGCACATAGACCAATGGAACAGAATTGAGAACCCAGACATAGATCCATTCACGTATGAGCAGCTGATATTTGACAAAGGACCAGTGTCAATTAATTGGGGAAAAGATAGCCTTTTTAACAAATGGTGCTGGCATAACTGGATATCCATTTGCAAAAAAATGAAACAGGACCCATACCTTACACCATGCACAAAAACTATCTCCAAGTGGATCAAAGACCTAGACATAAAGACTAAAACGATAAAGATCATGGAAGAAAAAATTGGGACAACCCTAGGAGCCCTAATACAAGGCATAAACAGAATACAAAACATTACCAAAAATGATGAAGAGAAACCAGATAACTGGGGGCTCCTAAAAATCAAACACCTATGCTCATCTAAAGACTTCACCAAAAGAGTAAAAAGACCACCTACAGACTGGGAAAGAATTTTCAGCTATGACATCTCCGACCAGCGCCTGATCTCTAAAATCTACATGATTCTGTCAAAACTCAACCACAAAAAGACAAACAACCCAATCAAAAAGTGGGCAAAGGATATGAACACACATTTCACTAAAGAAGATATTCAGGCAGCCAACAGATACATGAGAAAATGCTCTCGATCATTAGCCATCAGAGAAATGCAAATTAAAACTACGATGAGATTCCATCTCACACCAGCAAGGCTGGCTTTAATCCAAAAAACACAAAATAATAAATGTTGGAGAGGCTGCGGAGAGATTGGAACTCTTATACACTGCTGGTGGGAATGTCAAATGGCACAGCCACTTTGGAAATCCATCTGGCGTTATCTTAAACAGTTAGAAATAGAACTACCATACAACCCAGAAATCCCACTCCTGGGAATATACCCTAGAGATACAAGAGCCTTCATACAAACAGATATATGCACACCCATGTTTATTGCAGCTCTGTTTACAATAGCAAAAAGCTGGAAGCAACCAAGGTGTCCATCAACCAATGAATGGGTAAATAAATTGTGGTATAGTCACACAATGGAATACTACGCATCGATAAAGAACAGTGACGAATCTGTGAAACATTTCATAACATGGAGGAACCTGGAAGGCATTATGCTGAGCGAAATTAGTCAGAGGCAAAAGGACAAATATTGTATAAGACCACTATTATAAGATCTTGAGAAATAGTAAACCTGAGAAGAACACATACTTTTGTGGTTACGAGGGGGGGAGGGAGGGAGGGTGGGAGAGGGTTTTTTATTGATTAATCAGTAGATAAGAACTGCTTTAGGTGAAGGGAAAGACAACACTCAATACATGGAAGGTCAGCTCAATTGGACTGGACCAAAAGCAAAGAAGTTTCCGGGATAAAATGAATGCTTCAAAGGTCAGCAGAGCAAGGGCGGGGGTCTGTGGAACATGGTTTGCGGGGACTTCTAAGTCAATTGGTAATATAATTCTATTATGAAATCATTCTGCATCCCACTTTGAAATGTGGCGTCTGGGGTCTTAAATGCTAACAAGCGGCCATCTGAGATGCATCAATTGGTCTCAACCCACCTGGAGCAAAGGAAAATGAAGAACACCAAGGCCACACAACAACTAAGAGCCCAAGAGACAGAAAGGGCCACATGAACCAGAGACCTACATCATCCTGAGACCAGAAGAACTAGTTGGTGCCCGGCCACAATCGATGACTGCCCTGACAGGGAGCACAGCAGAGGACCCCTGAGGGAGCAGGAGATCAGTGGGATACAGACCCCAAATTCTCATAAAAAGACCAAACTTAATGGTCTGACTGAGACTAGAGGAATCCCGGCGGCCATGGTCCCCAGACCTTCTGTTGGCACAGGACAGGAACCATCCCCGAAGACAACTCATCAGACATGAAAGGGACTGGTCAGCGGGTGGGAGAGAGACGCTGATGAAGAGTGAGCTAATTATATCAGGTGGACACTTGAGATTGTGTTGGCAACTCTTGTCTGGAGGGGGGATGGGAGGATAGAGAGAGAGGGAAGCTGGCAAAATTGTCACGAAAGGAGAGACTGAAAGGGCTGACTCAAGAGGGGGAGAGCAAGTGGGAGTAGGGAGTGAGATGTATGTAAACTTATATGTGACAGACTGATTGGATTTGTAAACGTTCACTTGAAGCTTAATAAAAGTTAATAAAAAAAAAAAATGGGCACCACAATGCTTGCCAGCAGGGCTATAGGGTAGAGTCTGTGGGATAACATTTTAAGCATCTGGCACGTCGTAGGGATGTAATTAACACCCTCGTCCTTAATAAAATGCCCTTGTCCTTAATTAAAAAAAAAAAAAAAAAGAACTGTATTTCTGTTTCCAATTAAATCTTCTCTAAGAAAATAAGTATTGTTTTAAATGAGGATGAAAATGCAAATAACTTCACTTTCACTTTTCAAAGAAAAGGTCAGAGTAGCTCTCAGCCTACTGAAAAAATTTTTTTAAGTTCTTGGAAATGTCAAGCTGAAAACATATTTCTGAAATCTAAATCTTAAACAGAGAAAGTTCTATAACAGAGTAGATTGTTTTTTTTACTGGGATTTAAAATCTCTTAAAACACATTTACAATGAGATCTTTACACACATGAATTGTAGATGGAAACAAGACCAGAAAATGAGCCTAACTTTTTTACACTGCTGAATAAATTAGCCATGAAACATATACAAGTTATACCTGAAAGCAACCGTTGATGGCCCAAAGGAAAACACAGGGAGCAGGCCTTTAAGAGACAGCCCTGGTGGCTCCATGATTAAGTGCTGGGCTGGTGACTGAAAGGTCTATGGTTCCAACCCACCAGAAACTCCACCAGAGAAAAGACCTCGAAAACAGGTCCGCTAAAGATTACAAGCTAGGAAACCCTATGGGGCAGTTCTACTCTGTCACATGGGGTCACAACAGGTCAGAATCAACTAGATGGCACCTAACAACAACAGGCCTTTAAACAGAAGCCCCTGGTGGCAAAAATGGTTAAGTGCTTGACTACTAGTAGAAAGGCTGGCAGTTCAAACCCACCCAGAGGCACCTCAGAAGACAGACCTGGTAATCTACTTACCAAAGGTCACAGCCTCAGAAACCCTATGGGGCAATTCTACTCAGCACACATGGGGTCACCATGAGTCTGAGTAAACTTCATGGCAACTAGCAACAACAAGGCCTTTAAAATAATGACTCTTTGTATGACCTTGTTGGTAACATTCTGGAAAAAGCATTGTTTAAGTGTCAAAAATTAAAGGGAAGTCTGTGTTTTTATGTATAGTGAAATGCCACAAGATCTCCATTAACCGGAACATTCAGGGCATGTCTGTGTCCTAATTAATTGAAATTTTTCATCACATCAGGATTGGCTAAAGGTAAAAAAAGAAAAAACTTTTTCAGTGGAAAATACTTCTGAACTGTGTTAATGCTTCTTCCTGCATTCTAACTACAGTATGGAGCCCTGATGGCACAGTGGTTAAGAGCTCCGGCTGCTAACCAAAAAAGTCGGCAGTTCAAATCCACCAGCTGCTCCTTGGAAACCCTATGGAGCAGCTCTACCCTGTCCAGTAGGGTTGTTGTTAGTTGGAATCTACTCGAGGGCAGTGGGTTTAACTACAGTATACAATACCTAATTCTTTTCTTGAAGATTGGGGTTATTACAGTCCTCAGGGCTGTTTATTACTCAGTACACCTTTCCTTACCGGACACTCCCTCAGCTGTAGCTGTCAGAGATGGACAGAATATATGCCGACTGCGGGAGATAACTTTGAATATTTAGAATCTTTCACATGTACCTGTTTACCTGTAAATTAATTTTTTCTACTAAACATTAAGTTTTCTGAGAAAACATTAATTGAGGATCCTGGTTAATTAGGCTTTTGTTGTATTGTACCAGAACAGCTTTTTAGTGACTAGAAGGAAGTAGTGTTATATTGTTCATGTGTGTGTGTCTGGGGGGAGGCGGAAGCTGTTGTAAATTGTGAATTTTGATAGGCTGAAAACACCGCAAGCTTTTCAATTCAGTGTTGATTGGAATAGCTTAAGAGGAGAATCTAAGACCTCTTTCTACTTTTCAGGAAACTTTAAAAAAAGTTTAATAAAAAATGGCATATGTTGATTCGGGAACAACCAAGATCTTAAAGTCAAAGGAATTTTTTTTTTTCTGTACACCTAACATCTTCCTAGAATATCAATTTCAAGCTGTCTCATAAAATAGCAGTACCATGTAGTTGCTTTTATCTTTGAACCTAAACGACCATGATGCATTATTTAGCAGATTGGAATGAGCTCAGGCCAAATCTCTTTTAAATGTTAATTGAATCTCTTTCAGCATATATCTGAGAATTAGAAAGAAAAAAATGTGGGTGCTAGCAGGGAATCCATTTACAGGAGACAGAAAAACTTCCTAGGAAACTTAAAATTGATATTATCAAATTACCCTTCTGCCTATGTATAGTGATTTGGGGCATAGATTATGGAAATATTTCCAGTATAGAAATGCAGGCAATAAATGCCCAGGAGAGAGTGGAAATGACCCAACACCTCCATGAACTAAATAGTCCACCACACCTTCCTAATCTTTCAGAACTGGGAGCAAGATATGAGTATGGTGCTTATTTATAATTCATCAGACAAACCAGTGAACTCAATAGTAGAAATACATGCTTTTGGAACTGGTGGAAATGTTTCAACAATCTCAAATTCCTCTATGTTGAATCCTTTCTCAGACCCTGGAAGTTGAAGATCATCTTTTGTGTGTGTGCGATGACATAACTTTGTCTGGTAGACTTCCTAGCATGGCTCTGTTTGTCCATCCCAGAGCACAAAGAACAGTCTGTGAATTCATTAGCAACCTTATGGTACCTTGGAGTTTTGCAACTGCTAGATTCAGATTTGCCTTGTATTTCTACTGCTAGAGCAAGTCCATTAGCTTTTTCATTTCACTATAGTGCAGCATTATCAAAGTACTATTCAAAATAATATATAGGTCTTTCAGATTCTATGGATTTCCAAATACTCACAGAAAATAGCTTACTTGGGCAATAGGATTTTGCTAATTTTAGCATCATGAGGGTGCTTGGATGCTCACTTTAACGTAAATTATCTACTTGATCCCCACGACAACCTCACTAGTACCATTCCCCAGGTTAGAGAAAGCCAGGTTCTCTGCCCAAAGTCACATAAGATAGTGTTGCTTCTCGGTCTCAAACATGGGTTTCTAACTCCACGTCCCAAGCTCTGATCACACAGCATAACTAATCTGCATAACTAACCCATGAAACCATGTGTGTATAAAGCCGAACTTCCACACATGAGTGCGTTAAGGCATCCCGTGGTAACTTGGAGTTAACAGAGGAGGCAAATGAAACAATACTTGAGAAAAGGCGGGAACTTGACAACTACGAGTCAGAGTTGACAATAACTGGTTTTAACACTTACTGAGTACGTACTATGTGCCAGACATTGCAGAAAGTGCTCTTATATACACAGTTTCATTTAATCCTCACAAATTTATGAAGCTGATAGTATTACCACACTATTTTCAGGAAGTAAAACAGAGGTGTAGAGAGAAACTTATAAAGGCAGAGCTGGAATTGAAACCCCTCTTTGACTCCAGTCCCAGTGTTGACGCCAACATACTACATGGCCATCCCTGCTTATCCCCCAGTGACCGTGCAGTCTGCAGTAGCTCCATTAGCTGGTAATCACCTTGACTGGTCCTGGCTATGCGTGGACCGTGACTCCTAGCTCCAAAGTCTCTGTACTTTCCCTACCCATCTCAGCCAGGTAAGAGAGACTGTTCACCCCTTTCCAAGAACCTGGACATTAAGGATGAGCCAAGCCACACATTGCCAGTGGCCCCCAGAGACCTCAAGAGAAGCAGAGATTCCAGTTCTGAGCCAGAATAGATGAGAATAGGAATTCCCACAGCCTCAGCTCCTATCTTGAAGCTGTTTCAGGGAAGCCAGGCAGATGGGGTACCTGAGCTTCAGGCTTTCTTGGATAGTAGCTTGTGAATTTGGCCTGGTTTCTGTAATTTACTTTTCCTTAATTATATCAGCAAAACTGGGGAATTTGGTGACTGGGGAATGAGCTGGAAAAAACACTCGTACCTGAGGAAAATGAGGGAAGCCACAAAGAAGGCTACTGAGTAGTCAGGTTCCAAGGCCGCAATTCTTGTTCATAAAATAAATCGAATTTGCCTGAAACATTCATAAAGAGGGTGAATTCCAATTCACTACTTAATAATCTTCCTGCCCTGGTGGCACAGTGGTTAAGAGTTCAGCTGCTAACCATAAAGGTTGGCAGTTCCCATCCACCAGCCACTCCTTGGAAAACCTAAGGGGCAGTTCTACTCTGTCCTATATGGTCACTATGAGTCCGAATTGACTCAACAGCAACGGGTGTTTTTAGAATGAAAACAGATACCATGTAATTCTACCTTATGACATCTGGAGAAATTTGCTATCTCAGATTCAAAAATTTTGTAACAGTATATTTAACAAATGGTCATCCCATTTATTTAAAAAATGAGAGGAATTCAATCTCTTTGTTTCTATGTAACAACCTTCAACATTTAAAGGCCTCTGATTTGGCACAAAGATGAATTCCTTCCTGTGTCTTGTTTTTTGATGTAGTGTGTGTGTTTTATTTACAAGGGACAAGAATTTGGGAGATGAATCTAATTGCTGGCTGATAAGAAAAAGAGTTCCACAGGTCGTCAGATCAATCTAAGGGAACTTTTTTCATGGTCTTCAGCACATATTTGCCTACAGGGGTTCTTATGTTATAGTTATTTTGGAAAACTTTTTTCCATAGAAGAGACAAGAAATGATAAAGGAAACTAATTTTTATACATGGTTCCTCCCCGGTTTCCTGGCCATCAGCCTTCTGCATCTAAGACCCTATACACTACACCAGCTTGGCTACTGGCCATACATTTAGAAACCAGGCCTCAAGGTGTGTTTCTCTACTTAGACCCAAGAAGAGGCCATGTCTCTCCTCCCACTGTGCCTAAAACACCAACAATTCACAAATTCTGTACAACTAGCTGTACTGGTGATGCATGATTCTTACCACACTTGACTTTCTCTTGAGCTGTGAGACTGTTCATTTCTACAAGTAAGTTACAAGCTGTTTGGCATGCTTGTATTTAAGGGCGAGTTTTTAAAGGAAAAGTGACCTTTAGAACTTTGTGTTTTTAGTTATTTTCCTTTTTCTTAGAAACAAAAAAGGAAAAAGTGCCTGTCGTGCAAATCATCTGAAATATTTGACCAACCATCCCCCCCGCCAAAAAGCACCTCTTTTGTAAATCACCTGACATATTGACAAGGAATTGAAGAAAACAATAACCCTTGTGGCACAGTGGTTAAGTGCTACGGCTGCTAACCAGAAGGTTGGCAGTTCAAATCCACCAGAAGCTCCTTGGAAACCTATGGGGCAGTTCTACCCTGTCCTATAGGGTCGCTATCAGTCAGAATCAACTTGACGGCAATGGGTTTGGTTTGGTTTTGGCTAATTGGGACTACAGTATTTTTACTCAGATAAAGTGTTCCTTCTACATTTGTTTGCCATCTGTGCCCTGAGAAGTGTTTTCATAAGTGCTGCTCTGCTGACTTTTTTTTTTTTTTACAGAAACATGTTAAAAAAAAAATCAGCATGGCATAAAAATACCTTGTGGGGGGAAGACACGATTGGCAAACAAACATAGAAGACATGCATTATTGCTTAAAGATACATTTTTTGGTTATGTATTTCACACAATCATTGAAAAAAAATCATTGAAGGCCTCTCAAAACACAAATAACAACAAATTTGGAATTCATCATACCAAAAAAGAAAACTTAATATCATATTCTACATTCAAGGTGTAGTTATGCCATCCTCAACAGAAGATCAAATATGCTTAAAAGAAAATATCTTTTTTAAGCAGGCCACCCTGGATAGCAAAAGTTGCTTAAGGTGCATAATAAAAAAGCTCATTTCTAAAATAAATTATTGTTAGTTGCTATCAAGATGGCTGGATTCATGGCAACCCATGTATAAATTAGGAAGTGATGCCCCATCCTAAAATAAATAGGTCTTGGTAATTTAGAGCCATATCAATCAGAGTAATTCCTATAATAAAACTTCACCAAATCAGCAGTGGTATAAATGAATGAGCACTGAATGATATTACCTTGGCTATTTGTGGCAAGAAAGCTTGCTAAGCAAACAGAGTAAATAAGCCTCATGGTAAAAATGGACTGGGGAAATGTTTAACCTTCTCAAAAGAGCAAGTAAACTGTAAATTGTGGACAAATGGATCTTGTTAATTAAAAATACATCTTATCTCTCCTTTGGAGCAAATTATAAGTATCTTTATTTGCCAACACTTTATTAACTTTAATGAATTTTTGTTTAAACACTTGAAAATATAATTTCATTTAAAAGATATTTTCTAATTAAGACCTTTAATTCAGAATAGCCTTCTGTCAAAGGTGACCATATCATGTGATTTCATTATTTTCAGTAATTTGGAAAAGCTATGCAATATTATAGATATAGATATTTATTTATTATTGTCCATCATGTGCCCACAGAGAACTATACCAAATAATACAAAATGATTCAAAAGAAATAAGCACAATCTTTGCGCTCAGGAAGTAGTTTCATTCATGAGACACAGCCAAAGAACATTTTACAAAATAAAGAATAGTAACAAGGTCCCAGGGAAGAGCTTAATCTGCACACACAAGAGGGAATTTGGGGTATGGGGCAGTCCTAGTTCATGAAGTGACCCACTGTGTGATTGGAGCAAATGACAAGAAGTGCTTTGGACAAATCAGTGACTCAGGTCACTGAGGACTGAAGCTTTAATCAGAGACTTAACTCCCTCAGAAGTGCTGCTGGGTGGTCAGGAACATACTTTGAGGCAGAGGAGAATCAAGGGTTTAGGCTTACGTTTTGAGAACGACAATCAAATTATATACAAACATTTCCTGCCTCAAGTCTATAGAAAATGCTCCAGGTTTCTCAAAAGAACTACAAGATGAAGGCTACCAATTGGGCACCCAATAAGACTTGTCAGTACGGTTGGGAAAGACTCCCTAAACCCGAACAAAAACAGAAGTGGTGGCAGCCAATAAAGTAGCAGCAGTAGCAAAGGGGCCTGTTGGGGGGAAAAGAGCCACACTGGAAATCCGGGAGTGGTGGGGGCAACAGCCAACGAGCTAGACCAACCAGGGACAGCCCAGCAGCAGGGTTGAGGAGAAGAATCAGGACCAGCTTATCCATTAGGCCCAGTGGACACAGTGGCTAGGACTCACATTTTTTTTTTTTTTAATTGTGCTTTAGATGAAGGTTTACAGAGCAAATTAGTTTCTCATTAAACAATACACATATTGTTTTGTGACATTGGTTGCCAATCTTGCGACATATCAACACTCTCCCCTTCTCGACCTTGGGTTCCCCATTTCTATTTGTCCAGCTTTCCTGTCCCCTCCTGCCTTCTTGTCCTTGCCCCTGGGCTGGTGTGCCCATTTTGTCTCATATACATGGTTGAGCTATATGTATTATTGTTAGTTTTATGGGCCTGTCTAATCTTTGGCTGAAGGGCAAACCTCAGGAGTGACCTCAGTACTGAATTAAAAGGGTATCTGGGGTCATAATCTCAGGGTTTCTCCAGTCTCTGTCAGACCAGTAAGTCTGGTCCTTTTTTGGAACCCACAATATTTTTAAGGGCCTGTTAAGCATTTTCATTTTGATCTCTTTAAAAATAAATAAATAACCAGTATAGTAATGAGTATATAGTAATAAATCCAGTCTGGATTATATTTGTCTTTATACCAATACTGTCATAAACTATAATTCTTAATATTGTTTTATGGATCAAGGGATTCACAAAGGCAAGAGTGCCTAACAAAAAAACCAAACCCGTTGCCATCAAGTTGATTCCAGCTTATAGCAACCCTACCAGACAGAGTAGAACTACCCCGTACGGTTTCCAAAGAGTGGCTGGTGGATTCAAACTGCTGACCTTTTGGTTAACAGCCTGAACTCTTAACCACTGTGCCACCAGGGCTGCAAAAGTGCCTGGGACACATGAAAATCATATATGACCCCATACCAACAATTCAGGCTAAAGAAAGTGAATATGCATATGGTGAGCCTGGAATACTAGCAGCTTTCAGGGGTTAAGTGTTAGAACTAAAGACTATAGAGATTACCTCCCAGGACTTTCTACCAGCTGCTCCCCACACCCTCCCCCCACACACACATCCTGGAAGAGTAAAGCAAAAATGCCAATTAACACATAACACAAATGGAGGGCACAGGAGTTATGTAATAGAATGTAGTTAGACTCACTCCTCATTAATCTCAGAAGACTTATTAGAAAAGGTGACGTCTTAGAGAAGATATAAAATGGGGAAAAATACTGGAGGGAAAAAACACATGGTAAGGGAGAAAAATGTGGAGGATCAATTAGAACCCTCCTTTTAAATGTCCTCTCATCTTTTTAATAGATAGACCACAATTTATTTGCTCCAACTTGACAACCCTCATTAAGGAATCAGAAATCACAGTGTCTCCAGCTATAAACCAATGGTGAATTTATTATGAGTTGTGAATTCCACATATGAATCTCTAAGAGAAGAGAATTCTCAATGCATCTCAGTAGGTTAGGTTTGATCGGTGGCTCCCTTCCGAACACCTGGAAACAAGGATTGACCAAGATGCCCAGGTCCATTTGTACTACTCTAAAACTTACAAAACATTCTGTCAAGGAAGAAGAGGGGCTAAATGTAGCTGTAATAGACCCAGGATTGCATGGACTGAATCCTAGTCTGTGTTGCAAGAAATCCACAGGGATACACTTAACTAGAAAGGACGCACAGTGGCAGGCAGGGATCCCCAGTGTTCAGAGGACACTGCAAAGCATTGTGCTGGCCTTTCCCTGTGCTGGGAGTCTGAAGACAAGAGACCTTACTGTGAAGTTTATCTTCCTAAGTAAAAGGTTATCCTGGCTCTGCACGTGAGGGATGACAACAGCCGTAAGCAATCAGCCTTTTCCTGGCCAGTTCCCTGAATATGCTTAAATTCAGGATCCAGAATTTATGAGATG
The DNA here is from genome assembly GCF_024166365.1 of Elephas maximus indicus. Taxonomy (NCBI): domain Eukaryota; kingdom Metazoa; phylum Chordata; class Mammalia; order Proboscidea; family Elephantidae; genus Elephas; species Elephas maximus. Next base: position 34,997,409 of record NC_064819.1, read on the forward strand.
TATAATTCTTTAACGTAAGCAAAACCGAATATCATTTCAAAGATTTTTGCTAAAATTATATAGATGGCCATTTCATGTGTATGTATATGTATATATGAAGAAATAGATTCAATATATTCACACATGTAAGCTTGAGGGGAGTGTGTCTCTCCTTAAAACATTCATCCTATAAAAAAAAATCTGTTTAAGCTCCAATAGTGTAAAAGTACAACATAAAATGTTTGGGTAAAATGCATGAGAATGTTTTCAACTATTTTTATTTTCTTTATTTCTTTTTTCTAATTTTTTTATGACGTGTTAATTTTTATAATCAGAATGAGAGAAAGATTACTTTCTATTCATATGTTAGACAGTATTGAGTTAGCAGAGATGTCTAGTAATAGTTTTTACTTTTCCCCTAACTTAATATATCTTTATTCCTCCTGTTTAGAGTCTCTGAAAAAAAGACCCTGGCTCTTTGCTGATATATCAAAAATAATAAAAATAAATATTATATTAAAATCTCCATGGTAGCAGTAATAGAATCTGCAGTTAGAAAATTGCTTGTGAATGTACCATGTAACTGTGGAATTGCATAATTGAAGTTTTTCATGTACCCAAAATAGACCTCAGGAAAATTCTAGTAAAGACAGCATTTACACATAGTAAGAATGTTGTGGTTGTAGTTAGTGGCCTCCATTTCAATTCACTGCGACCCCATGTGACAGAGTAGAACTGCTGCCACAGGGTTTTTGGGCTGTAATCTTTATGAGAGCAGATCACCAGGTCTTTCTTCCATGGAGCCGCTGGGAGGGTTCCAACTGGAAAGACAGTAAACCTTGTAAGGTCGCCATGAGTTGGAGCCACTGGGTGAACTCCTACTAAACAAACAAAAAAACCCCGTGCCATCAATTCAATTCCGACTCATAGCGACCCTATAGGACAGAGTAGAACTGCCCCATAGAGTTCCCGAGGAGGGCCTGGCAGATTCGAACTGCCGACCCTTTGGTTAGAACTCCCACTAGAGAGACAGTAAACTTTGTAAGGCCGCCATGAGTTGAAGCCTCTAGGTGAGCTCCCACTAGAGAGACAGTAAACCTTGTAAGGTTGCCATGAGTCGGAGCCACTGAGTGGGTTCAAACTAGAGAGACAGTAAACCTTGTAAGGCCGCCATGAGTCGGAGCCAACTCAACAGCAACTATCAACAACAAAAAACTTGTAAACTTACTGAGATCTACAAAATAAAAACAAGTTTGTATATATGAAAGACTTAGGCTAGTTTCCTTGAAAATAAAAGAAACAAAAGCATTTTGTTAAAAACGTGCTAGTGAGTGAAGTTGTGGGTGCCTGGTTCGTGTTCGTGCTGACCGTTCTAGACTGGAGAAAGAAAATATTTCTCAAAAATGTTTGGTTTGCTTAGAGCCAGTCTGTGTGATTATTCTGTGAAGTGGATCCTGCCCAGAGTCGTAGTGATAACATAAACAACCCACGTTACAGCAGTCAGTGCGGGAGGCTCCTCGCTAAGCCAGGTGGCCCAACACTGTGCTGTACGGAAGGAAGAATGCAGGCTTCAGAGCCAGGTCTGGGCCCCTGTCCTGACTCAGCCACATACTAGCTTTGAAGCCTTGGACAAATCACATTGTCTATGAGCCTGAGTGCCCCCAACTCTATAGCAAAGATAAGAACACCTACCCCATAGAGTTATTGTGAGATACAATAAGTAAAATGCACAAAACATTTGGCACATAAATAGTCTAGTTCCCCTCCTGTGAAACAGAGCATGACCCTTTACCAGGCCCAGAGCCAACATCTCCTCATCTGAATGGCGGCTCCATAGTCTGGTACCCAGCCAGTGAGGATTCTGTGACTTGTGGTATTTTGTACTGTTTCTTACATTCTACGTTTTAAAAAAAGAAGGCCAAAATTGGGTTTTCTTAATAAATGTTAATGACACACGTTTATTCATTTATACCTAGTCTTACAACAGAAGTTAATAAAAACATAATTCTCAAGAATTATTTGTTAGAAAATCTCATTTTGTATATTTTATTTATGAGGAAAAAAGTGTTAAAAGAAACAAAGAGAAATAGCAAAGAATTTTCCACATCAGGACACCAAGAAAAATACAAGTTTCCTTTATACTGCTACTGTTTTCCAAGTAGTCAAAAATACCTCAAGAAATTCAACCAAGAAGCCAGGGGGATGGGGGTGATTTTGATATTTTTGAAAATAAATAGGCTGAAATAATTGCTGGAGTGTGTCACGATGTGATATCAACTTCTGAAATTTCGTTTGTTGTTGCAAAGAATGGCACAGAAGCATACCAGCTTAATGCAATTCGAAGTTATTTATGTGCACAAGCGTATATTCAGGGTATGCTTCATTCCTGCTGTCCTTCTGCTTTTTTAAATAATAGATCAATATTGACACTTTGGTGCAGTTATATTTGGAAAATTGAGTTTAAAGTCTAAATAATTATGCATAGATATTTCTGCCAATGTTTTAAACCACTACAAAAAAGAAAGAAACCCATGTGGCTGTATTACTCTCCACCCTGCAGAGCTGATGATAAGCAAACCTTGTACAGTTTCATGAATTGCCAAATCAATTCCCAGCCAGGTTCTGAATTCTAGAAGCATTATCCTGCAAGAAAAATGGGTGAGTCAAAAATAACACAGCTTGACTTTAAGATACCAGGTGGAGGTGGCCATGCCATCTGGGAGACATCTTCCTTTGATGGATGAGTGTAGTCACTTGATTCAGCAGTGGCTTTAGACAGTCTATCTGCAGCCATGGAGATGTCACGGTGATAGGCTTTCCGGTTCTGTCCTTGCGCTGTGCTGCCGTTGTAAAACAGTAAGGCTCGTGAGGTGTTATCGCAAAAGCCAAAAGCTATAAAGAAAAACAGTTGCTCACAGGCACTAACATGGGTATCATGACTCTTTTCAGGTAGTAGGTGTAACCTTGAAGAAAAAGTGGCACTGTCTTCAAAAAAGTGGCCTGACCCTGGCTTTGGTGGGTTTTTTCTGCAAGAAATAAAAAGCTCCGCATGTGTTTATTATACACCCTTTCTAGCTGACCACTGCTTTGTTCTAGAGTACAGCATGAAAGGACTAAGTTTTGTTTTGTTTTATTTTTGTTTTAGTGAAATGGCATGTCTGTTGCTAAGTCGAGCTATTCAGGTTGCACATGTAAGAACTATATATGTGTAGTTTATGGATTGGTAGCATTTCAAATCAATGGTATATTGAAATATTGACCTGAAGTCTTTGAGATGCTTATCAATTGACATGTGTTTTTCTTAGCCCAAGAACAGAGTTTGAATTATTTTTTTTTAATTATACCTTGTGACATTAGATTTGTTCTTTTAAATATATTAGAAATTTAAATATAAGCATGCCACTTTGTTTATTGCTACATGATTAGAACTTCTTGGAGCATGGAAAGAATTCTTCACAGATGATTTTGCTCTTTTGAAAAAAATGAGCTGCAAAAATATTTGATATAAAGTATTTTTTTTACACATAGTCTGTAAATGAGTGTAACCTGTAAAAGTCTGCTAAGCTTATAGTATGCAATGTATCATCCAAATAATTTTTATATTTTGAAAAAAAAAGTTAAATAGTTTAATAGTGCCATAGTAAGTCTTTTCCCAGAATACAGAATTACAAGCATTTCTGTTTTAGGAAGTTCGTATTACTTCATTAAAGAAGAAACCTGGGATCATTATGCACCCCGATTTGTATGAAGTCAATCATTAAGTTTCCCTTTATTCTTCCAGAAATCAGTCAATCTAAAGGTTGTGGCCATTTAAGCCTTTCAGAACACATATGAAAATTACAATTATTATATATGCTGAAAAAAACCTCTAGTATTTGATATTCCATCTTGGAAATAAACACATTGTCATTCAGTAATGCTAGTTCTTAAGTCAAAACTAACCAAAGAAACAAACTTTCGACACTATCAACAGACTCACACACATTAACATCTAGTGACTATATGGAAAGTTTTTCTTTGTTCTCTTAATTAAAAACTGTCACAGGTTACATTTTAGAAAGGTAATACCTGAGGAAATGGACAATGTTTTTCTTCCTAGAGTAAACCTTTTAAATACGTAAAGCCCTGTGCAAGATAATGATGTAATTCTATCCTTTTTTCATTGCATAGAAACTATCAGGATTTATTAACCTCTGGAATCGATAATGAACCTAGCTCTTAATTCCCTCTCAGACAGTGGACCCCATATGTCTACTTACGGCTTTTTGTCTGATGTTTCTGTGTACAACGTATGTATTTTAAGTAGATTTACAACACAGATACTCATGTGTACTCTTTAGATAAAATTATTTTCTCCAGGGAAGCTCTGCCCAGAGATCTGAGAAAATGGGGCTTCTTTTTGTTTTGCAAGTGTTTAAAGATTATTTAGTTTTTGCATAGTATAAGATGTTTCTAATTGGGCTGGGAAGCTCCTATTTTATTTTTCCATCATGCCATATCTACTGTTAAAAATTTAATAATCTAGTAAACTCAAGAGACAGAAAACAATGCTTTCCCTTTGCAATCCATAATTCTGTGGTGTAAGACAAAAAATGTATCAGTGCCTCCATTATTAATTATCCTTTACTTACACCTGATTTATGGGATTCTCTAAAAGACATTTCCATAATTCTTGGTCTCAAAAACATTGAAAGTTGTAACTTTTTTTTTTTTTCCACCAAGATCATATTATCTCCCAAAACAAGCCAGGTGGATTCTTTGATGTCAAGCCACTAGAAACTTTTCAGAGCTTTCATGATTTTTTATTCTTTTTGTGCCCAGTATACTAAAAAATGACAGACTCCAGAGCCCACCCAAAAAAGGCCCTCTGTGGGAATCAGACCCTGATCCTAGCCCCAGCCCAGATTTCCCCCTCCCCTTCCCAATATTTAAGGATTATATAATTTATAAATGAACTTAATAGGCAACCCCTAGTGTTTTTAAACTGACACTACAAAAAGTATGTACTTGTCATGTAAATTGCTTTAAAATATACATATAAAACACTGTGTTAAAATTAAATATAATATGTCAGCTGTAAAGGTGAAAAAAATAGCTAACTAAAAGTTCACAAATAATCTTTTTTCAGACTTTGTGTGTTTTCTCCTCAGCCAAAAGCCTCAAGACTCACTTCCAGCAGCCTATCTCATCATTTATGTTGGATTGCTCTTTAAACATTAGAATATCTTGTAATAAATAATAAGTTAAAAGATTTTTCCTGACACAAGTCATTGTTGATTTCACTGTTATAGGGAAAAGGCTCTAGGGCGGCAGATAAGGCTGTTGCCATGGTGATGAAGGAGATACCGAGGGAAGAGTCTGCTGAAGAAAAGCCCCTCCTTACTATGACATCACAGGTGGGCAGACCCATAGGGCTCCTGTAGGAAGCTGACATATGTTAATATATCAGACCTTGTGATTGTTAACTAGAAAACAAAAAAAATTAACTCGTGAACCAATTTTTTAAAAAAGACAGTTTCACTGAAATAATTATATAAATATAAAATGGAAACCAAAATTGATTTTAAAAAAGAAAAATTCCATCATTTAGTAACCTGTTTGTGAATATTAATTTTCATTACTCAACTTTAGCTTTAAAGAAAAGAAAATGTACGTGCAAGTAAAACATGTTGCTTCTTTATAAAGGAGTCTTGATAACAACTTTGGGAAAGAAATAGCAATTAAGCTAATGGTACATTTGAACAAAAATCAAAAAAATTCAAATTCCTATGAATAAATACATGTTATATTGTATACATATGTCAGTTTACCAGTAGAATATCTAAATTTTCTTAAATGTTAAATATATTTATGTTGTGACTATGCATACTACATATATGTCTATACATATTTATATGGAAAACCAATTTACAGGAATGAGCCAGAAGTCCCTGAGTCCCCATGCAGAAAATGGCATTTGTGACCTCTTAGTGACCTTGACAACAAAAATATCATCTCTATTATAAGCACATGAGGGCCATTTTCAGCATTTATTACAACAAACCCAGAAAAAAGTTTGCATTTGTGTGCAAAGACACGCTGAGACTGTGGACCCTGTATGTCCTCAGGGACTGTGGAAACACCCTGTAAAACCCACATAAATATGTATAACACACTCATCACCACTTTGTGGAATGACCAGCCTTAAATCCTGAAATGAAAACTATTTTACTTGCATTTATCTTATAATTTAGATTAGATTGTTATTTTAAAGATTTCATTTTTTTCCTAATGCAATGGTAAATGTAGTGATTCAGTTCCAGTTGTATGAACATGTCTAGAATTAGAAAAATGCCCTTTTGCCCTCCTCATGGAGGCACTTACAGCACAAGTAAGTTATGGCAGCCTATTTTTAGAATATCAGCAGATCTTATCTTCTGCTGCTAACGTGTGGTTTTATTTTATTCTAAACACTATGTTGTAAGCAATGAGTATTACAACAACCTATCACATCAAAATTGAATCATAAAAAAAATTTATTTAAAATTCCCAGGACTTTGGGATAAATTTTCTGTTGTTAGTTTTTAATCCATGCTTCTTTCCAATGACATAGTAATAATTAAAAAGAAATTTGCTTGATATTTACCAAGTTCTCTGCTCTTTACTTCGTTTACATAGGAAAACATATACAGTGTTTTCACAGTGATCACCTGCCTGTCAGAGTCAGACCTTTGTAGAACCCCATGTCCAAAATATCCAGCCCACAGTTCCTTAGGTGAATGCTGCTGGAGAGGTGAGGACTCGTTGGAGTTCTCTTACAATGACAAAGTCACATAGACCAGTGGATACGACCTATCCAAGTTTGAAACTGGCACAGTTGTGCTGCAACATGGTCTCAGGACATCACAATTTAGGACAAGCTCCAGTCCCCCAAATCCTTTTTCCCCAAAACCATGCATTGCAGTATGCTTTCCAGTAATCCTTTTTCAAATATTCAAAATCGCCATTATAACCTAAGCTTCACTTTAAAATTTCAGGCAAAATACAATTTTTGACTTTTTAATTTAGAAAATAAACTGTGATTATTACCATTTTCTCATATATAGAACGTTTGTGTGCACCAAGTTCCTTCTTTAATCTCTGTTTTTAGTGTTGCATTAACAGTTTTTGAAGTACTAGTTACAATTTTACTGCATGAAGATCATGAAATGCTTTCTTTGATGCCTAATATTCTTGTTGCATACTAGCCAGTTTATGAATCAGCAGAGTTCTGATTCGTAAAAACTGAAGGCACCTGTTTCGCTGATAATTTTATGGAATTAACTCAGTGACAGCTGTGATACACTTATTTCTCAGTAAAATTCAGTTTTATTAGTTACATACTTTTTCCACTATACACAAGTGGCTTTCCTCCTTGCTGTGCACCAGTGGCGTGCACAAGCCAAAAAGAAGCAAAGTGATCTGAAAAAGTGAGTACCTGCCATGGCGTCCACAGCATCGTCTGTGTACCCACTCCGCATTCTTACCTGTGATCCTGTCTCGGTGTATTGGTGTCTTGAAACGCATTCGTCCCAGTGTCTCCTGTAAAGCCCCTTATAACATAGTGCTACATGCTGCTGAATACACCGGGTCGTCTTCATCAGTGGTTTGTCGATGCCAGCTGCTCATGTCATCGATTCCAGATGTGTCTGAAGCTAATGTCTGCTCTCTCAATCATTTAAATCAAATGTGAAATAAGTTGCTGAAACACTGAGCCCCTAGCCTGTTTAGTAACAGTTCATTCAACAGATCATAAGTGCAGAATGGGTCTGTATTGAGGCATTTTTTTAAATTACATGACTACTATATTCCTAATTACAGGGATTTAGCCATATTCCAGTGAAGCCATCCACAGAAAATTGAACAAAGCAGAACAGTTGCCCAATGATCTCAACTCAGAAATTGCTGATCCCCTGAGGGTTACCTTCTTATTTAAAATGATTAATTCTGTATTACAGATGATATGTCAGACACTACATAAAATTTGGGTTCATGCTGTCCTTAACTAACACGTAAAACAAACAGCATGTGCACAAGTGTGCATTGATGAAAGGTTTGAAGAAGAAAAAATACGTAGATTATCAAGTCTTTGAGGAAAAAAAAGTCCCTTTAAACCTGGGCTGTCCAATGCAGTAGCTGCTAGCTACATATGGCTATGGAGCACTTTATGGCTACTCTGAATTGAGATATGCTGTAAGTATAAAATATATACCAGATTTTGAAGAGTTAGTAACAAAAGATAATAATAAACTATCTTATTAATAATTTTGTATTGATTACACATTGGAATAATATTTTGGATATATTGGCTTTAATAAAATAAAATATTAAAATTAATTTTACCTATTTTTGCTTTTTACTTTTTTCATGTGACTACTAGAGAGTTTCAGATTATGCGGATCTCCTTATATTTCTGTTGAACAGCCTGCCCTGGACTGTAATACTATGAACAGATTCAGTTTGAGGACAGAAGAGAAACTACGTGCCAAAGATTGATTATATCATAGAAAAAAAAATTTTTTAGTACTCTTTGCAAGGATGAAATTACTTTCGAGAATATCTCTGTCTCATAAGGAACCTTTAGAAATTTTCATTTTACCACATCTCCTTGGTGCTTTTTTAGCAAGATATGCCCCATACTTCTTTGCCTGTAGAACACAGTGTCTTGAACATGTGTCCAGACCTGTTCTTGTAAAGGGACTTTTTCTTTTCAAAAAAACTGGGCTTTTGTTTTTCTAACTATCTGCCTGCATCCCTTAGGTCTTGATAATGATTTAATTTTTGTGTCTGGCAAAGATAAAAAGAGTAATATCCTTGATTGGAAGAAAATTCTATTAAAAAAAAAAATTGCCATTGAGTCGATTGCTATTCATAGCAACCCCATAGGACAGAACAGAACGGCTCTATAGGGTTTCCAAGGAGCTGTTAGTTGTTTCAAGCTGCCGACCTTTTTGGTTAGCAGCCCAGCTCTTCACCACTGTGTCGCCAGGGCTCCAGGGTTTCTATTACCAACTCTAAATAATTGATTTAATTACACGCTCCTGCCTGCTTTAGTGTTAATATTACCCAAGCTGTAAATGGTAAGATCTTTTCATTTCTCCATGAATAGGTTCACATTTTACAAGCCTATCCATCCTGTCAGAAAAATATTTGTAGTCATTTGGCTGACGCTTAGATCACGTCAGTGAGTTGAAAGCAACCACATGGATATCCTTAACAAGACCTACTGGGACCCATATGGAGAGATTGGGTGGGGCATGGAACCATAATTACTATTAACTCACAGGAAATTAATTCTGTGGATTTTCGGGGTTACCATGACAAAACGTTAAAAGTCTGAATATTTAAGGGATGCATGCTAATGATTTAGTTGCCTTGTTTTTCAGTAGATTGAGTCAATTAACTGAATTTTGATATTGTCAGTCAACTTTGTTCACAATATGATCACGATTTTGGCAGCTCGGCACAAAGTTCTGAAATCGTGTGGAACTAATAAAGCCGTAAACAAGTAGTTCAATCACATTATAAATGAAGACATGTATAACAAATGACTCTTTAAGTTAAAAATGTCACAAATAGTAAAAGAAATTTTTAAGTGCACAAAGATACCTGTATATTGTAGTAAAAGTATACATAGGGATAAAAAAAATCTTATGAATTTTCTATTATTTTAACGAAGTAAAAAGACATGGTATTTTATTCCAAATTTTTTAATCAATATTACAAGCATACCAAAAAAAAACCTACTGCCTTCGAGTTGATTACAACTCGTAGTGACCCTATAGGACAGAGTAGAACTGCCCCATAGAGTTTCCAAAGAGCACCTAGTAGATTCGAACTGCCGACCTCTTGGAGGTCTTAATCACTACACCACTAGGGTTTTCATTACAAGTATAGGCTGTTTGTAGTCTACTTTAACCTATTAGATTCAATGTTTTAACTTTTTACATTGCTCTTTAAGTACTAAAATACTTAAAAATGATAACAGTGTATTTTACACTAAAATAACAGTTCATCAATCTGAAGTGTAAAATTATGGAATAGGGATTATTATCCTGTATAGATCTTGCTTTTAACATACACTGAAATCTAAGTAGCAGGCAGTATTTAAAAGCAAAATACATCCCTTTCATCTTGATTGAATTGTCCCCTGTAGCTTAGATAGTATTTTAATTTCTTAATATTGAAAATAGAGAAATTCAAGCTGAACTAAAGGGAATGTATTTTCAGATAAGGCTTTAAGAGTTGAATGGTATAATATGCATTTGTTCAGCACAAAATGCAGTGTTGGCATAAAATAAGAAACACTTCGGTCATGTGTTGGCCATCCTTGCTTCTGAGAAGAATTCTGGCTATTCTCCTTCCAAGACAGATTTGTTTATTCTTCTGGCAGTTCGTGGTATATTTAGTATTCTTCACCAACATCATAATACAAAGACATCAATTCTTCTTCGGTCTTCCTTATTCATTGTCCCACTTTCGCATGCATGTGAAGAAAAACGCATTGCCGTGGAGTCAATTCTGACTCATAGAGACCCTACAGGACAGAGTAGAAGCACCCCGTAGGGTTTCCAAAGAGCCGCTGGTGGGTGGACTCAAACTACCGACCTTTTGGTTAGCAGCCTGAGCTCCTAACCACTGAGCCACCCTATGAAGTGATTAAAAATACCACAGCTTGAGTCAGGTGCAACTTAGACATCAAAGTGACATCTTTGTTTTTTAACACTTTAAAGAGGTCTTTTGTAGCAGATTTGTCCAATGCAATACATCATTTGATTTCTTGACTGCTATTTCCATGGCATCGATTATGGATCCCAGTACAAGGAAATCCTTGACAACTTCAATCTTTTCCCCTTTTATCATGATGTTGCTTATTGGTCCAGTTGTGAGGGTTTTGGTTTTCTTTATGTTGAGGTGTAATCCATACTGAAGGCTGTAGTCTTTGATCTTCATCAGTAAGTGATTCAAGTCCTCTTCACTTTCAGCAAGGAAGGTTGTGTCATCTGCATATTGCCCATTGTAAAGAGTCTTCCTCCAATCCTGATGCTGAGTTCTTCTTCATATAGTCCAGCTTCCCGGATTATCTGTTCAGCATACAGATTAAATAGGTATGCTGAAAGAATACAACCCTGACGCACGCCTTTCCTGACCTTAAACCAATCAGTATCCCCTTGTTTCGTTTGAACTCTGCCTCTTGGTCTTCATACAAGTTCCCCATGAGCACAATAAAGTGCTCTGGAATTCCCATTCTTCGCAACGTTATCTACAATTTGCTATGATCCACACAATCAAATGCTTTGCATAGTCAATAAAACAGAGGTAAACATCTTTCTGGTATCCTCTGCTTTCAGCCAAGATCCATCTGACATCAACAATGATATCCCTTATTCCACGTCCTCTTTTGAATCTGGCTTGAATTTCTGGCAGTTCCCTGTTGATATACTGCAGCAACTAGTTTTTAATTATCTTCAAGAAAATTTTGTTTGCATATGATATTAATGATATGGTTGGATAATTTCCACATTCTGCTGGATCACCTTTCTTTGGAACACGCACAAATATGGATCTCTTCCAGTTGGTTGGCCAGGTAGCTGTCTTCCAGATTTCTTCTCCTAGATGGGTTAGTGCTTCCAGCATTGCATCCATTTGTTGAAACATCTCAACTGGTATTCGCTCAATTCCTGGAGCGTTGTTTTTCACCAATGCCTTCAATGCAGCTTGGACTTCTTTCTTCAGTTCCATCGGTTCTTGATCATATGCTACCTCCTGAAATGGTCAAACATTGACTAATTCTTTTTGGTACAGTGCTCTGTGTATTCCTTCAATCTTCTTTTGATGCTTACCCATAGAATCCTTCCATATTGCAACTTGAAGACTGACATTTTTCTTTAGTTCTTTCAGCTTGAGAAATGCTGAGCGGGTTTTTCCCTTTTGGTTTTCTAACTCCAGGACTTTGCGTATTTCATTATAATACTTTACTTCATCTTCTCAAGCTACCCTTTGAAATCTTCTGTTCAGCTCTTTTACATGATCATTTATTCCTTTCTCTTTAGCTACTCTACATTCAAGAGCAAGTTTCAGAGTCTCTTCTGACATCCATTTCAGTCTTATATTTCTTTCCTGTCTTTTTAATGATCTTTTGCTTTCTTTGTGAATGATGTCTTCAATTTCTTCCCATAACTTGTCTGGTCTTCTACCATTAATGTTCAATGCATCAAATATACTCTTGAGATAGTCTCTGAATTCAGGTTGGATATACTGAAGTTCATACTTTGGCTCTCGTAGACTTGTTTTAATTTACTTCAGTTTCAACTTGAACTTGCATATGAGCAATTGATGGTCTGTTCTGCACTCAGCCTCTGGCCTTGTTCTGACTGATGATACTGAACTCTTTCCATCACATATAGTCAATTTGATTCCTGTGTATTCCATATGGTGAGGTCCACAGGTGTAGTTGCCATTTATGTTGTTGAAAAAAGGTATTTCAAATGAATAAGTCGTTGATCTTGCAAAAATTCTATCATGCACTCTCCAGTGTCTGTTTCTATCACCAAGGCCATATTTTCCAACTACCACTACTTCTTCTTTGTTTCCAACTTCCACATTTCAATCATCAGCAATTATCAATGCATTTTGATTGCATGTTTTATCAATTTCAGACTGCAGAAGTTGGTAAAAAGCTTCAATTTCTTCATATGGCCTCAGGGGTGGTTGTGTAAATTTGAATAACAGGTAATAACTGGTCTTCCTTGAAGGCGTATGAATATTATCCTATCACTGACAATACCGTGCTTCAGGGTGAGATCTTGAAATGTTCTTTTTGACAATGAATGTGACACCATTCCTCTTCAATTTTTCCATTCCTAGCATAATAGACCATATGGTTGTTCAATTCAAAACGGCCAGTACCAGTCCATTTCAGCTCACTAATATCTAGGATTCAAGCATTCAATTTCATCTTTGACAACTTGCAATTTTCCTAGATTCATACTTTGTACATTCCATGTTCTGATTTCTAATGGATGTTTGCACCTCTTTCTTCTCATTTTAAGTGGTGCCACATCACCAAATGAAGTTCCATGCACATCTTTAAGGTCAACTCTACTTTGAGGAGGTAGCTCTTCCCCAGTAGTATTTTGAGTGCCTTCCAACCTGAGGGGCCCATCTTCGGCACTATACTAGGCAATGTTCTGCTGCTATTCATAATCATTTGGGTAGACTGTATAAAATTATTCTATATTTTTAAACTGCTACAGGGGGTTACAAAAATTAATTGGGTGAGGTTTCTACCCTCAAGGAGCCCATCGTATAGTGAGAAGGAAAGAAGGTGAGACTAAGGTTATAATACTGGCTAAAGTATGGAATCACGGCCGTGCTATAAGCAGGCATTCGCTGCCTAGTGCTGGAGAAGGTTTCCAGACAATGTGCTGGTTGAACTGGGTCTTAAAGGAGAGATAAGAATCTGTCACCATCAGAGGCCTTTTGAGATGACCCAAATATTGAGGAGAGGGTAGGAAATGGAAATAAAAAGTATAGAAAAATTGAGACAAAGACCAAGCGACTATTAAAGGGCATCATAACTCCGTTATGATCATCTGACTGGATCAAAATTGAAATTTCTCCAATGCAGCTATTCCAAAAAACTGCAAACCATTGACTTGCTTTTTATTATTTTTATAAGATTAATGTATACTTGACCCAAAGAATAGAGTAAGGGAATCTTATAAAGTAGTTTCAAACTGATGGAAATAATTCTAAGAGAGATTCCATAAACCTTATTCTACCAATGGGACAGGAAAGAATAAATGGCATACGATTTAGAAGTGAGCATTTGGGTCAGTTTGAATTGTTTCTTTGTTACTCTGTGACCTAAAAGATTCATTTAAGTTTAGGGGACTACCAGGAGCATTTGGGTCAGTTTGGATTGTTTGTTACTCTGTGACCTAAAAGATTTATTTATTTTCAAGTCACCATAAACTTCTTTGAGATTGAGGAGGGGGCCATAGAAAAAAAGCTATTCTTACTTGTAGAAATAAAAATAAAATGGGATTGAGAAAGACTAAAATAATGGTTCCCAAATTCATCTGGGAAACACTGGTGGCGTAAGTTCAAATCCGCCAGGCACTCCTTTGAAACTCTATGGAGGCAGTTCTACTCTGTCCTATAGGGTCGCTATCAGTCGGAATCGACTTGACGGCAACGGGTTTGGGTTTTTTGTTTTTGTTTTTTTAAATTCATCTGACTGAATACAGTTCAAATTTGACGAGGACTTGGACAGCCATAGCAACTCTATCAGGCCAAGTGTGAATTAGTCAGAAACAAGGCAGTGGGCAAGGAGGAGACACAGACCTAATAAGGCAGAGTCTGAGGAGAAGCCTGGAGAGGCAACACCTTAGTCCTGGTCTCTCTGGGAATGACACCTTTCTCTACTGAGATCTCAGACTGCCAGAGGCGCTTTATCCAGTAAATAAGTCTGAAATTAAAATGAGGAGGGAGACTCCCCAAAACATCCTGTTACCTTTGATAAGGAGCCCTGGTGGTTAAGTGGTTAAGAACTCAGCTGCTGACCAAAAGGTCAGCAGTTTGAATACACCGGCCACTCCTTGGAAACCTCATGGGGCAGTTCTACTCTGTTCTATAGGGCCACTATAAGTCATAATCAACTCAACAGCAACAAGTTACAGTTACAGCTACATTTAATAAAGCCTACTTGCCTAAAAGTACAGGGTCTCTCACTTGATTGTACCTTTTTCTTCATTTTTGCATTTACACATATGGACAAAGGTCTCATTTTCTAGAATTCTTTTAACAAATTTAGGCAAATTTTGGAGTTTACAACTAAAATTATCCACAGAAATCTAATGCTCTGAGAAATGGTCTTTTGAAATTATAGGTAGTTTAGGTCTTTCCTACACATCTATTCACAGAATTGTGATTTAGGAATAAATTATTAGTCTTTTTTTTATAAAGGAATTTAATTTTTCAAAATAAAGGAAGAGTACAAGAGGATTTTTCATGGACTATAACTATAATTTATATAACCCAGAAAACCCAGTGTCGTTGAGTCGATTCCGACTCATAGCGACCCTTTGGTTCGCAGCCATAGCACTTAACCACTACACCCCCAGGGTTTCCTGCATAATTTATATAATAAATTATATATAAATTATAATTTATATAATAAACTATATATAAATTATAATTTATATAATAATAGGTAAATATTTCTCAATATCAAGTCTAAGAAGACTCACTTATTCTTAGTTATCCATCAAAAATATCAGATTTTCTTTTCAGAAAAATATGGCTATCAAAGAGATAGTCATAACATCATACATGCACATTCATACTTTTAAGGTTACAGTTGTATCGGTTGTGCTTAATCTTTGCCCCTTATATACCGTAGCCAATGGGCCAATAAGAAGCCAGTAATCAGATTGCACTTCACTTGCTTGGTAAATGCAAGCCTATTACAATACCTCAATGAGGATAGTGTGGTGCCATATTTAATGGTGACCTTTATCTTCCATGAATGTTTTATCACAACAGAATTCGTGTCTCACTGACAGCCACAAGTATGTCACAGCCTGAAGGTGAGCATTGTTTGCAAAGTTAGGGCCATGTTGCTTTGGTGATGTCACACAAGATGGTCTCACTACACCAAACACACATGATTAAAAGGGCAAATTCTACCAGGAAATATACATTGATATATGGGCCTTTTGGAAACTGTTCAATATGCACAGTTTGTACATGAACTAACTACAAATGAGATATAGTTCCTGGAACCCTAATCGTATAGCTCATATAGTATTTCCCTTTTCAGAATAGCTCACAGATCATTGACATTTAGCCATTTCTTCATTGTCTATTATATTCTGTACCAATGCTTTCAACTACATATTCAGATAATAAAATTGACTTTTATGCCAGAAAATATTATAAATCTGTCCTAAATGCCAATACACCATGGAGTCTACAAAAATTCAAATATATTTTATCTCAGAAACCTGGGAGGCTCGTAGTCCCTCAGCATTCAAAGTGTTTCAGTATCAGTAGGATGGGTGATACTCAAGAATGCTAGAATTCAGAAGACAAAATGGAAAAGACTTGGAGGTCAGCTTATGAGTTAACGGAGCATGCTAAAAAAAAAAAAAAGGTTAAGACCAAAACAGACCCTGGATAACTTGATCTCTACAGAAATCTTTGAGTCTGTGAATATATAGTAGACACTAAAACCTATAACTGAAGAAATGTTCATCATTGTAACTTGGACACTAAAACAAAAAGGGCATTTTCAAAGCTTATCCCTCAATAATGTCCACAAATTAATATGTATGAAAATCAAATTGCCGACTTTATGTCAAAATGTTAAACCACAGCGGAAGCCTAAGATTTGTCTGTGTTTGTGTAGTAACATGAATACGTTAAAATACCAAATGTGTCTCTTGGCTGCCAGTCCCCAAATGACCACTAAATGCTTCCATGTTGCTCCTTCAGAAATAATAGAATTGAATTTTTTTCTTCTCATATTTACAACTATTTAGGTCCCTTGCCATCTTTCATAAGCTCTAAGCTGTAATACCACTGACATTGTGCCAAAGAAATAATGACATGAAAGTGAGTAGTCCTATGAAATATTTTGATTTGGTAAATATGCCAAAGCACTCCATTTGTTATGTCTGTTAAATTGCAGCATTGCAAATAAGTGTTTAAAAATCTAGAAATTTTTAGGCGTGTCTTTTTCTTGTAAAGCACAAGTAGAAAACTAAATAACTATGCCCATTTTAAGAAAAACTGATGTAAAAACTCCATCCCCAAAATAAGACAATTAATTTAAGGATTAATCACTTGCATAAGTGTATTTTTTTTCCTTTAACCATAGAAACAGAATTATAGCAAGCCTAGATTCAGAGAGGTACAGAAGAGCAAAGTAGATAGTTGGCTACCTTTGATAATTAGAGATCAACTAAGAATCAAGCTAAAAGATGTCTGAAATTAGAGAACAAGCCAACAGGAAAATATGATTGAATCTACAGAAATATATTTTACATGCAGATTTCCACAAACATACCTCCTGGATACCTGCACAGTTGACCTAATCTTTTCTGCTTTCCCAAAACGATGTTTGTAATGTACTACATGCCAGGAAACATAAGGCTGTGTGCCTGCAGGTGACCTGAGCTTTCTAGGAGGGAGAAAAGGACAGCTTTTAACCCACACACGTGCACATAACATAGCACAAAGCCACTGACTAACAGGTGCTGACAAGAACACGCCAGCTCCGAGTCAGAAGCCACGGTTCCAGGTCTTGGTAGGACCTTTTCCTCAAGTGGGGCATGGGGTTGGCCCTTAGCAACTATGACTCCCTAGGTGCCATTTTCCACATACTGAAATTAGAGACTAATTCTAAAACTATTCTAGAAGGGGAAAAAAAGGCTTGAGCTTTAAAACCAAAGTTGGCTGCACAAAAACTATGTTGATAGTGCTAAAAGGCTCATTCCCTATCCCTTGGTTTTTTGTTTTGTTTTGTTTTCTTTCCTGCCCCCACTCCAATATTTATTTAATTACAGGCAGCCCCCGGGTTACAAACAAGATCTGTTCCTAAGCCTGTCTTTAAGCTGAATTTATAGGTAAGTCGGAACAAGTACATATGGTTCTTATTTAGCATCAGATAGTTAAATGTTTGTCTTAGTTTATATTTTACCTTCCTAGGCATATAAAACACTTAACAAACGCTTCCAAACCATGCAGTGTTTTCATGATGTCACAAAGTAGTGCGTGAGTTCATTATTACAAACCATTGTATGTTTTGGACAGCTTGTTTCATATAACGGGCTTTATGGCAATCTATTCTAAAGTACAAGTTGTCCTAAAGTCAGACATTCGTAAGTCGGACGTTTGTAACCCGGTGGCTTCCTGTATACATTTTTTTTTGTTTTTGGTAGGCTTGCTCTTCTCATTTTGCTGCAAGGCTGCATTTTAATTCTTCTGATTCTGCAGTGTAACAAGCTCCCTTTGACGCCTGTGTTCATTTGTTCTCAGCTGGTGAATGAGCAGCAGGAAAGCAGGCCTCTCCTAAGCCCCTCCATTGATGACTTCCTCTGTGAGACCAAGTCGGAGGCCACAGCAAGGCCAGTAACGTCTAACATAGCCGGTAATTCTTTCACTTTTAACTGACCGCCAAGTGGAGTTAATTTGAACTACAATAGAATTTCAGTTTTCTTCCCACAGTACATTTTCAGAGGGGAATAATATTTACAACCAAATGAAACTTCACAACATATACTATTCAGCATGAAAAAAACAAATCACTGTTCATTTTATAAGAAACCACAATGCTGATGGCTCACCCAGTTTTGCTGAACATAAGTGTGCTGCTATCAGCAACGCATCATCTCTCAACGCATATTTTCATACTTACTTCTTTCCCTCTTAAGTCACATCATATTAAGAAAACAAATGCATCTACCGTAGAATTAGGATTTTCAAGTTCTGGCTGATGGCCCAATTATTTCTGGAAATATTTTGTATGACAAAATTTCAGTAAAATAAAACTGTCAACAGTCCCTTCGAGTGGATTAAAATGACAGTTAAAATGTCCTAGACCTTTTTTGTTGTTAGCTGCCATCAAGTCAGGCCCTGACTCATGGCAACTCCAGGCACAAAGGGATCAGACCATTGGGATTTCATTGGCTGACTTTCTGGAAATGATCTTCCTAGTCCATCTTGGTCTAGAAGCTTCACTGAAGCCTGTTCAGCACTGCAGCAACACACAAGATTCCACTGACAGACGAGTGCTGGGTGCACTTGAGGTACATTGGCCAAGAATCAAACGCAGGTCTCCCACATGGAGGACTACAAGTCTACCACTGAACCACCATTACTCCCACCCCCGACCCTTAACCAAAAAAAAAAAAAAACAAAAACCCAGTGCCATCAAGTCGATTCCGACTCATAGTGACCCTATGGGACAGAGTAGAACTGCCCCATAGAGTTTCTAAGGAGCGCCTGGTGGATTCGAACGGCCGACCCTTTGGTTAGCAGCCGTAGCACTTAACCACTACGCCACCAGGGTTTCCTTAGCATAGTATAAAGCCAGTTTCATTTTCTGTCACGTAAACGTGTAACTTGCCCCTCTTACAACAATGCATTTGAGCATTCTGGACTCAAGCATGCACAGACAGTAAACCATCACCTGGCACAGTGTCTGGCACTCAATAAGTATCCACCCAAAGAGTGAACGAGGGTGCCTGTGGTACGAATCACACCTGTATCAGATGCTGCCTTTCTGCATTGATTTCATTCAGTCAGTATTCACATTCAAAGGCCTGTTGTTCAACTAAGAAGGAAACAATGACACTCTGAATCGAAGAACACAGGTTCTGTTGGATGTGCAGAACAGAATTTAACAGAAAAGAAGATAGTCACGTACTGCCTTGTCACATCTGTTTCTTTTCATCATCATGGCCTCCGCTTGCTGTTAGCTTGCATATTTTCATTACACTTCTAAGTAAGTGATGAAAATTGCAGAAGAAGGAAATGGTGACCTTTTAAAAAAAAATGCTAAAACATACAACCACAAGAGTAACTAACAGACACTTTATGTGGCAATGTAGTCTAAGGTTCTGGGGTCAAACTTCGTGAGTTCATATCCCAGCTCTGCCACTTAGCCGCTCTGTGTCCTGGGACAGCTTGTTTAATTAAGCCTCGGCTTCCCCTTATATCTAATAATAGTAAGATCTATATCTCATACAGGAGCCCCTGGTGGCGCAGAAGGTTAAGCACTCACTATTAACCAAAAAGTTGGTTGTTTGAACCCACCCAGAGGCGCCTTGGGAGGCAGGCCTGGCAATCTGCTTCCAAAAGGTCACAACCTTGAAAACCCTACAGAGCAGTTCTATTCTGCACACATGGGGTCTCCACGAGCTGGAATTGACTAACAACAACATATCTCATGGGCTACTTGGGAAGATTAAATGAAGTAATCTCTATAAGTGCTTAGCACGGCATAAGCTCTAGCTGGTATTACCACTACTGTTAGATATCAGGTGAGAAACAATATTCCCAACACTTTTCTTTCAAATTCATTAACTTTTTTACATCATATTCAATCAACCATTTTCTAAATTCAACTATCACTTTGAGTAATCAAGCAAATAAAATTGTGCTTGGTACCCTTTAGACAAAAAACTAAACAAGTTCTGATACCATCAGGTCAGATTCGTCCCTCTGCTCTATGACACTGGAGCTCATCCCTTTGAAACCGTAGAACTACTCCCAGAAAAATACAGAGAAGCCTTGTTTCTCTAGTTTCAGATGAATTGGGCTCCTGGTGGGTCCATGAGAATAGGATGCACTGAGAAGTCCCCATGGTTCTAGGAAGAAGCTGCAAAGGGATAGAGTTCCTCAGATCTTCATTCCAGCACCTTCTGCACTTCCCAATTCTCACTGATTCCAAAACTAAGTCACTTGGAAGGACCCACCCTTAGGAAGAGCAGCATAAGATTGAACTCAAAAGCTACTTTTTGTCTTGATCCCTCAAACATATATGAGAGACCTGTGAAATATTACAGAGGAAAAATCAAAAGAATGTATAATTTCTTGTGACTCCAATACAGACAGCATTACCCTCCTAAGTAAGGGGTCTGGTTAAATGATGTTCTTAGACTGTGGAGTTTTCTTCTCTCATCCTTGGCATTCAGTGTAGCTGGATTGCATAGGTTTTTATCCTGAAGGAAGACTGTTTGATAATGTGTTATATAATCTTAAAAATATGTCTCAAGGCAAAACATTATAATTTTTTAAATCTCTAAGGAATACAGTTCTTAAATAAGACATATCTTTTCCAAGAACCAGCCAAATGATTTTTTTCATCTACTAACCTTAGAAGACCATGTTCATCTTCTGCTTTGTTCCCTCCCCCCAAGACAAAATCAAACCTGCTGCCATCCATTCAATTCCAACTGACTTTACTCTGTAACCATGTTACAGAATAGAACTTCTCCATAGGGTTTTCTTGGCTATAATCTTTATGTAAGCAGATAGCCAGGCTTTTCTCTTGTGGCTCTACTGGGCGGCTCTGAATCACTAACCTTTAGGTTAGTTGTTGAGCACAAATCATTAGCACCACCTACAGAAGTACTAAATTATAATTCTTTTCTGAAGTGTTTCAATTTATGTTTTTTCTTTCTTCTGTTTTCTACTTTAGGACTAACTTCTTGTCATCCAATGATGATATCTTTCAAATTGGCCGTAAAAGAATGTTTTCCATTGTTTGCCATTAATACCCTACATTCTCTTGAATTTGTCTTTGATCCTGGTGGACAGCTACGTAATTCCTTTGGTCCTCTCAAACTGTATCCTTAGTAGTAGTAGCTCAACCAAATTAATTGCTAATATCTTTGATTTTAAAATGGTAAATAAGTGTATATTATGCATGGATTCATTTATCAAATGTCCTAGAATTAATTCAGCAGTAGACACTTTAAGGTATCAGTTGTATGATAAGACAAGTAATTACTATAAGAATTGAAACAATAACTTGTTGCTCTGTAATCTCTCAACAAAGTCTAGTATGTTTCAAAGCACAAGACAGAATCTTTTTCCAAGAAGAACGGGATTCTCGGCTTACATCTATTGATGTACATCATCTAAAGTATTTTCTCCATAGCCTTGAAAAATTAGGTGAAGAATTACTACAGAAGAAACATTTTGCATGATTCAAAAACATTTATTCTTACTCCTTGATATCAGGGGAAGAGTTCCCTCAACAAAGTTCACCATCCTGCCACAGCCACTTAACAAAATATCACAACTGCAAAACTAGCGTAGTATTTACTAAATACATTCTTATGAAATCCAAATAGCCATGAGCCCAATAGTATACCTCTTCAGTGAAGGTTTAGAAATACCCCTGGAATGTGGATAGTAGCATTATTTATATATTCCAGAAAAAGGAAAAAACTGATTAAATTATCTAAGTCCAATTTATTTGACATCAGTGACAAAATTCTGCCTAAAGCACTTTGCTTTGTAACCTCTACATTACAGAATATATTTTCTGGAATGCCAGGGTAGCTTACAAATCAGAGCAGAGCCTCATCAGCTCCTTGAGCCATATTCACTGACCGGACCAGTTAAGGTTACTCCTTGATCTGTTCTGTCTGGCCATTCCATGTAGATTCACTGCTTTGGAGAAATTCACTAAAAATCCGAAGCTCATTACAACCTAAAGGTTGGCAGTTCAAACCCACCCAGAGGCACCATGGAAATTAGACCTGGACATCTCCTTCCGTGAAGATTACAGCCAAGAAAACCCTAGAGAGCAGTTCTATTCAGTAACACATCAGGTCACCATTAGTCAGAGTCTACTGGATGGCTACAAGTTTATAGGAGGAGATGATATTTTGTGCTGATTAATTTGAACACACAGACATTGGACCCCAAACTTTCATGTGCCTAAGCAAATCTTTAAAATTGGGTTAAGAAAATCAGCAAACAGCCTCTTTCATGCCAACACCTGCTGTCTTTGAAGCCCATATGGGGCAGTGAGACACGCATTTTTCAGTCTTAACTAAAGGATACACACACACTAGACAGGACTTGTCTCCCTCCAGAGGGTGAAAGGGTACACCCACCCATCTATGCTTTCAAAATTGAGATCCCTGGGGAGTCTCCGAGTTTCAAAGCTTGCCCTTTGTCCTCAGGCCACCCCCTTCATCAACTGGGTAACAAACAAGGTCCTCTTGTGCAGCGAGCATTTGTTTCACATTTTCTGGGGAAAGAACAAAGAGACCAAGAGAGCTCAGAGCAAACACAGGAAATGTGGAGAACACTCTGGAGGGGAAAAGAATGGTACTGAGCCAAGTTTGAATTTCTAATTGACTCTTTTTGGTAATTCATTTTTTCTGAATGGTGAGAAGCAGATACAGAATTAAATTAATACTCAGCAGTTATTATTTCGTAATGAGTGTACTTCCTGTATACAAGTAGACTATTCCTATATAATTTGCTGCAAAAAGAAGTCCAGGAGCAAATGACTAATTTCTGATTGTACGATTAGGGAAAAAAAGACATATATGGCATTCCAGAGGCTTTCATCAACTTCCTTCCTTCTATTATAAGAAAATCACATTGGGCCTAGAGTCCCTGCCAATGTGAGAAGCCTGGAAATTTCCATTTAAATGTTTGATGGCTATCAAGTGTTTAGCATGCTAGCCTATCTTGGCTGCCTGCTGTGCTTGAGTTTTAGACCTAAAGCCAGGCTGCTTAGCTCTGAAAGCCAGTTCTTCTTCCTCTCATTCAACCACTTCCTGGCCACAAAACGCTCCTCCTATCTCAGAGCATCTCAGCACCAGAAAGTGGCTCCCAGCTCCTGAGGAAGACTCAGTTGAGATAAGCTGACACTTTGAGGCCATTTTATGATAAATTGGCTTCGTAGGGTCCTCTGCAGAACCAGTACCTCTGTCTCAGCCTCCATTTTGCTCCCAGTGGACTTTCCTCTTCCTGTCAGTGCGTGGATCTGGCTCTTGCCTGAAATAGGAATGGGGAAAATGTAACGAGATCAATAAAAAGGAAAGAAAAACATCACAAATTGCCTGCCAAGGAATAGAAATAATATTTACTTAGTACCTAAATTGTATGCCTGGCAGTTTACACACATTATATAATTTAATCCTCATATCATACCTAAAAGAGCCAAAATCAAACCAAACCAGTTGCTGAAGAGTTGGTTCCGACTCATGGCAACCCCATGTGTGCAGAGTAGAACTGCTCCACAGGGTTTTCAAGGTTCTGACCTTTCAGAAGAGATCACCTATTAATTCCTTGTTTTCCATGTAAGGAAGCTGAAACTTATAGAAGTCAAGAAATTTACCCCAAGTCACACAAATAGGCAGTGGGGGAACCTGGTTTTTCCACTTCACCACCCAACATACAACCACTGTGGTTCATGATTGCAGCCAAAACAAGTTTTTTTCAGAGTAAAGATTGACATACTATTCTAAGGATTCCATAGGGGTGCTTAGCCTATGAAGGTGGTACAGCTCTCTAGAAATCCTGGTTTTGAGCTCACTTGAGCACTGGCCCTGCCTTGAGTGCACTGGGTGGGGGGAGCAGATGGACAAGCACTGAGACATCAGCAGAACCCCCTGACCACCAAAAGGGAAAGCCGGGATCGCCAACGAGGAGGAGTAGGACAGGGCTGGTTCTTAAGGACTGCGTGAGGTGGGGTGAATGCAGGGATGTCTGGGCCACCTGTGTGGCTTTCCTAAGCTGACTGGGAGTAGAGTCCCTCAGCCAGGAAGCCACCAGGTCTGATCAGCCACCTGGGGAAGCAGCATGAACTGGTGGAGAGAGAGGACTGGAGGGAGCCTCTTTGATTCGAATTTTCTGTTTCTCACAGAGCTAGTCAAACACGTGTTATGGTCACTGCTAAGAGAAAGAAGAATAGAGCTACAAAGCTTGCCTTTTTAATTCTCGTTTGCCTAGTTTTCATTGGAACAAATTATTATTTCTTCCTTTACTACAGTATTTAATACGATGTAATCAACTTTTTTTTTTTTTTAATCAACTTGCTAGGAAGTAAAAGTGTTTCAGTTTCATGGTTCGTTACATTCAAATTTAAATTTGCACATTAACATGTGCACCTATTCATCAACTATGGGTTATAAGATACCTATCTCGTGTGAGCCCAGACATCGTGCTATTTTCTGATTAAATCAGTTTGCAAGTATATCTCTGAATGTGGTAGAGGTACCCTTCTCTGGAAAAACTGAAATCTAAAATAAACCTTCTCTGTAAATAAAGCAAAACAACAAATAAATAGTACCTGAACTCGGGTTCAATTTTAGAGTTTTAATTTCATCCAAAGCTTCATCACTGGTGAGGCTGGTGCAAGCTCTGTCTTACCGATTTATACCATGGCAAATAAAGGAGAACATGCAACAAAACATCCCAGGCTAAACATAGCCTGTCTTTATAAATTAATGGTGTGCTAATTTAATTTGATGCTTCTAACCTGCACCATAAGCACAAAATCTCTGTACCCAACTGAAATTTATTTTTTAAAGATGATTTCAGGGCAGTAAGTGGGCTTGTCTTAGCCTCTTCCCTCTTTTCTAGTATTGACCACAGGTTTGGATCTCCTGGACCTGAGTGAACCAGTCTCTCAAACTCAAACCAAAGCCAAGAAGTCAGAGGCCTCATCGAAAACCTCATCCCTCAAGAAAAAGGCTGATGGATCCGACCTCATCAGTTCAGATGCTGAGCAGAAAGGCCAGCCACTCAGAGTTCCCGAGACTTCATCCTTAGATTTAGGTAAGACCATGGCTTTCTTTTGCTGCTACTCAACCTTGCCCTGTTGGAACACTGAAGTTTACCAACTGAATGTTGCTACAAGGAAGCTCCATAAATGACATTAAGACCATGGACAAAGGAATTGAAAGATGATTTAGGAAACTGATCAGGGCACAGGTTCTTTTTTTTTTTTTTTTAGTGAAAATGTACACAACAAAACATATGAGCATTCAACAGTTTTTACAAGCACCAATCACTGGCAATACTTACACACTTCACATTATGTCACATTGTCCCTGTCTCTGCTATGTTGTTCCACCACAGTTAACTTAGACTCTCTGCCCCTTAAAGTTCTCTTCTGTGTTTTATAGTTACTGTTGTCTATTTAATCTCATAGACATAACTCTTTAAGAGAGTGTGATACATAAGGCAAGCATTCTTTATTAAATGAGCTAAATTGTAGTTTAGTTTAAAGATGTCTTCATCGAACAGTTTCAGTTCAAGCTTAAAAGTTGTTTACAGACAATAGATTCAGGGGTTCCTCCAGTTTCAATGTATCCAGTAAGCCTGGTTTCCAATAACAATTTGAAGTTCAGCTCCACATTTTTTCCTCCTTTTGATCAAGATCCAACAATTGGGTCCTTGATCAAAACATTCAGTAATAGTAGTCAGGCACCATCCATCTCTTCTGGTTTCATGGCAAAGGAGGCAATTAGACCTGCAGTCTATTTCCTTCTCTGATTCCTGAGGCATGGGTTCTTTTCTGCTTGGACGGAGAGCTCAACTTTGAGTAACTGGTGTTGATTAATTGACCCACTTATTCAACCCACCTGTACTGAGTTCTTGATAGATGCCAGGCACCCTGCCAGACAGTGGGTTTACAAATAAAACAAGACACGGGTCTTACCCTCTAGGAGTGTTCAGTCTTATGGGAAGACACATCAGTAAACAACTCCAACACAAGGTCCAGGGATAGCCAGACCAAATAGTAGCATGTAGCGTGTTTGGAAATACATCTGAGATGATGATAATAGCCATTTATTGATAACTTATAATGTTCAGGGACTGAGCTGCATGACTTACATATATTAGCTCACTAAATCCTCACAACTCTTTGCAATAAATGAGGAACCAGATTTCGAAAAATGTAAATAATTTTCCCAAGATCTCACAGTCAGTAAGGGGTAGAGATAGCATTTGAACCTAGCTCTAGCTGACTTCGAATCCCATGCTTTTTTTCTACTCTATTCTACCTTCTCCTGAAGGTGGCAGGTATTATAGAGAGCCAAGGGAAACATGTATCTCCCCTGGCTGTCAGACTGACATACACGTGTGTACGTATGTATATATTCATAAAATGAGCACGTTAGTAACTAATCCATAAGATTATAATTAAGAGTGAATGGGATATATACGTGAAATTACTTAGCACTGTGATGTTACATGGTCATGAATTAGCTTATTCATTTGTTCAGTAAACACTTCTCTGAATGCCTGCCATGTTCCAGGTACATGCTATGTGCTGGACATGCAAAGATAAATAATATAAACTCTCCATCTCTCAGTAAGTTTACAGTCAGTGGGGAGACAGAATAATTATTAAACTATTATAATAAAATATGCACTATATACTATATTTGGGGCCAGATTAGATACTACATGAACACATTCATAGAGCCCCTGACCTACCCTGGAAGTTGGAGAAAATATTTTATAGGAGATACTATAAAAAAAAAAAAAAAAAATTCATAGAGCCCCTGACCTACCCTGGAAGTTGGAGAAAATGTTTTATAGAAGATACTATAGGAGCCACAATTTGAGGGATTAGTAGGAACTTGCCAGATGAAAAAGATGGATCAGGAGAGGGGTAGGGAAGACAGGGTAGAGCATTCCTGGTACAGAGAAAAGAGAGATTCAGATGCAAATATACAGAAAAACACAGAGAAATGTTTTTTCAAGTAAATACAAGTATTCCAATAGTATTCAAGGATGGTGGAATGGTGATAAATAAGCCTAAGAGTCACCGACCAAAAATAGAACCAAACCCATTACCATCGAGTCAATTCTGACTTACAGTGACTCTATAGGATAGAGTAAAACTGCCTCGTAGAGTTTCCAAGGAGCGGCTAGATTCAAACTGCTGACCTTTAGTTAGCAGCCGAGCTCTTAACCACTGTGCCACCAGGGCTCCTGAGAGTCACCGGAGGCCAGATGATAGTAGTCTTGGATGTCACGTCCTTAGGATGGGAGAGATGGGAGATGTTGAAGGGTTTTACACAAAGAAGTGACAGAACCGATTCTATTTCAGAAACACCCTACTCTGGTGGATGTATGGAGAATGGAATGGAGGCAGGAAGACCCACAGAGACATCCAAGATAGTGACAGAGGGGACGGGGAAGGGGAGACAGATTCACAAAATATTATAGCAGGACTTGGGAGCTAAATGAATGTGTGTATGAGAGCGAGGGGGATGGATCCATGTGCCCAGCTCTGTGATAGGGGTTAGAAGAGAGGAAGGAGGGAGTCAAGGTGGAAAATATTGAGTTCAGTGTTGGACCTGTTATATTTTAGGGGCTTGTGGGACTTCTGGAGTCCTGGTGGTGCAGTGGTTAAGAGCTCAGCTGCTGACCAAAAAGGTCAGCAATTCAAATCCACCAGCTGCTCCTTGGGAACCCTACAGGGCAGTTCTACTCAAAGGCAACAGGCTTGGTGAAACTTATAAGGAGACCTGGTTGCTCAGTGGTTAGGCACTGAGCTGCTAACCAAAAGGTCAACAATTCAAACCCACCCCATGGGAGAAAGATGTAGCAGTATGCTTCTGTAAAGATTACAGCCTTGAAAATCCTATGGGACAGTTCTACTTTGTTCTACAGGGTCACTGTGAGTTGGCATCAACTTGGCAGCAATAGGATTTCTTTGTTCATTTGTTTTTTTTTTTTTTTTGGTTTTGGTGGGACTTTTATGTGGAGATATCCAATAAACTATTACATACATAGGGCTAGGGCTCAGGAAAGAGAGCTGAGCAGGTAATGGAGGTTTGGAGTCAAAGGCTTGTGAGTGGGTATTGTAACCATGGGTAGATAAGACCATCCAGGGATAGATTGTAGAGAAAAGGCAGAGAACCAGCCTACTGTTCAAACTAGTTGCATATACAGGATCCTTTATCTCCTGCCATTTCTCTTTGGATGAAAACTTTGTAACTGTTTCCTCACCATCACTGTGTATCTAGGTTTATTCAGCTGTACAGGTTAATAAATCAAATGTATACATTTGTGTAAAAATATATTATTAAATGCATTACAATATAACAAAATAATTGTTATGTTAAAAACAAAAGAGTAAATTTCAGTCCTCTGCTTTTGAGAAAATGTCCTGTAAAGAAGTCATAAAACCTTAGTTTACAAGGAAGGACCTGAGAGGACACTGACTGGGAGCTTATCTTTTATAAATGAAAAAACTGGACTCTAAGGTTGTTTAAGTGGTTTGTTCACAGTCAAACCACTCTCTACCTGTTACTGAGAGAGAACACAGGTTCTTTATCTTTAAGAATCAAGCCAGAGGGAGAAAATGGGTCCAGCACTTTCTTGGCTGCCTCCATTGTCTCCTTTCTCTCTATCCCTGTTATACACTCCTTCTTTTGGTGAAAAATTAAGTAGTTCATACAAAAGCTATAAAAAGTTTTCCAGTTTCCTCCCACCTCCTTTTATCAGAGAGGCTCATTGCTTTAAACAGAATTTCTTTCTAGAAACATGCCATAAGTGTTTCAAAGCAATCCTTGTTATCCAGAGGCTGATAGAGCTCCACATGTTCCTTCTACCCCAGGTTCCCGGTCTCGCACAGCACACAGGATTCAGAATGCACATAACACTGAAATAAATTCATGTAAAACTTGATTGCTTTGACTGTAAAAGCAATTGAATTTATCTTAATAAGTCTTATTTTTATTTTTAGCTGCACCTGTTTTAATTAATTTTCATGAGACCTTGAAAAGGCTGGTCTTGGATTTGAGAGCATCATTCTTTGGAAAAGCATAAGAAAAATCTTACACCGCCCCACTGCTTTAGGATATGACTCCTGGAAGATGACAATTTCATAACTCTAATAAAATTCTTATTAAAGAAATTACAAATAAAATAACAAGATTGTAGCATATCTATTGTAAAATAGGACTAGAAATCAGCTATTTGAAGCCACCAAAATAGTACCGTCAAAACTCTCTCCCACCTCTTAAAAAATGGTTCTACATGTGGCTTCATCACCAAGATATATCATATTTTCAAAGTCTACATGAGGCATGTAGAGTTATTTAAAAAGCATCACTAGGCACAAAATAAAAGAAATATTCTGTGCAATTTTCAGAAAAAGGGTTAAATCCATTTTGTATCAAAAAACATAGAGCACCTGATGTGTGTCAGGCACTGTACCAGGTGCCAAAGGAGGAAAAATGTATTATATGTAGCTTCTAATTGACAAGTACAAACTTGCTGCCAGATTTTTAGATTATCCTTCAGCTCTTCAAGTTCTCTGGAGGAATATTGCCAAGATGGAGCTCTTACAAATTGGACTGTGCTAATTTGAACACAATTTCTGTGGTTTTATGAAGTTATAATTCCTTAGTATAATTGCATAGGCTCTGAAGGGAAATCAAGTTTTCTTAGTTCGGTTGAGTAACTTCAGATTGTAAAATTTCTCAGTCTTAATCCATGTCTCCTCTTCTCTCCTCACCTCATGCTCTTCCCCGGCCCCTCCCCGTTCCTGTCTCCTTAGTAGACATTCACACACAACTGGAAAAATGGGATGATGTTAAATTTCATGGAGACCAAACTAGCAAGGGGCTTCCAATGGCAGAGAGAAAGTCGTGCTCATCTAGAAGTGGATCAAAAGAACTCCTGTGGTAAGATATTTTGACATGAGAAAATAGCCATTCGTGTGTCAGCTTCATTTATGGGTGTTTCTCTTATGTACTGAAATAGCCAATGAGTTAAGTCAATTCAGATACTTGGTGTTGTGTATAACCCCTATACGTCAATGTTAAGTATTGTGGTTTCTAACCAAACTAGTTGTTGAAGAGCTGATTCCAACTCATGGTGATCTCATGTGTGTCAGAGTAGAACTGTGCTCCACAGGGTTTGCAATGGCTGATTTGTCTTCACCTCTGAGTAGAGTCAAGCCTCCAACCCTTTGCTTAGCAGCCAAGCATGTTAACCATTTGCACCGCTCAAGGGCTCTAGTGTGGCTTCTACAAATGCTAAATCATGTCATCTGAATTGTCCAAAATTTAGCCAATAAAGATTTGGGGAGGTGCATGATTCAACATTTGTTGATGATTTTCTGAATGTGTGACTGAGCTGATGAATCAAAATAGGTGCAAGCATGTATTTATGTATGTATTCACTATAATATCACATGAATGATATTAAAATTAGACTTCTCTGGTTACACAGGTAACCTTTTCTGGCTTACTTAATCATCTACCATCTGGTAATGCAAGTAAGAAGAAAAGTCTGTGGCTGCCCAAGAGGAAGCCTGGCCACCTAAGTTTTACCAGTGCCTGTTGTCCTCACACATTGTCCACTTACCACAACATCTCAAATGCTACACAACAATGAAATCACACCTGAGATACTCTGTACACAGTCTCCCCCAAAACAAAACAGTATCTGTTTAATAAAGCAGAGCTTTCTGTAGCAAAAACATTGTTCACTTATTTTATGCACGTAATTGAACTAAATTCTAAATTTAGTTCACCTAGCACATTGCAACTGCTTAAAAAATTCTGAAAATGGTCATCACAATTGAAATATATAAAGTTTATGTTTTCATTAAAATTCTGACAAGAGCTATGTTTCCTTGCTCTTAATGGTCCAAGTTAACTAGGTTCCTGGTTGGATTTCAGGCTGAACTTCTTTCACGATGTGCTCTAATTTACTTACTGCATCCCTCCAGGTCCTCAGAGCACAGATCTCAGCCAGAACTGAGTGGTGGGAAAAGCGCCCTCAACTCAGAGTCAGCTTCGGAGCTGGAATTAGTGGCTCCGACACAGGTAACAAAACTGATTCTTTGATGAATGCATCTTTTTTTTAATAAATAAAATCTATCATAAATACTGTATTTAAATTTTGCACGAAAGGTTTGAAATATTTTTCTATATTTTGTATCTCATGTGCTTTCTTATTCAGTATCTATCTTGATGCTTAAAATAACTGATGATACATATACTTTTGTCTGGAAAACGTGTTAATGAATTCACTGTGTACTTAGTGCTTTCCTTGCCCTAGCGTTTACTGTCCTGTTATTTTGCTGTAAAAAACTTGTTCTGCTCCAGCATTAGTGCTAGTTATGTAACAGAACACAAAAAAGAGGAAATTGCTTCTCGAGTGTTCATTCACGTCTATCCCCTGTAGAAGAAAGCACAAAGTACAAAAAAAGACTGTCACATTAAAATAAATTGGATCCTGAAGAATACGTAATTATAATATTAGTAGTAATGATAATAACCCAGTCAACCCAGTGCCGTAGAGTTGATTCCGACTCATGTAATGATAATAAGAGTTTCCATTTATGAGTGCCCAGTGTTAGGGACTTTACTCTGTGATTTTCATACCTTATACTGACACTCAAATAATCCTATGAAGTATTATTATCCTCATTTTAAAGACACTTTAAACAGTCTCAGTGAAGTCAAATTCCTTGTCCTGGGACACCCAGCTAATCACCGGTGGAAGCAGAGTATGAACCCAGATCTGTCTTTCTGCTGCTTGACTCTCCAGAATAAATGGCTTGTCAGTAGTGAGTAATCTCTTTGGTTAAGACTGTTTCAAGGAGACTCAAAGTCTGTCTCAATCTTTTCATTCCCTTGAACACATTCCAAAGGTAAAGCTTTGACCTAAAATCACAAATATCTCTTAAGAAGTGTGTGTCCACATTCATGCACTCAGGGAGCTTACAATCCCCTTAAAGAGAGACTACATTTTTAGGAAAATAAGTGATTAAAGTGAACAAGAGAGATTTTCTTGAGTTTACTAGATAAGATGCTAAAACTGTGAGAGGAAATACATTGTCTGAGGTAAAATAAAGGGATAATTCCAATAGCAAACATTACTGAGTGCTGTGACAAGAAGTTCTAATATATATCAGCACATTTGATCCTGATAAACAGCTCTATGAGGTAAGTTCACTTATTACCCCATTTTATAGATGAGAAAACTAAGGCACAAAAACAAAAAAAAATATTACCCCATTTTATAGATGAGAAAACTAAGGCACAGAGATTAAAAACTTGTCTATGGACCCACAACTAATAAGTGGCAGAGAGGAGGACAAAGACAGTGAGGAATTGGTAAAGAAACGAAAGGCCTCTAGAAATCTCTCTAGGCCACCGATAGCACCCCCTCATATACAATTCACATTTTACAAGAGAAGGGTGGACCCCAGAACTCTACTCAGCTGAGCAAGTCAGCTAACTCCCTGAACAGACAACTCTGCAGAGCTGAGTGAATTGTGAATGGGACATGAAAGCTGAGTTTTCTTCCTTTGTGCTCATTCCTAACGTAGCTTTTTAAAAGCAAATTTATAACATTTACGAGGGAAACGTTTCTTGATAAATTTGTTGGAAACTTAGACTAAGATTCAGTAATCTGTAAGGTTTCATAAATGAATCCTAGTACAATTTAATGTAGCCATAAAACATTTCTTTTGCAGTAGAGTGAGACTTGGCACAGGTGGGCTGTTCTATTCCCAACTGGGGAGAGGAGGCTCAGCTGGGGTCCTTGGTCGCCGTAGAGACCCACAATGCATTTATTTTATTGTTCCTCTGACGGACACTGTCCTGCTGGTTTTCTGATCTTATCCCCCACGCCGCCCTGCCTCTCACTCACCAGAGTGCCTTGCTTTAAGCAAATGCCATGTACACTGGGAAATTTATGTGCAATTCCCAATTCTGTCCTCTAAAACATAGTTTAAAATATGGTATGAGAGATGTCTGTCTAGATAAATTGTAGTGAATCTTTTTAGAGGGCTACCAATTATTTTTAAAGAATTTATCCCTTAATTTAACTTTTTAAAAAACACTGCATGTTTACTTATCAAGATTTGCCTAAACTCATGAAACTTATAATCTCATAGTTTTAATTCCAACCTATGGTAAAATTAGGAAAATTTCATGAATTTGGGATTTAATACATCTGAAATACCAAGTCACTCAAATGGAGGACAAAGAGAATAGACTGATTAATCTGTTTGTAATAAAAGACAAAAAGATGTTTTTACTGCTTATAAACACACTGTTGTTGCGTGCCAGCAAGTTGATTCCAACTCATAGCGACCCTATATGACAGAGTAGCGACCCTATATGACAGAGCAGAACTGCCTAATTGGGTTTTCTAGGCTGTAATCTTTATGGGAGCAGATAGCCAGATCTTTCTCCCATGAAGCGGCTGGTGGGTTCGAACCACCAACATTTCTGCTAGCAGCAGAGCACTTAACCATTGTGCCACCACTCTTAAATATATGATCTGTTTACGTAGATAAGGGAAAATTCTGATTAGGGTGTGTCATTGATTGAATTGTGTCCCCCCAAAATATCTGTCAACTTGGCTAAACCATGATTCCCAGTATTGTGTGGCTGTCCACCATATTATGATCTGATGTGATTTTCCTATGTGTTGTAAATCCCATCTCTATGACGTTAACGAGATGGGATTAGCAGCAGTTATTAAAGAAGCACGACTCAATCTACAAGATTAGGTTGTGTCTTAAACCAGTCTCTTTTGAGATATAAAAGAGAGAATCGAGCAGAGAGGTGGGGCACCTCATACCACCAAGAAACAAGAGCTAGGAGCACAGCGAGTCCTTCGGACCCAGGGCCCCTGCCCTGAGAAGCTCCTCAACCAGGGGAAGATTGATGACAAGGACTTTCTCCCAGAGCCAACAGAGAAAGCCTTCCCCTAGTGCTAACACCCTGAATTTGGACTTTTAGCCTCCTAGACTGTGAGAGAATAAATTTCTCATTGTTAAAGCCATCCGCTTGTGGTATTTCTGTTATAGCAGCACTAGATGACTAAGTCAGGGTGGTATAAAAATTCAACTTAAAACCAACTTGCAAACCATTCAGATAAGTAATTTTAGCTCACCGAAACTTGCTACAGCCCTGCTGCCTCCCAAATGGCTCACAGGAAAATCAAGGAAAAGTTTTCTTCCCTCAAACCAGCATAAACTAACGTAGGCAGTGACTCAATGGGTGAGGAGCAATTTGCAAGCCTTGTTTAAAAATCGTATTTCAGAATCACAAAGAGAACGGAAGCTCATGATGTGAACAATTCTTCTGTTAGCTCATTTTCTTTTCAAGATGGGGAAAGGGAAAAACATAGTCTAGTCTCTTTCAAATAGTGTTTTGTTGACAATGAGCTAATCAGAGTGGCAGGAGGTTATAAATTACATAATCACTGTGTAATTAAGAATAAGGTTACTTGACACTTACAGAAACTGTGTAGTTAATATTTCCTAGAGTTAATCGGGTCAGCAGTTCAAACCTGCCAGGCGCTCCTTGGAAACTCTATGGGGCAGTTCTACCCTGTCCTATAGGGTCGCTATGAGTCGGAATCGACGCGACGGCACTGAGTTTTTTTAGAGTTAATCACTAAAAAAAAACGTACAACCTAAAGAATTAAAAAAACATTGGAAGAATTGAAGAAAATCATAGAAAGTAATGAAGTAAAATAGGCTTTTTTCATAAATGGGTTAAGATACTGATGGTGAGGCAACAGAAAAAGAATCAAGCTTCTGCTGGAAAATGGGGGCTCAAGTTTGGACGCTGGAAGGGAAATGCCAGGACAGGCTCTTGCAAACCTAAGTTGAACGCCTTGCGAAGGTAGCAGTCAGTCTCCAAGTACTTAGCCACAGCCACATAACTCACTGGTTTTGCTGACTTTGGCACAGCTAAAGCTTACTTTCACATAGTCCTAAAGCCATCAAGTTAGTAGTATCACAACCCAGAACAATTTAAACTTAAAGATATAAATGCAGATGTGTTTTCTAAAAATTTTAATGTAAAAGGAAATGCCTGCCAATAGCTATCATTTATTACATACTTACTTCATGTGTATAATATGAAATTGTATTTCTTACATAGTATTTCAAATGCTTACAACAACCTTGGGAGGTGATATTATCCCCACTTCCCAGATGAAAAAAAAAAAATGTATCTTTGAGAAAAGAAGTAATTTCCCCAAGGAGACGCAGTGAAGGAAGGGAGGAGCGAGATTCAAATCTTACCCGTTGGCTTCTGAAGCCCTAGCTCTTAGCCACATACCACCTTGTATCAACCACGTCATGCTTAGCCACTTGAGAAAACTCACAAAATACCTATTTTCCATCTCATTGCAAGCCTTGATTATGACTAAATTTTACAGGATTAATATCAGTTACATCATTTTAAAGAATGTTTTCATTTTCTTTGAGAAACTTTGAAAGAAAGTAGGATTGTCACCCGACTGAGGCCATGCATAATTTTGTGCTTCCCCTTCCCAAATTTATTCTCAAACCCTAACTTCCTGAAATGCATGTAACTTCCATTTCATTCTTTTTCAATTCATAAATGTGATTAATGTCTACTATCCATAAAGACTTAGGTGAGACAGAGTTAGATTATAAGAAGTAGCAAGGACCTTTATGTCTCATAGAAAACCATTAGATAGTCCACTGTAAATATAATAGTTTATTGGAAGACAGTAAGGGATCACATCAATGTCCCTTTTTCTTCTCCTGGCCACACAATGAGCCCTCAGTGAGGTAGAAGTTAAAAATGGAGGGACGGCAGACAGGAAGTAAGAAAATCTGAAAGATCACTTTCAGCATAATGGGAAATCTGCACATAGTGGGCACTAAACAAATACTTGTTGAAGTAAAAAAAAAAATTGAGGAATAGCAACAAAAAAGGAATACAACAATAACAATACCTGAGAATTTTATCAGTTTGGAAGCAGTAGCTGATGGTTATTTCAAGGGCAGAAAAGAAGACAGGAAGACAAAGTTTTATTCCTGATCATTTTTGAAGCTAGTTTTCATAATAATGTTTACTTATGCCTGGTAATAGAACTGCACTTATTTACCTTTAATGTTCCACAGCACAGAACATCATGGTTGGATGGAGATGGGAACCATGTGCTGTCACACCTTGCACAAAGCTCTAGGAATTTGCTCTTGACACACAAGGGACAGCTTTTGGTGTGTGTCTTTGACGACAAATGTTTGTTAACTGATTAAAAAAAAAAATCCTGAGCATTTCAGTGAGTTGAATGCTTAAATTATCTGTTCTAGTCCAATAACCCAATTAATCTCCATTTACCACTAAACAAAAGCAAGGTAACCATGAGTATTTTTTAATGAACTGGTTTTCTTTTCTGAAGTCACCCTTGATGAACACTTAACAGAAAGATAATAATAGTAAAAACCAAATTTTATTGAGCATACTATGTACTGAGCATTTTTTGTTTTTACATGAATTATTGTACTCAATTCCTCCTTCTAGTCTGTAAGCGAATATACATTTAAAGATGAGAATATTGAAGATCAGAGAAGTTAAGTACTTTGTGCAATGTCACCAGTTGGTGTCCGTGGTAAACCAGGAGTTGGCCTCAGGCAGTCTGACTCCAGAGCTTGTGCTTTCAATGGCTTTGTCCTACTGTTGTCCACAGTCTGCTAGTTGCTATATGATATTTTTCTTTCTACAACTAAATAGATCCCTTTTCCCCCTGGAATTTTTCTTAAACGACCAGTTGCCACTAGCTGTTGAGTCAGTCCGACTCCTGGTGACCCCAAGTGTAACAGAGTAGAACTGTGCTCCACAGGATTTTCAATGGCTGATTTTTCAGAAGCAGGTCACCAGGCCTTTCTTTCAAGGCACCTCTGTGTGGATTTGAACCTCAAATCTTTTGGTTAGTGGCTGAGCTCATTAACCATTTGCACCACCCAAGAACTCCTTTGAAAGGACATTGACCTTTTGAAATGTGTTTTGGTAGGCAATCTCTAGGAATAATACAAAGATCAAAAAAAAAAAAAAATTTTTTTTTTTTTTTAAGTGTATGAGAAGCCAGAAATATGAGTGATTAGCCAACAAATTTATACTAGGATTACCATGGACCAAACCAAACCCACTGCTGTAGAGTTAATTCCAACTCATAGGTACCCTATAGGGCAGAGTCGAACTGCCCCATAGGGTTTCCAAGGCTGTAAATCTTTACAGAAGCAGACTGCCACATCTTTCTCCCACAGAGCTGGCTGATGGGTTCAAACCACCAACATTTTGGTTAGCAGCCAAGTGCCACCAGGCTCCTTAGGATTACTGACTCATAGTGACCCTATAGGACACAGTCACGTAGGGTTTCCAAGGAAAGCCTGGTGAATTTGAACTGCCAACCTTTTGGTTAGCAGCCGAACTCTTAACCACTATGCCACCACGGTTTTCAGGATTACCATAGTCATTTTCAAATTATAATTTTAATCAAAATCATTATTTTGAATAAAAAGAACAAAGCACAATATTCTTTTTATAGAGTTCTTAAATTCTTTCTTCTTCTTTCTCTTTGCCTAGTGCTTATTATTCAGAATAATCAACAGCCAGGGGAACTAAAAGCTTTCTGCTTTGGGGAGTGTAAACCCTAAAAATCAATTTTCTTAAACCAGTTAAAATACTGTATTTAAGGCCAAGGCACTTCCTGGAGGTTGTTGTAGCTGTGGAGCATTTTTAAAAATCATCCAAAAATTAACCAAACCAGTTGCCGTTGAGTCGATTCCAACTCACGGCGACCTCACGTGTTGCACAGCAGAACTGTGCTCCATGGCTTTCATGGCTGTGATCTTTCAGAAGCAGATTGCCAGGACTCTCTCCTGCAGTACCTCTGTGTGGGTTCAAACCACCAACCTGCCAGTTAGTAGCCACAGGCTTGGCCATTAGCACCACCCAGGGACTCCATATGTGTATATAATATACATAGACATAAAATATCTTTGAATGGAAATACATTGGCTGCTGATAGGATGAGGAGGGGTAGCTGAGGTTCAAGAACAAGAGACAGATGTTTCTCTGTATTCTCTTTACATTTTATGAATTTTGAACCATGTGAATATATTACATACGCACATAGATGAGAACTTCTCACAATGTGGTCCCAAGACCAGCAGTAGTATCAGCATCACCTGGGAACTCGTTAGAGATGCAGATTTGGGGCCCCATCTTGGACCTACTGAATCAGAAACCCTGTAAGTTTGGCCCAGTGTCTGTTTCAGCTGTCGTCCAGGTGATCCTGATGCCCGCTAAAGTTTGGGAACCCCTGATAGAGACGTTATGTTACCAAACAGCTGCAACACAAACCCATGGGTATAAAGGTTTTGTTTACCATAACTCTAGTTAAGTACCAAGCAATATCAACATTTTACAAGTATCACGTATATATGTTTTCTCATATTATAGGTTTTGCTCATAATGTAATTAGACTAAAAAAAAAAAAAAAGTGTCTTGGTTGAAAAGAAGGCTGACCTTTACCACATGTTATAATCTCTGTTTCATCCTCAGCCCTAAATCAGCACTTCTGGGCACGCTGCTAAGTTGCTGAAGTTTCAGAATCTGTAGTTACACACTAATCTCAGCTTGAAAACTGCCTTTCATGCCTTCAGTATTTACCTATATTCCGTAGCATTTATCTTTTGCTCCTGTGGGCAAAATAAATCGTTTTAAAATGTGAGAAAGAGAACACTTGTCTTAGTGATAACCTAAGACCTTTCTAAGGACATGGAAAATAGCTGTTACCTAAATAGCAATTGTACTATTGAAACAGAATTTCCTTCATCCAGTGATTCTGTTTGCTCCTGCTGTTTTAAATGGTAGAGAGGCTACGAACTGTAAGCTGAGAATCCCGAGAGATGTGTTGCCTCTCCTTCCTGATCTATGGTGACCTTTGCATCCTGTGATTCATAACCCATTTGGATCGTGAAACACAGACAAAGGGGAAGCGAGTGACAGTAATGGAGTCCTGTTAGGTTGGGCCTCACAGGAAAGGCAGGTAGTATTTCACGGTGAAAAGGGCTCCTTTCAAGGAGGTGCCCTGAAACAAAAATGGCAGTGCTTTCTCCTCTTTTCTTCTCCTAATGCCATTTCTGAGTCATCTGTGACATCATTGTATACATGCCAGTTTATTTCTTACTATGAGTCTACATTTTCAGAGTTTGCCAGTTCATTTCATCAATAAGGGAACAGCAGGAAGACAAAAGAGCTGGTCCCAAAAGCAAAGCACTGAGGACAGAGGTTTACAGACACACCAAAATAATTTCACCAGGTTAGGTACCGGGTGGGTTAACTTTCTACAAGACAATGAGATTACATCACCTTTGGAGTTAACCCCCCTACCAAGCTATAACATCCTAACAACTTAGCAGTCTTAAAGGTGGCAAACCATCTGCACCTTTGTATCTGTTAAGCAAATATACTGTGACCCAAGAGTGTCAAATGGGGGCTGTAATGAGCTGAATGGTGGTCCCCACAATATGGTCACATCCTAATTCCTGGATCCTATGAATATTTTTTTTTTTATGAATATTACCTTATATGGCAAAAGAAGGAATGCTACTTTACCATGACAAAAGATGTGATTAATTTAAGGGTCTTGAAGGGAGAAGTTTATCTTTGATTGTCTGAGCAGACACTAAATGCAATCAGGTGGATCCCTATCAGAGGCAGAGGGAATTTTGAGAGAGAAGAGCAGGCAATGTCACCACAGAGGCAGAGATTAGAGTGAGGCTGCCACGGGCAAAGAGTTCCTGAGTCACTAGAAGCTGAAAGAGGCAAGGAGTGCATTCTTCCCTAGATCCTTCAGGAGCCCCTGGGTGGTACACATGGTTAAAGCACTAGGCTGCTAACCAAAAGGTTGGTGGTTCAAGTCCATCAAGTCTCCGAAGAAAGTCCTGGTGACCTACTTCCAAAATACCAGCCGCTGGCTTTTCAGCAGTTTTACTCCAACACGTGGGGTTGCTGTGAGTCGGAATTGACTTGACAGCGACAGGAACTGGTTCTGGAGCCTCAGAAGGAGTGCAGCCCTGCTGACACCTTGATTTCAGACTTCAGACTGTGAGAGAACAAATTTCTGTTGTTTCAAGCCACCCAGTTTGTGGCAATTTGTTATGGCCATCATAGAAAACCAATACAGACTTACCAGAAAATGTTCTAGCGTGACACCAAGAAACCAGCAATCCCAGTTTGCCTTTTTCAAAGTTTCAGACACATTTCTCTTTAACAGGCCTACTGGATTTCTCAAATGCCTCCTAGTGGATGACCCGGAAGCTGTTCTATCATAATTAGTTGAGTTTTTATTGAACATTCACAAGCATAAGATCAAGCACTCTGAAGACAGTATGTTGGGAGGTAACACTCTGTTATAAACCCCCGTGGTGACAGGGTGCAGCATCAGCTAATCTCTGCCCATGCGCCCTGTCCTCCACAGACAGAGCAGCAGAGGGGCTCTGCACAGATGTGGTTACAGGTGGTGGGGTGGCACAGACAGTACCCACTCACTTGGGGGCCTCTTTTTTCCTCTAAGAGACAATTGTGTCTTTTAGTAACCTCCCTTTTCTTTTTATCTCTCTGGTGATGAAGAGGGAACCCAAGGAAGCAACCTAAGCCAGCCCTCCTGGAACACAACCACACTAACTCCCCAGCAGATGAGAAGCCTGCTCCCTCGAGGCCTGTCACTGCCAGAAACAGGATACAGTAGGCTGAGAAATGTCACGTGCATAGATTAGGAACCAAAACAACTGCCTGTATTATGATCAGAACCAAAGTTAGAAGTGAGAGGTTAACAGTTAATAAGTACCCAACTTTTAAGTTGTTGTATG
This sequence comes from Elephas maximus indicus, assembly GCF_024166365.1. Lineage (NCBI taxonomy): Eukaryota > Metazoa > Chordata > Mammalia > Proboscidea > Elephantidae > Elephas > Elephas maximus. The sequence goes on from NC_064819.1 coordinate 35,038,588, forward strand.
CCATTGAGTCGATTCCAACTCATACTGGCCCTATTGGACAGAGTAGAGCTGCCCCATAGGGTTTCCAGGGCTGTGATCTTTGCGGGAGCAGGTTGCCAGGTCTTTCTCCAATGGAGCTGCTGGGCAGGTTCGAATCGCTGACCTTTGGCTTTAACAGCTGAGCACTTAACTACTGTGCCACCAGGGCTCCATCAACTTACAGAAAGCCTAGCCAATCCTTCTTTATGCCTAGAGGGTCCTTATGTTCTTTTCAACTCATTAATAACAGGGGCCATACGGTTTCTAAACAAAAACATCAGCCACAAGGCAAAAGATTAATTTATGCTATTAATAAATAGACATAAACTATATAGTATCATTTGTAATATATACTTCTCATGACTTTCTTATGATTTATAGCAACCTGTTTACATTTATTTCTCCAGTCTGTAAGCAAAACTCCGTTTGACTAGTGTTTAATTCAATTTTCAGATATTCTGAATTAGTTTTGACTCTGAAACTAAATATGATTGTCTAGGCTTCAAACAAAAGACTTTCATTTTTTTTCAGGATGAATCCAAGGTCTTTCGCTTCTGCAGTGAGTACGAACTTGTTACCACAACACTGCAACACAAGAAATGTCCTATTTTATTTGTTGCTGTTATTGTTGTGAGGTGCTGTCCAGTCGATTTTCTACTCATAGAGACCCTATGTTACAGAACAGAACTGCCCCATAGAGTTTTCTAGGCTGTAATCTTTTCAGGAACAGATCAGTTGGTCTTCTTCCCATGGAGCCTCTGGGTGGTTTCTAACCACCAGCCTTTGGGTTAGCAGCTGAGAGCTTAACAGTTGCACCACCAGGGCTATTTTATTTGCGTAGGAGGTGTTAAATCTGGCTGTAAGCCCTACTTGTTGGGTTGGTTTGATTGTCATTCTCAAGTTTTCAAAGATTCCCCACCCCCCGTCTCTGAGTTAATTGTCTGAGCTGAGAGAAGGCAGTGACTTCCTTGGGGCCCAGAGAACAAGGGAGGATACTCCTTCTTGGTAGGTGGTGGCTGTTGACCTGGCCACTGAAGAAAGAGGCACTGGTGACCCCCTCTCTGATCCAGGCACCGCTCTGTCCCCACTGTCCCGCTAGCAGGTCCTGCTCCCCGCTAAAAAAAAAAAACCTAGGCAGCCACTAAGTCACATGCAGCACCACACCCCAAACTAGGGCCACCGGGCTTTGCTAGCACAGACCTCTGCTGCTCCAGGTACAGGACTAAAAAGTTAGTCCCCTCCCAACCTCATGTGAGCTCTCTTTAGCCTCCTGGGTTAACCGGGCAGCCTTGACTGAGAACACACAGCTACCTGCCAGAGTGGGAGAAAAAATAGCTCTCATTCATATACTCATGTTTTCATATGTTCAGTGTAGTTTCACTGACAGTGTATATTCCTATATTCTCTGAATGTTTTCAACACGTATTTTCAACCAATACTTATTAACCATCTTTTGAGCACCTACCGTTTGCCAGAAGATGCCAGGGACATGTCATAGGGTAGAAAATATAATGTTTCTATAAATTAACCTTCTACACTCATTAAAGCCAAATGCAGTCTACGACTGTTCTTTATGTTCAGAAAAAAAAAAAAAAAGTGTCCATAATAATTATTACTGTTTTCAGCCCATGTACATATTATATTCTTGAGGGCTTCTTGACTGACTCCCTCACCCACACATGACCCAGTCAGGAAGGAACAGCGTTTCTGAGCTGTGTGTCTTCCTAAAACAACCAGGAGAACACAGCCTCCCCTATAAGGCAGGATGGTACAGTGGTCACAAGCATGGCCCCTGAAGTACCAGCCTGCCACTCACTAACTGTGGAAATTCAGGCAGGTTAACTAAGCTTTCTGTGCCAGAAGGTCATCATCTTGAAAATGAAGCTTATGATAATCATAGATTTGTTGAAAAGACTAAATGAGTTAGAGTGTCTAGTATATTAGAACAGCGGCTGGCATGCAGTGAGCCCTGGTATTACTACTGTGGGTTAATAAAGAGGATGCTCTGGAGGACCAGGGATGGTAGAGGAAGACTGAACGTCAGCTAAGCTTTATAAATGGTAGGCACTGTCTGAAGAGTTTCACTCTAGAGCTTGGGGAGTGTTTAAAACATCCGATACCTAGGCCCCACCCACAGAAATTCTTATTTACTTGGTCTATGATGAGTGCCAGAGCTGCTTACGTGCATCCAGTAGAAGCCAGGGCTGAGCATCCTTGCCGTAGAGCAATCCACACACAGGCCAAGGAGGCACCACCACCCCCGAGAGATGAGGGGTAGTTACTCTACGAGCCTCTCTCCTGCCTACTCGCCACACTTATCCTCAGCTATACTCCATGGCATCTGGGAGACACTCTCATTTGCCAGTCCCTGTGCTAGGTACAGGGGGTACAGAAGTTACCAGAGAAAATTCCACCCTTGTGGGCCCCACAGTGGAGGGGAAAGACGAGAAAAGAAGCAATTACATGGTAAGAAATTGGAAAAACCTGATGACCACTGACCTAGGGCCGAGCAAACCACAGTAGCCCCTCCTCAGAATCCTGGGGAAGGGTGGAGAACTAAATGTGGAAACACCCCAAGATATGTCAAGTGGAGAAAGGTAACTTGCAGAATGGTATACCATTTATCTTTTAAAGTTTTTTTTTTTTTTTTTAAACACAATACTGTATTCTGTCTATGGGTACGTAAGTATGTGTGTAAGTATGAAGAAAAAGTCTAGAGATACACCTCTTATCTGCCATGTTTAATTTTTTTTAAGAAGGATGCATTTGATTTTATGAAATTAAGAATTAATAACATTAGAAAGTTACCACAGACATATCAGCTGTGTTCTGGAAATATTTGCATTTAGCTAGGTATCATGTTGCCTGCTTATTGTGACAAAGCAGTTGGCATTATCAGACATGATTTTATTAAGTGCCACGTTATTATTTAACAAAGAGTGGCGTCCTGAAGAAATGGGACATAGATGGCTTCATGCTAACAAAGGGAAGGCAGAGGAAAGAGAATTCAGCATGAGGATCTGCAGAGCACAAAAGGAGAAAGGCCCAGAAGCCACACTTCCACCTCTGTAGCTTTTACAGTTTTATCTGTGGCTGGTCCTCCTAACGGAACCCTCGGGGCGCAGTGGTTAAGAGCTTGGCTGCTAAAAGGTTAGCATTTCGAACCCACCAGCTGCTCCTTGGAAACCGTATGGGGCAGTTCTACTCTGTCTTGTAAGGTCTCTATGAGTTGGAATCAACCTGACACCAATGGGTTTGGTTTGGTTTTGGTAGGTCCTCCTAACAAGTTCCTAGGTGGTGCAAACAGCTAACATACTCAGCTATTAACTGAAAGGTTGGAGGTTCTAGTCTATCCAGAGATGCCTTGAAAGTAAGGCCTGGCAATCTACTTCTGAAAAGTCAGCCATTGAAAACCTATTGAGCCGTTCTACTGTGACACTCATGGAGTCTCCATGAGTCACAATCAACTCCATGGAAACTGGTTTGGTTTGGTTTGGGGTTTGTTCCTTCTAAGAAGCTTAAGCTCAAATATCAGGTTCTAGGCTTAGCCTTATAACAAAGATTCTCCATCCTAATTACATGTTAGAATTATTTGTACAGGTTCACTAAAATAGCACCCTGGAACCAAGACCAATTTAAGTAGGATCTTTGTGGGGAGGGGGGGTCTGAGCATTGGTATTTCAGTATAACTAGGACTGAAACTCTCTGTTAGAAGGATCTTGTGTGTGCGTACACTTTGACAGTTTCCCAGTTTGAAATACATTGTTCTGGCTGAGGGCTCCAGAAATGAGATTAGGTCCTGAGGACTCCAGAAATAAGATCAGGCGCTGAGTGCTCCAGGAATGAGATCAGGTTCTGAGGGCTCCAGAAATGAGATCAGGTGCTGAGGGCTCCAGGAATGAGATCAGGTGCTGAGGGCTCCCAAAATGAGATCAGGTGCTGAGGGCTCCCAAAATGAGATCAGGTGCTGAGGGCTCCAGGAATGAGATCAGGTGCTGAGGGCTCCAGAAATGAGATCAGGTGCTGAGGGCTCCAGGAATGAGATCAGGTGCTGAGTGCTCCAGGAATGAGATCAGGTGCTGAGTGCTCCAGGAATGAGATCAGGTGCCGAGGGCTCCAGAAATGAGATCAGGTGCTGAGGGCTCCAGGAATGAGATCAGGTGCTGAGGGCTCCAGGAATGAGATCAGGTGCTGAGGGCTCCAGGAATGAGATCAGGTGCTTCTTGAACTACAGGGAAGTGAGGTGGGAAAAGAAAAAACACTTGTATTTTTTTGTATCATGTGATTCCAGTATTACAGCATGATGTGTTTGGTTGATTTTAGGCCCAACTGACCAAAGAACAGCGCTGGGGAAGTTCACTACTTTCCAGAAACCACTCCTTAGAAGAGGAATTTGAAAGGGCAAAAGCAGCAGTGGAGGTAACCTCTTTTAAATTGGTTTTCTGTTTCTGAGAATAATTTAAAAAAAACAACAAAAAAAAAAACCCAGCGTCGTTGAGTCAATTCCGACTCATAGCGACTCAAACTTCAGCAGGACACATGTGAAATGGGTCTTAGCTTATCAACATAAAATAACTGTGATTATGACTGTTGGAATGAGACATGTTACTGGAGAACCTTTGGTATTCCATCAGGAATGACTAATAAATGTCACCTCTGTGCCAATTCTGCTATAGATTAGCAGTGACTGTTGGAAGTCCTGGGTCAGAAAGAACTCTGAGCCCAGTCTGGTTTCCATGAAGAAACTATACCATGTATTTACTATGCCTCTCTCAGGCCAACATTCATACCAGATATTTTTCTCTCTCTAGTTTCTAGCACAAGGTCTGAAATGTAGATCTTGCTGCCCCTGGAGTATGATACCCGGTGGAGAAAGGCATGACTGGGATATTCTAGCACAATGATAACCCATTGTGCCTTCAACCAAATTTTTTTTACTAGTAAGGGTACCCAATTCATTGCTGATAGATCAAGTGAATTACTTGATTTGGATATGGATTTCTATACTTAGTCCTCTAATGAGGAAGAAACAAACCCAGCCTTTGCCGTCATTTTTTAATCCATTTCCTTCCTGGCTGAAATTACATGAGTGCATCATGGCTATCGTCTACAATACTCATCAGACCTTTGCTAGATTGCTATTTCAGAGTGGTGTCTTTTACCGAACCAAAGTATGAACTTGTTAGGACCGCCATATCTATTTCTGATATGAAATCTTGAAAATTGAAAGTATTCTTGGAATACGGTTCGTTTATGTGGCTATCTTACCACTAGAGTTTGGATGAAATGATTATACTATGGACAGTCTTTCAGTAACCCTATACGTGAAATGCAATATAATCACGCTTGCCATTTAATATTAAAAGGCTTCTCTATTCTGGGAAATAATTCTAGCCATAATTTCATATCATCATTCAGAAACCCAACAAGAGAACTCTTTTATCTCACCACAGTACAATCCACCCAAATTTCTTCTTTTAATTTTCACCTTTTTTTAAATTAAAAAAAAAAAGTCATGAATATTTAGTGCTCTTGAATGTGCCAGTTGAGTTCAATCATTTGTTCAAATACATTGAGGCTGTAGGTCAATTTCTCAAATGTCGACTCAGGAGCTAATTTAAATTTATTTTTTGAACTCCTACTGTGTGGAGCACACTGAATTAGCACTAGAAAGAAGATTATTTAGAACTACAGAATATTGGGTCAGTAAAAATTTTTTAAAGACATTAGAATTTATCTGACCCTATTTATAATGAGAAAGGCCATAGAGTCACACGCAAAAGACTTAATCAACTACAAAGTAACGTATCAAAAATAGATACATGTATATTCACAAAATCCTTTTATCTCACAGTTGGTAGAGACCTTAGAAGTCATCTATTCCAACCCCTCATACAAAACCTTTTTTTTCCCTTTAAAACATACTTGACAAATTATCACCCTGTTTCTACTTCAACACTTCCAGTTAAAGGCAGGCCACTTTCTTTTCAAGAAAACTCATTTCAGTTTTGGACAGTTCTAACCATTAAAATGCTCTTCTTTATATTGTCCTGAAATTTGCCTGCTCACCACTTCAGTTTTGCTTGGTCTTGGTTCTGCCCACAGTGGAGCAAGGCAGAATGAGTTTAATCCCTTCTCTACATGGCCCCACCTCACCTCACCAAGCCTTGTCTTCCTGGCTTCTTCTTGTCTCTCATGGGAATTGAGAGACCTGTGTTGTCATTCTAGCTTTATCACTAAAAGCTGTAAGCACAACATATTATTAACTCATCTAGGCCTCAGTTTCTACACCTCGATGGTCCTTGCCAGCTACAAAATCCTAGGAAGCTGTAAGTCCCTTCACGAGTCATTCACTCAGACTTTACTGGCTACCTACATGTGCTGCTGCAGAACTAGGCACTAGAGGTCAAGAACCAGCTCTGAATGAGCTCACAGCCTAACAAAGCATGGACCAGAGGACCAGCTTGTGGCAAATCACTTGCTCCTTCGACTTTAATTTCCTCGTCTGTAAAATGAGGGGATTGGGTTTCTAATACACTAAAACTGTATGAGTTACGGTTCCAAGTGAAAGCAGTGAAGTTATGTGTCTCATGGAGATTGCCAAGGAATCAAGGAATGCCTGGTCTACAGAACTCAAAGAGGTCTTCATCCAGACTCCACAGAGAGAGACTTGCCCTGGAGCCAGTACCCTGAATCAGGACATTCAGCCTCCAAAACTGTGAGAAAATAAAATTCTGGTCTTTAAAACCACTCACTTGTGATATTTTTATACAGCAGCACTAAGAAACTAAGACAAATGGTAAGCACAGAATTCCTAGTAAATCAGAAAACTACAATCAAACTTGTCCAGTTGGAAGCTTGGATTGAGAAGCTTCCTTGAGCAGTGAGGGCAGATGTCACTGCAGAGAAGGTGGAAAGGGCTGTGGAGATGAACTGGGGGGAGAGGGGGTATTTCTGCTAAGCTGATGGTAAATCATGCCTACAAAATTGCAACATCTGTGGAATATTTAGTTGCAGACATTATTCTTCTGCAGGGTCTTATCTAAATTCATGGTCTAAGACATAATCTACTTCAAGGTGTCTTGGAAATATACCTATCCCTTGACACAGCCACTTCTTAGAATTTATCCCTGAGAAACAACTGTGAAAGTTTGTCATATTTTATCCATAGAATTTTTTAGAATAGTATAAATTTGGACACAGCCTACAGTAGAGAATTAACTAAAATATATCCTTGGAAACCCAATCGACTCGACAGCACTGGGTGGGTTTATATTATATCCTTATAGTAAAATGTCATGTAACCATTAAAAATGGCGTCATAGAAAAATAGTTAAGTAGAAACATTTACTGTTAACTAGAATAATAATTTATATACTGACAGTTTTGCAATATTATCCCAATTTTGTAAAATGATAGCATTTAAGTGTGTACTTTGTATACTAAGAATCCCTGGTGGTACGGTGGTTAAGCACTTGGCTGCTAACTGAAAGGTCAGTGTTCCAACTCACCAGCCACTCTGGAACAAAAATGTTGCAGTCTGCTTCCCTAAATAATACAGCCTTGGAAACCCCATGGAGCAGTTTTACTCTATCCTACAGGGTTGTTATGAATTGGAATCAACTCCACGGCAATGGGTACTACCTGCCAGGCACTAAATCAGGAGCTTTACACAGATTATCTCATTTATTCCTCACAGCAATTCTATGAAGAGAGTAATATTACTGCCACCATTTGGCAGATGACAAAACAGAGATTTAAAGAGATTTCAGAGAGTTATGTGGCATTTTATAAGCAATTAACATGCATTGAAAAGCAAATTACCCACATACCCAAATAGCAAGTTGCAAAGCCAGGATTCTCACCCAGACTTCAGAGCCTGAGTTCTTAACCACTAAGCTTAGAAAAAGAACTAAACAGTCAATGCCTAAAAGTTAACAATAGTTACTCCTGGGTAGTTGGATTTGGGGTGATATTTTTCTCCTCTTATCTTCTCTGTATTTTCCAGATATGCTGTAATAAGCATGTATTATGTTGGTAATCGAAGAAAAAGTTGTGCGTTACAGACCCTGGGGTGGGATACAAGACTCTTTAAAGAGCCAACAGTGTCTCATTCTTCATTTCAAGGGAATGCCCCTGCAGATTGCCTCCTTCAGAAACAGCCTTAAATGCTACTAAGGCAGCGATAAAAATCATGCCTGGAGCAAGTTCGATTTTTCCAAAATCTCCAACTCATATTTTTATATCATCTGTTTCCAGGATCTCTTTTATTTCATATTCTATTCCATTCTTAACTGTTACTTTTTTATGATCATCTTGCCTCATCAACAGGCACCTGGGTCCCTCTTCTCTTCAGCATTCATCCTCACTGAGCCCCAGGCCTTTATCTTGGTTACTTTCAAACACCAAGCTCGTTGCCCTCTATTTGCATTTTCTGTTTTCTTGGCCAGGAAAGCTCTTCCTCAGGCCTTCCTGTGCAGGTTCCTTCTTGTCAGGCAAGTTTCAGCTTGAGCGTGGACACTTCAGAAAAGCTGAACCTGACCACGTGCTTGCAATCACTCTTCCTGGAGTTTTGTTTTTCCTCCTTCTACTCTGACACACATGGGGTCACCATGAGTCGGAGTTGAATTGATGGCAGCTGGTTTTATCTTTGTGTATAAAGTACCACATAAGCTTCTGTTATAATTTAGTCTCTTCATTCTGATAGTTGATGTAAACGGTTCTGTCTGTGGCATATAGATCTCTGCTCAGGACTGTCCTAAGTGTTCTCTGTGTTTGTCTTGGTCTCAATGGTAGTCAGTGAAGACATATCTATAAGAATACCGGTAATGCCGATGACCAATCTTGCCAGAAAGTAGCACTGGGCAAGCTTTGTATTTTTCGTGGTACAAACTAGTTTTTATTCACGTTAATTTGTGCCTGACAACCTGCAATTCAACCAATTTTTTAGTTGAAATGCAGTATCTTACTGAGGGAAAGACAACTAAAAACATGTGCAGGTTTATTGCATGTGGTGAAGGACTTGGGAACCTGTTAATGTGCAGACCGATGACCCTCAAGCTCAAGCTGAACCGTTAGGTCTAGCAAGGCTTTGCATGGGTGGGGCTTTTAGCCTCCATACATTACACACATTTCATTGAAAAAAACTCACTGCAAAACCATCTCTGCTCAAAATACTGTAATTTTAAGGCAAAGAGCCAGCTACTCCTATTCTGGGCTAAAAAATATAATGCATATTCTCTGAGCAGGGGTGGGGGAAAGGAGCTTCCTCCAACTTTCTCCTGGATTTTCTCTAGAGCCAGCAACCTAAACGCAGTCACCCCTGGCACTCCTGGGAAGGCTGCACAGGGGGGCACAGAAGTGAGGAGTGGAGAAGGAGCACTGGGAGCTCAGTGAGGCCTGAAGCTGCCTCCAAGGAAGCGAGATCCCTAGAGAGAACTGTGCTGCGTCTGCAGAGGAGAGAGAAGAAGGTCACAGGGGAAGTCAGCACACCTGCAGCCACAAATCAAAAATACCTCCCTTAGGACCTTTAGCACAGAGGAAGGGAGCCAGCCCAGCATCTGGTATTGTGTTTTGCTCGTTAGTCTCTCTAGGCACCTCAGCCTTCAGAATAAACTGGATTTAGCAACAAATTCATCAGACATCTTTAAGCCTCTTGTATGAGTCAGGTCTTTAAATTGTGGCATTGGCAAAGAGTATCAAATATTCCATGGACTGCCAAAGAACGAACAAATCTGTTTTAGAAGAAATACAGCCAGAATGCTCCTTAGAAGCAAGGATGACAAGACTACATCTCACATACTTTGGACATGTTATCAGGAGGCACCAGTCCCTGGAGAAGGACATCATGCTTGGTAAAGTAGAGGGTCAGTGGAAAAGAGGGAGACCCTCAACGAGATGAATTGACACAGTGGCTGCAACAATGGGTTCAAACATAGCAACGATTGTGAGGATGGCTCAAGACCGGGCAGTTTTTGATTCTGTTGTACATAAGGTTGCTATGAGTCCAAACCGACTTGACAGTACCTAATAACAACAAACAGCATTATGAACTAGCCACTATGATAGGCGTCAAGGATAGAAAATCAGGGATGACACAGTATCTGCCCTCAAGGATCTTGAAGGTATAGGCAGCCCAGGAAATCACTCAAGCTTAGCTTATCACATGGTATCGTGATTATGCGTGTACGTGTCTGTGCATGCCCTCTCACGAGCAGGACGGTGTCTCACCCTTTATGACCTTGGTGCCTCTCAGAAAGGCTGGTGCAGAGGAGGGCAGCAAACATGTTTGCTGGATAAATACATGAGCAAATGAAAAACTTACTCCTCTAAAGCACCAGTTTCATCTAAGCATCTCTTCTCTAATGGGTACCTCATAAATATCACAGGCTTACTGACTGATTGAAGATGAACTTTTTGTCCTGGAATCAAAGCCTCATCTCCCTATCTCCAATATAATTATAATGCTTGCTTTATGTATTTTAATTAATGTTTTAACAGCTCTGCTTTTGCCCTGTGGGAGGTATTCTTGGGAGCAAATTTTAAAAGGAATAGCCAAATACATTAGTGAGGAAAAATGAGAATGCATGAACAGAGAAAAGAACCAGGAACATAATTTTAAGGCCTCTTGGCTGATTAATATAAAAAAAAAAAATTTTTTTTTCTTTTTTATTAAAGTCTGCTAAAACATTTGAACTCTCAGAGTTTCCTTTCCCCCAGTTCTTTTCTCTTTGAGCTTTATTTGCCATATTCTTTGTGATAGTCTAAAATGTCCACAGATTCTTTGATACTCACTTCAAAACTTGGAGCTAAATTCCCTTCCCCTTGAGTGTGGGCTGGACTTAGTGACTCACTTCTGTTGTTGTTGTTAGGTGCCATCGAGTTGGTTCCGATTCATAGCGACCCTATGGACAACAGAACAAAACCTGTCCTGTGCCATGCTCACAATCGTTGTTATGCTTGAGCTCATTGTTGTAGCCACCATGTAAATCCACCTCATTGAGGGTCTTCCTCCTTTCCGATGACCCTATACTCTGCGAAGCATGATGTCCTTCTCCAGGGACTGATCCCTCCTGACAACATGTCCAAAGTATATGAGACGCAGTCCTGCCATCCTTGCTTCCAAGGAGCATTCTGGTTGTACTTCGTCCAAGACAGATTTGTTCATTCTTTTGGCAGTGTATGCTATATTCGATATTCTTCGCCAACACCACAGTTCAAAGGCGTCAATTCTTCTTCAGTCTTCCTTATTCATTGTCCAGTTTTCACATGCATATGATGTGATTGAAAATACCATGGCTTGGGTCAGACGCACCTTAGTTTTCAAGGCGATGTCTTTGCTCTTAAAGAGGTTCTTTGCAGCAGATTTGCCCAATGCAATGTGTCTTTTGATTTCTTGACTGCTGCTCCCATGGCTGTTGATTATTGATCCAAGGAAAATGGAATCCTTGACAACTTCAATCTTTTCTCCGTTTATCATGATGTTGCTCATTGGTCCAGCTGTGAGGATCTTTGTTTTCTTTATGTTGAGGTCCAATCCATACTGAACTCTGTGCTCTTTGATCTTCGTTAGTAAGTGCTTCAAGTCTTCTTCACTTTCAGCAAGCAAGGCTGTGTCATCTCCATAACATAGGTTGTTAATGAGTCTTCCTCAAATCCTGATGCCCCGTTCATCCTCATATAGTCCAGCTTCTCGGATTATTTGCTCAGCATACAAACTGAATAGGTATGGTGAAAGAATGCAACCCTGACGCACACCTTTCCTGACTTGAAACCAATCAGTATCCCTTTGTTCTGCCCGAACAACTGCCTTTTGATCTATGTAAAGGTTCCTCATGAGCACAATTAAGTGTTCTGGAATTCCCGTTTTTCACAATGTTAACCATAATTTGTTATGATTCACACAGTCGAATGCCTTTGCATAGTCAATAAAACACAGGTAAACATCCTTCTGGTATTCTCTGCTTTCAGCCAGGATCCATCTGACATCAGCAATGATATCCCTGGTTCCACATCCTCTTCTGAAACCGGCCTGAATTTCTGGCAGTTCCCTGTCGATATACTGCTGTAGCCATTTTTGAATGATCTTCAGCAAAATTTTGCTTGCGTGTGATATTAATGATATTGTTCTATAATTTCCACATTCGGTTGGATCACCTTTCCTGGGAATAGGCATAAATATGGATCTCTTCCAGTCAGTTGGCCAGGAAGCTGTCTTCCATATTTCTTGGCATAAATGAGTGAGCACCTCCAGCGCTGCATCCGTTTGTTGAAATAGCTCAACTGATATTCCATCAATTCCTGGAGCCTTGTTTTTTGCCAATGCCTTCAGAGCAACTTGGACTTCTTCCTTCAGTACCATCAGCTCCTGATCATATGTTACCTCTTGAAATGGTTGAATATCGACTAATTCTTTTTGGTATAATGACTCTGTGTATTTCTTCCATCTTCTTTTGATGCTTCCTTTGTCATTTAATATTTTCCCCATAGAATCCTTCACTATTGCAACTCAAGGCTTGAATTTTTTCTTCAGTTCTTTCAACTTGAGAAACGCCAAGCATGTTCTCCCCTTTTGGTTTTCCATCTCCAGTTCTTTGCAGATGTCATCATAATACTTTACTTTGTCTTCTCAAGCTGCCCTTTGAAATCTTCTGTTCAGTTCTCTTTCTTCATCAATTCTTCCTTTTGCTTTAGCTGCTCGACGTCCGAAAGCAAGTTTCAGAGTCTCCTCTGACATCCATCTTGGTCTTTTCTTTCTTTCCTGTCTTTTCAATGACCTCTTGCTTTCTTCGTGTATGATGTCCTTGATGTCATTCCACAACTCGTCTGGTCTTTGGTTGCTAGTGTTCAATGCATCAAATCTATCCTTGAGATGGTCTCTAAATTCAGGTGGGATATACTCAAGGTCATATTTTGGCTCTCGTGGACTCGCTCTGATTTTCTTTGGTTTCACCTTGAACTTGCATATGAGCAATTGATGGTCTGTTCCACAGTCGGCCCCTGGCCTTGTTCTGACTGATGATATTGAGCTTTTCTAACAAACACAACAAAGGGGCAGTGATGGTGTGCAACTTTGAAGACTAGGTCATAAGAGGTGCTGAGGTCTTCTCCTTGTTCTCTGCCCCTTAACTTACTCAGTCTGGAGAAAACCCAGCTGCTATGTCACGAGCTCCCTCAGCAGCCCATATGGTAAAGAACCAAGGCTTCTACCAACAGCCAGTGAGGAACTGAAACCTCCTGCCAACAGGCACATGATCAAGCCATCTTGTCGGTGGAACCTTCAGATCTAGCTGCGCCTTCAGATGACTAACGCATCAGCCAACAGCTTGATTCCAACCTCATGAGAGATTCTGAGCCAAAACCACCCAGCTAGGCTTTTCTCAATTTCTTGACTCAGAAAGTATGTGAGATAGTAAACGTTTGTTGTTTTAAATTTCTAAGTGTTGGGGTACTTCATTAAGCAACAATAGACAATTATTACATGGTTCTACTCCTCCCAGCCCCCTACCTTCAGCCCCAAAATGCTGCAAAAATGGGGACATTACTCAGACACAATTTATTCGCTCATTTTAGAAGAATTGGATTCATTTCTAACTGGTCCTGATGAGCTCTCTGATCACCAAGGGAGATTGAATGGAGAGGCCTCTTTATGACAGTCCATGCTTCTTAGGGGCACTTCATCCTTCACCAAGGATTCCACCAGGGACTTGCTCTCTCTTATTCGCAGTCCTTAGACCCCTCTTCATGACAAGCTTCTAACTTTCCGTTTCTCTGTCCTGTCTCATAAAGCACAGCCCTCAAGATAGCATTCCTCTTTTCTCTCCAGGCTTCAGGTGAACCTTCCTTCCAGCAGCATTTTATGAAAAATCACAGACAAAGTTGTTAATTACTGTTACAAGAACACAGATTTTGAAAGAGCTTAATGCTAACTAGTAATTCCTCATTCTAGAAATATAAAGACCTTCTTTATCTTTCTTTAAGTTTAACTAGGAGACATACTATATTAAACAACACAACAGCTAAACCAGCTCTAGTTTAGCTTAAGCTTACAGAAAAATCCAGACATAAGCTTAGAAATTCTTTCCATGTAGAGATTTTTTTTTCACCTGAAGCTTTTTACTGTGTATATACCATGGATCTGATAGGCATCTCAGAAATATAATACGACTGAAGGAAATTGGAGACCATTGAACCACCTTTATTAGTATAGGATTATGTAAGAAACTGCTGAGCTGGGTGCCCTCCTACCAAGAAGATTATCTATTTCTAGCATCCCCTTATATTTCCTTTTTGCTTTCTATGACAGTGTCACCTCTTGGAAGTAAGTAGAAGGGATTAATGGGTTAAACTCTACTTAAAACATTATGACTTAGATTCAATATCTAAAAAAGAGAGAGACTTCTGAAAATATATGAAAACATTCTTTGGGCAATATTGAAGGGGTCTTGAGGTTAACTGCTAAGATACAGATTTCTTAAAGCTTAGCCCTTCATGTTAGCTGGCATGAGTCCCACGTCAAATTGTAGATAGATCCCATAAAGATTGGATGTGTTTTGAGTTCACTGGGTAACTGGCTAAAGTTTATTTGCTCTTCCATTGATTCAATTTGCTTCCATTTTAAGAAACAAAGTTTGACTTCCAAAAATAATATGAAGCCTGGATAAGAATTATTCTAAAGTGACTTATGATGAACCCCCGGAGGTAATATAGATAAAAGTATAAAGAGGTATGAAATGGTTTTAGAAAAAATTATGGATAAGTGATTACTAAAGGGAAGAGAGATATTTTAAGTCCACCTCTAATTTTTTAAGGTTGAAGTTATGAACTGTTACCATATTCTTTCACTGTTCCTTGATATCTACTTTAAAGTGATGAAATTTTTACTTGACCCATTATAAGAAAACCTCAGTTAATTATCCACAGATCAATCTTCCAGAACAATCGTATTTGTAGACTAGCTCCTGACCAAAGAGCAGCTTGGATAAATTCCCGTAACTTCAAAACTGAGAAATCCAGGATCTACATTTTGGATGTCATCTCATCAACAAACACTTACTGAGCAAATAACTGGAAAAGAAGTTGAACACAAAAGGACATAAACTCTATCTAAGCCAACCCTGAGCATTTATGGGCTGCTCTGTGTGTCTGTCTGCAGGATCAGGATGACAACTTTTACCCTTTTCACTTCAAAGAGATGCTCTACAGACCACTGAGACTGTAGGTTAAAAGTAGTTTAAACTGTTTGTTGGAAGCCTCTGTCCCCAGGAATCAAATATAAATCTTACATGGAAAAGTGAGGTAGCATGATCATGTACATAAAAGGAGTCTCAGACTGGACATGGGTTCTGGTTCTAACGCTAACAGCTGGCCACTTGGGGCTCAGCTTTCTTATCAGTAAAATGAGAGGTTTGAATTAGATCGAATTTCATGGTCCTGGTCTGTAAGACTAATGGAACATGGATGAACATTTTGTTTTCATAGTTGTGTATCTATCTTAACATATATTAGAAAAATATAATTAGCACTTTAAACTTGTGGTTTCACAGACATTATTGTTTAGGCAAGTCTGGGTGGCACAAATAGTTTGAGCTCAACTACTGGCCAAAAGTTGGTGGTTCAAACCCACCCACCAGCACCTCTGGAGACAGGCCTAGGAATATGCTTCTAAAAACCTATGGAGCAGTTGTTCTCTGCACACATGGGATCACCAGGAGTCTGAATCAACTCAAGGGCAACCAACAACAACAACAGAATTGGTCGAGCTTATTTAGCTAAAAAAACTTCATCTATTATAAGATATATTAACTAAATAATAGTAGAAACACAGCAGTGGCAAACGTTGTAAATTTAGGGTCAAATGACTCAAGCTTAGGAAATAGTGGGATTGATGGATTTAGAGCTCCAGGATTAGTTAAGGTAACACTAACAGCTATTAACAGATGCCCAAAAATAAAATTGCTTAAAAAAAATTGTTTCTTTTATGTGTAACAATACAAGTCCCAGACTGCTGGGCAGATCTGCTCCAGGCTACCATTCAGGGTCCCAAGATCCTCCATCTTGTTTCTCCTCGAGTGTTATCCTCATCTGCATAGTCAAAGGGTGTAAGTGTGTCCTTGCTCCAAACCCCACGCAGGGGGAAGAGAGTGTGGAGGAGGAAGGCCCATCATCCTGAAGGCTCTAGACCAAACCTTACCTGTTCACTCTCCATTGGTGGTAACTTAGTCAAGCCCTCTTCACTCCAAACTATGAGGGAGGCTAAAATATGGCCACAATTCTATGACCACAGAAGAAAAGGGACAGTATGTTTTGATTGGTAGCAAGTAGTCTCTGCCACAGGTCCCTTCCAGCTCTAATAGTCTAAGTAAAATTTGAGGTGTACATACCATGTTCATGAATAGGAAGGCTTAACATTGTGAAAATGTCAATACAACCCAAAACAATCTACAAATATAATGCAATTCCAGTCCATATTCCAACAATGTCCTTCAATGAGATGGAAAAACTAATCACCAACTTTAAATGGAAAGGAAAGAGGGCCCGGATAAGCAAACATTACTAAAGAACAGCAAAGTAGGAGACCTCACATTCCTCAATCTCAGAACCTACTCTATAGCCATGGTAGTCGAAATAGCCTGCTACTAGTACGACAGACACATAGACAATGGAACAGAATTAAGAACTCAGAAGTAAATCCATCCACCTATGGATGGCACATCTTCAACAAAGAGTCGAAGGCCATTAAATGGGAAAAAGGAAGTCTCTTTAACAAATGATGCTGGCAAAACTGGATATTCATTTGCAAAAAAATGAAACAAGATTCATATCTCACACCATACACAAAAACTAACTCAAAATTTATCAAAGACCTAAATGTAAAACCTAAAACTATAAAGATCATGGGAGAAAAAATAGGGACAACACTAGGGGCCCTAATATATAGCATAAGTAGAGTACCAAATATAACTAAAAATGCGGCACAAACAACACAAAATAAACTAGGTAACTGAGATCTCAAAAAAATTAAACACTTGCATTCATCAAAAGACTTCACCAAAAAAGTAAAAAGAAAATCTATAGACTGTGAAAAAATATTTGGCTATGACACATCTAACAAGGGTCTAATCTCTAAGATTTATAGAAAACCTCAACATCTCATGAACAAAAAGACAAATAATCTGTTATGGGTTGAATTGTGTCTCCCAAAAATGTGTGTCAACTTGACTAGGCCATGACTCCCAGTATTGTGTGGTTGTCCATTTTGTGATCTGATGTGATTTTCCTATGTGTTGTAAATCCTACTTCTATGATGTTAATTGTTAGAGGTATTAGAATGAGAGGCAGTTAAGTTAATGAGGCAGAACTCAACCTACAGGACTAGGTTGTATCTTGAGTCAATCTCTCTTGAGATATAAAAGACAGAATCCAGCAGAGAGGAAAGGGACCTCATTCACCAAGAAAGCAGCATTGGGAGCAGAGTGCTTCTTTGGGACCTGGGGACCTCCTTGCACTAAGAAGCTTTTGACTAGAGGAAGATTGACAACAAAGACCTTCCCCGAGAACCAAAAGAGAGAGAAAGCCTTCACCTGGAGCTGACCTTTGAAATTCTAGCCTCCCAAACTTTGAGAGAATAAATTCCTGTTTGTTAAAGCCGTCCACTTGTATTTCTGTTACGGCAGCACTAGATAACCAAGACAAAATCCAATTAAAAACTGGGCAAAGGCGACTACCACTAATGACTGCCCCTGCAGGGAACACAACATAGAGTCCCTGAAGGAGCAGGAGAAAAGTGGAACGCAGAACTCAAATTCTAGTAAAAAGACCAGACTTAGTGGTCTGACTGAGACTGGAGGGACCCAGAAGACTTGGTCCCCAGACTCTCTATTAGCTCCAAACTAAAACTATTCCTGAAGTCAACTCTTCAGACAAAGATTAAACTGCACTATAAGACATTAAGTGATACTCATGAAGAGTGTGCTCCTTAGCTGAAGCAGATACATGAGACTAAATGGGCAGCTCCTGTCTGGAGGCAAGATGAGACGGCAGAAAGGGACAGGAGCTGTTTGAATGGACACGGGAAATACAGGGTGGAAAGGAGGAGTGTGCTGTCACATTATAGCGAGAGCAGCTTGTATCACGTAACAGTGTGTGTCAATTTTTGTATGAGAAATTAACTTCAAGTGTAAACTTTCACTTAAAGCACAATAAAAAAAAGTGTTAATAAATAAATAGTTATATTTCCTACTTTGGAAAAAAAAAAAACTGGGCAAAGGAAACAAATAGACACTTCACCTAAGAAGACATTCAGGCAGCTAACAAACACATGAAAAGATGCTCTCGGTCATTAGAGAGATGCAAATCAAAAGTACAATGAGTTAGAATTTTGTTCTACAATTTTCTCCAGCTCTGTCCTGGACCCTCTATTGTGATCCCTCTCAGAGCAATCAGCGGTGGTAGCCAGGCACCATCTAGTTGTACTGGACTCAGTCTGGTGGAGGCTGTGGTAGTTGTGGTCCATTGGTCCTTTGGACTAGTCTTTGCTTTGTATTTTTCATTTTCTTCATTCTCCATTGCTCTAGACGGGGTGGAGCCAGTGGAGTATCTTAGAGTTACCATCTCACCCTGACAATAATGGCACTGATCAAATAAAAAAAAAAAATGCTGGCAAAGTTGTGGGAGATTGGAATTCTTATACACTGCTGGTGGGAATGTAAAATGGTTCAACCACTGTGGAAAACAGTATGGTGCTTCCTTAAAAAACTAAAAATAGAATTACCACATGATCCAGTAATCTCACTCCTAGGTATGTATCCGAGAGAAATAAGAGCCATAACACAAGCAGACATATGTATACCCATGTTCATTGCAGCATTTTTCACAATAGCAAAAAAAGATGGAAACAACCTAAATGCCCATCAGTGAATAAACAAACTGTAGTAAATACGCACAATGGAATACTACATGATGATAAAGAATGATGATGAGTTTGCAAAACATCTCACAACACACATGAATCTGGAGGACATTAAGTCAGTCACAAAGGGACAAATATTGTGTGAGCCCACTGTTATAAAAAGTCAAAAATAGGTTTACACACAAAAAGAAATATTCTTTGGTGGTTACCAGGGGTGGGAGAGGGAGGGAGGGAGAATCTGTGTTAATTCTGGTGAAAGGAAAGGCAATACACAAAATGCAGGGAGTCAGCACAACGTGACCAAGACAAAGGAAGACACTGAGAGGTAAGTAAGAATAAAAGGCAACTTGAATATACCATGGACTGCCAAAAGAACAAACAAATCTGTCTTGTAAGAAGTACAACCAAAATGCTCCTTAGAAGCAAGGATGGCAAGACTATGTCTTACATAATTTGGACATGTTGTTAGGAAGGATCAGTTCCCAGAGAAGGATATCATGCTTGTTAAAGCAGAGGGTCAGTGGAAAAGAGGAAGATCCTCAATGAGATGGATTGACACAGTGGCTGCAACAATGGACTCAAGCATAAGAACATTTGTGGGCATGGCACAAGATCATTCAGTTGTACGTGGGGTCATTATGAGTCGGAACCAACTCGATGGCACCTAAGAACAACAACAATGGTAAAGGCTATAACATATACAATCCTGTAACAACAGGAATAACCAACAATAATTTGTGAGTAGATACATAGGCTAATAAGTGTGCTAAATAGGGGAGGGACGTCATACAGGAGTGCACTCGCACACATATATAGGTAGGGTTGTGGTATTTCTATATACATATTTGTAAATGCTGTGAGTATACTCATATACATAATAGAGCACATAGGGGACACAGTTATAGAAACTACTTAGACATTGGGACTAAACTACTGGACTTGAAGGCTAAGGACTATAGTCCCTGGGGACATCTACATCAATTGGCAAAACACAGTTCATAAAGGTAATGTTCTACATCCTAGCCTGGTGAGTAGAGTCTGGGGCCTTAAAAGTTTGTGAGCAGCCATCTAAGAAGCAAGTGTTGGTATCTTCCCGCCTGGAGCAGAGAAGAACGAAGAAAACTGAAGACTCACAGAAGCAATTAGTCCAAAGGACTAATGGTCCACATGAACCACAGCCTCCTCTAACCTGAGACCAGAAGAACTAGATATTGCCCACCTACCACTGCCAACCAGTCTGACTGGGATCACAGTAGAAGGTCCTGGTTAAAATGGATAACAAATGTAGAACGAAAGTCAAATTGAAAAAAAAAACGGCCAGACTTACTGGTCTGAAAGAGACCAAAAGAACTCCCGAGACTGTTGCTCTAAGACAACCTTCTAACTTGAAACTGAAGACATTCCCAGAGGCCACCTTTCAGGCAAATAATAGATGGACCTATTAAAAAAAAAGAAAAAAACCCACCTGTGAAGAATGTACTCCTTAGAACAATCAACTACACGAGAGCAAAAGGGCGACAGTTGCTCAAAACCAAAGACAAGAAGGCAGGGAGGTGTAGGGAAAACAGACTAATGGAAGCAGGGAAGCCAGGGAGGAAATGGGGAGCATGCTGACACATTGCAGTGATTGTAACCAATGTCATGGAACAATTTGTGTAAGAATCATTGATTGGAAGACTAATTTGCTGTGTAAACTTTCACCTAAAACACAATAAAATGCTCGAAAAAATTTTGAATTGTAGGAATATTTGAAAGTCAGTCAGCCTCCCTCCCTCCTGGCTTCCCTCCTCCCTCCCTGCATTGTCTGTATTCCCTCTCCCTCTCTTTTAGAAGTTGTTATTAAATAATTTTCTAGTAATTTCTATGGCAGGAATAATGTCATCCTATTTCTCTAACAGCAATGGTGCTGCTTCATAAACCAATCACCAGTATTCTTTAAAACTCCCTGTAATGTTGAATAGTATTATTCCCAGTTGATTGATAAGGAACAAAAATGAGATTTGTAGGTTAAGTATATTATTTTTGCGATATAGAGAAATCAGAGGTTAAAGTAATTTCTAGTCATTAGTTGTATACTGCAAGTCATTAAGAACTATCTGCCCATTCTGATTCTGAAAGATTTTTTATAAAATAAAAATAATGAATGATGAGAGACATCTTTTTTTGGACTATAACATTTAAGCTGCTCATTGGTTTAATAAGTAAAACATCAAGAATGCAACCACACAGGGTTCAGTGGAGAGTCAGTAAACTCCCTGTGGACAAAATGGCACCTTGAATTTCTTTCATTCTTTTGATTAGAAGATGTAGAATAATGTGGAGGATACAACTGATATTCAATAAATATGTGCTATTTTTATTGTTGTAAAAATATAAATGAAACATTTGCCATTTCAACACTTTTCACTTTTCAGTGACACCAGTCCCATCAATCGGGTTGTGTGACCATCACCAATGTCCATTGCCAAATTTTCCATCACCATAAACAGAAACTCAATGTTTCCTGAACAGTGATTCCCCCTTTCTCCCTCCCTCCTACCCAATACTTATTTCCTACTGATTAAGAAAGCGATTTTTTTAAAGTAATTTTTATTTAGCTTCAAGTGAACATTTACCATTCCAATCAGTCTGTCACATGTAGGTTTACATACATCTACTCCGTTCTCCCACTTGCTCTCCCCCTATTGAGTCAGCCCTTTCAGTCTCTCGTTTCGTGCCAATTTTGCCGTCTTCCCTCTCTCTCTATCTTCCCATCCCCCCTCCAGTCAAAAGTTGCCAACACACTCTCCAGTGTCCACCTGATTTAATTAGCTCACTCTTCATCAGCCTCTCTCTCCCCCCCACTGACCAGTCCTTTTCATGCCTGATGAGTTGTCTTCGGGGATGGTTCCTGTCCTGTGCCATCAGAAGTTCTGGGGAGCATTGTCTCTGGGATTCCTCTAATCGCAGTCATACCATTAGGTATGGTCTTTTTATGAGAATTTGGGGTCCGTATCCCATTGGTCTCCTGCTCCTCAGGAGTTGTCTGTTGTGCTCCCTGACAGGGCAGACATCGATTGTGGCCGGGCACCAACTAGTTCTTCTGGTCTCAGGATAATGTAGGTCTCTGGTTCATGTGGCCCTTTCTGTCTCTTGGGTTCTTAGTTGTCGTGTCACCTTGGTGTTCTTCCTTTGCCTTTGCTCCAGGTGGGTTGAGACCAATTGATGTATCTTAGATGGCCGCTTGTTGGCATTTAGGACCCCAGACGCCACAATTCAAAGTGGGATGCAGAATGTTTTCATAACAGGATTGTTTGGCCATTGACTTAGAAGTCCCCTCAAACCAAGTTCCCCAGACCCCAGCCCCTGCTCCGCTGACCTTTGAAGCTTTCATTTTATCCCGGATACCTCCTTGCTTTTAGTCCAGTCCAATTAGGCTGACCTTCCTTGTATTGAGTGTTGTCTTTCCCTTCACCCAAAGCAGTTCTTATCTACTAATTGATCAATAAAAAACCCTCTCCCTCCCTCCCTCTCTCCCCCCTTTGTAACCACAAAAGTATGTGTTCTTCTCCGTTTTTTCTATTTCTCAAGATCTTATAATACTGGTCTTATACAATATTTGTCCTTTTGCCTCTGACTCATTTCGCTCAGCATAATGCCTTCCAGATTCCTCCATGTTATGAAATGTTTCAGAGATTCGTCACTGTTCTTTATCGATGCGTAGTATTCCATTGTGTGAATATACCACAATTTATTTACCCATTCATCCGTTGACGGACATCTTGGTTGCTTCCAGCTTTTTGCTATTGTAAACAGAGCTGCAATAAACATGGGTGTGCATATATCTGTTTGTGTGAAGACTCTTGAATCTCTAGGGTATATTCCGAGGAGTGGGATTTCTGGGTTGTATGGTAGTTCTATTTCTAACTGTTTAAGATAACGCCAGATGGATTTCCAAAGTGGTTGTACCATTTTACAATCCCACCAGCAGTGTATGAGAGTTCCAATCTCTCCGCAGCCTCTCCAACATTTATTATTTTGTGTTTTTTGGATTAATGTCAGTCTAGTTGGTGTGAGATGGAATCTCATCGTAGTTTTAATTTGCATTTCTCTAATGGCTAATGATCGGGAGCATTTTCTCATGTATCTGTTGGCTGCCTGAATACCATCTTTAGTGAAATGTGTGTTCATATCCTTTGCCCACTTCTTGATTGGGTTGTTTGTCTTTTTGTGGTTGAGTTTTGACAGAATCATGTAGATTTTAGAGATCAGGCGCTGGTCTGAGATGTCATAGCTGAATATTCTTTCCCAGTCTGTAGGTGGTCTTTTTACTCTTTTGGTGAAGTCTTTAGATGAGCATAGGTGTTTGATTTTTAGGAGCTCCCAGTTATCTGGTTTCTCTTCATCATTTTTGGTAATGTTTTGTATTCTGTTTATGCCCTGTATTAGGGCTCCTAGGGTTCTCCCTATTTTTTCTTCCATGATCTTTATCATTTTAGTCTTTATGTTTAGGTCTTTGATCCACTTGGAGTTAGTTTTTGTGCATGGTGTGAGGTATGGGTCCTGTTGCATTCTTTTGCAAATGGATATCCAGTTATGCCAGCACCATTTGTTAAAAAGACTATCATTTCCCCAATTGACTGACACTGGTCTTTTGTCAAATATCAGCTGCTCATACGTGGATGGATTTATATCTGGGTTCTCAATTCTGTTCCATTGGTCTATGTGCCTGTTGTTGTACCAGTACCAGGCTGTTTTGACTACTGTAGCTGTATAATAGGTTCTGAAATCAGGTAGAGTGAGGCCTCCCACTTTCTTCTTCTTTTTCAGTAATGCTTTGCTTATCCGGGGGTTCTTTCCCTTCCATATGAAATTAGTGATTTGTTTCTCTATCCCCTTAAAATATGACATTGGTATTTGGATTGGAAGTGCGTTATATGTATAGATGGCTTTTGGTAGAATAGACATTTTTCCTATGTTAAGTCTTCCTATCCATGAGCAAGGTATGTTTTTCCACTTAAGTATGTCCTTTTGAATTTCTTGTAGCAGAGTTTTATAGTTTTCTTTGTATAGGTCTTTTACATCCTTGGTAAGATTTATTCCTAAGTATTTTATCTTCTTGGGGGCTACTGTGAATGGTATTGATTTGGTTATTTCCTCTTCGGTGTTCTTTTTGTTGATGTAGAGGAATCCAAGTGATTTTTGTATGTTTATTTTATAACCTGAGACTCTTCCAAACTCTTCTATTAGTTTCAGTAGTTTTCTGGAGGATTCCTTAGGGTTTTCTGTGTATACGATCATGTCATCTGCAAATAGTGATAGCTTTACTTCCTCCTTGCCAATCTGGATACCCTTTATTTCTTTGTCTAGCCTAATTGCCCTGGCTAGGACTTCAAGTACAATGTTGAATAAGAGCGGTGATAAAGGGCATCCTTGTCTGGTTCCCGTTCTCAAGGGAAATGCTTTCAGGTTCTCTCCATTTAGAGTGATATTGGCTGTTGGCTTTGCATAGATGCCCTTTATTATGTTGAGGAATTTTCCTTCAATTCCTATTTTGGTAAGAGTTTTTATCATAAATGGGTGTTGAACTTTGTCAAATGCCTTTTCTGCATCAATTGATAAGATCATGTGGTTTTTGACTTTTGTTTTATTTATGTGATGGATTACATTAATGGTTTTTCTGATATTAAACCAGCCTTGCATACCTGGTATGAATCCCACTCGATCAGGGTGAATTATTTTTTTGATGTGTTGTTGGATTCTATTGGCTAGAATTTTGTTGAGGATTTTTGCATCTATGTTCATGAGGGATATAGGTCTAAAATTTTCTTTTTTTGTAATGTCTTTACCTGGTTTTGGTATCAGGGAGATGGTAGCTTCATAGAATGAGTTGGGTAGTATTCCGTCATTTTCTATGCTTTGAAATACCTTCAGTAGTAATGGTGTTAAGTCTTCTCTGAAAGTTTGGTAGAACTCTGCAGTGAAGCCGTCTGGGCCAGGACTTTTTTTTGTTGGGAGTTTTTTGATTACCGTTTCAATCTCTTTTTTTGTTATGGGTCTATTTAGTTGTTCTACTTCTGAATGTGTTAGTTTAGGTAGGTAGTATTTTTCCAAGAATTTATCCATTTCTTCTAGGTTTTCAAATTTGTTAGAGTACAATTTTACGTAGTAATCTGAAATGATTCTTTTAATCTCATTTGGCTCTGTTGTGATGTGGTCCTTCTCATTTCTTATTCGGGTTATTTGTTTCCTTTCCTGTATTTCTTTAGTCAGTCTAGCCAATGGTTTATCAATTTTGTTAATTTTTTCAAAGAACCAGCTTTTGGCTTTGTTAATTCTTTCAATTGTTTTTCTGTTCTCTAATTCATTTAGTTCAGCTCTAATTTTTATTATTTGTTTTCTTCTGGTGCCTGATGGATTCTTTTGTTGCTCACTTTCTCTTTGTTCAAGTTGTCGGGACAGTTCTCTGATTTTGGCTCTTTCTTCTTTTTGTATGTGTGCATTTATCGATCTAAATTGGCCTCTGAGCACTGCTTTTGCTGTGTCCCAGAGGTTTTGATAGGAAGTATTTTCATTCTCATTGCTTTCTAAGAATTTCCTTATTCCCTCCTTGATGTCTTCTATAACCCAGTCTTCTTTCAGGAGGGTATTGTTCATTTTCCAAGTATTTGATTTCTTTTCCCAAGTTTTTCTGTTATTGATTTCTAGCTTCATTGCCTTGTGGTCTGAGAAGATGCTTTGTAATATTTCGATGTTTCGGATTCTGCAAAGATTTGTTTTATGACCTAATATGTGGTCTATTCTGGAGAATGTTCCATGTGCACTAGAAAAGAAAGTATATTTTGCAGCAGTTGGGTGGAGAGTTCTGTATAAGTCAATGAGGTCAAGTTGGTTGATTGTTGTAAGTAGGTCTTCCGTGTCTCTATTGAGCTTCTTACTGGATGTCCTGTCCTTCTTCGAAAGTGGTGTGTTGAAGTCTCCTACTATAATTGTGGAGGTGTCTATCTCACTTTTCAATTCTGTTAAAATTTGATTTATGTATCTTGCAGCCCTGTCATTGGTTGCGTAAATATTTAATATGGTTATGTCTTCCTGATCAATTGTCCCTTTTATCATTATATAGTGTCCTTCTTTATCCTTTGTGGTGGATTTAAGTCTAAAGTCTATTTTGTCAGAAATTAATATTGCTACTCCTTTTTTGCTTATTATTTGCTTGATATATTTTTTTCCCATCCTTTGAGTTTTAGTTTGTTTGTGTCTCTAAGTCTAAGGTTTGTCTCTTGTAGGCAGCATATAGATGGCTCGTGTTTCTTTATCCAGTCCGTGACTCTCTGTCTCTTTATTGGTGCATTTAGTCCATTTACATTCAGCGTAATTATAGATAAATAAGTTTTTAGTGCTGTCATTTTGATGCCTTTTCATGTGTGTTGTTGGCCATTTCATTTTTACACATGCTTTTTTGTGCTGAGACGTTTTTCTTAGTAGATTGTGAGATCCTCGTTTTCATAATGGTTAACTTTATGTTTGTTGAGTTGTT
The DNA here is from genome assembly GCF_024166365.1 of Elephas maximus indicus. Classification (NCBI taxonomy): domain Eukaryota; kingdom Metazoa; phylum Chordata; class Mammalia; order Proboscidea; family Elephantidae; genus Elephas; species Elephas maximus. The sequence continues at coordinate 35,065,032 of NC_064819.1, forward strand.
ACGTTTTTCTTGGCTTTTTTCTTGAGTTGTGGAGTTGATATTCCTTTTTGTGGTTACCTTATTATTTACCCCTATTTTTCTAAGTAAAAACCTAACTTGTATCGTTCTATATCGCCTTGTATCACTCTCCATCTGGCAGTTCAATGCCTCCTATATTTAGTCCCTCTTTTTGATTATTGCGATCGTTTATCTATTGATTTCCATGATTTCCTGTTATGTGTATTATTTTGTTTATTTATTTATTTTTTAGAATTAATCTTAATTTGTTTGTTTTTGTGCTTTCCCTGTTTTGAGTTGCGTTGATATCAGGACGTTCTGTTTTGTGACCTTGTATTGTGCTGGTACCTGATATTATTGGTCATCAAGCCAAACAATCTCCTTTAGCATTTCTTGCAGTCTTGGTTTAGTTTTTGCAAATTCTCTAAACTTGTGTTTATCTGTAAATATCTTAATTTCTCCTTCATATTTCAGAGAGAGTTTTGCTGGATATATGATCCTTGGTTGGCAGTTTTTCTCCTTCAGAGCTCTGTATACGTCGTCCCATTCCCTTCTTGCCTGCATGGTTTCTGCTGAGTAGTCTCAACTTATTCTTATTGATTCTCCCTTGAAGGAAACCTTTCTTTTCTCCCTGGCTGCTTTTAAAATTTTCTGTTTGTCTTTGGTTTTGGTAAGTTTGATGATAATATGTCTTGGTGTTTTTCTTTTTGGATCAGTCTTAAATGGGGTTCGATGAGCATCTTGGATAGATATCCTTTCGTCTTTCATGATGTCAGGGAAGTTTTGTGTCAGGAGTTCTTCAACTATTTTCTCTGTGTTTTCTGTCCCCCCTCCCTGTTCTGGGACTCCAATCACTCGCAAGTTATCCTTCTTGATAGAGTCCCACATGATTCTTAGGGTTTCTTCATTTTTTTTAATTCTTTTATCTGATTTTTTTTCAGCTATGTTGGTGTTGATTCCCTAGTCCTCCAGATGTCCCAGTCTACATTCTAATTGCTCAAGTCTGCTCCTCTGACTTTCTATTGGGTTATCTAATTCTGTAATTTTATTGTTAATCTTTTGGATTTCTACATGCTGTCTCTCTATGGATTCTTGCAACTTATTAATTTTTCCGCTATGTTCTTGAATAATCTTTTTGAGTTCTTCTACAGTTTTATCAGTGTGTTCCTTGGCTTTTTCTGCAGTTATCCTAATTTCATTTGTGATATCTTTAAGCATTCTGTAAATTCGTTTTTTATATTCTGTATCTGATAATTCCAGGATCGTATCTTCATTTGGGAAAGATTTTGATTCTTTTGTTTGGGGGGTTGGAGAAGCTGTCACGGTCTGTTTCTTTATGTGGTTTGATATGGACTGCTGTCTCCAAGCCATCACTGGGAAACTAGATTTTCCAGGTAATCAGCTATAAAAAAATGCAGTCAGATCCCTATCTGAATTCTCCCTCTGGCTCAGGGTATTCGGATGTTAATGGAGCCGCCTGGGGAGGGTAGGGGAGGGATCAGAGAGCTAGAAGTGTAGCACCACAGAATATAGAGCTGATCCCCGCATTCATGCTCCGCCCCCGTCCACCAAAATCTCGGCGGGACGGCTCCCCAGCTGGGATGCTACTCTCCCCGCTCTGAGACCAGTCACTTCCTCCCGGGGACTTCTCCCTCCGGTGCACCGCACCGCTCGCGCGAACTGGGTGGGTGTCACCCGCACGACCAGGTGGGCCCGCCCCCTGGGTTAATTCAGGGGAATATAACTGATCCCCGCGCTCACACCCCGCCCGCTTTCGGCAAAATCCCAGCGGGACGGCACCCCGGCTGGGACGCTGCTCTCCCCGCTCCAAGACCAGTCACTTCCTCCCGGGGACTTCTCCCTCCGGTGCGCACACACGCGGACTGGGTGGGCATCCCCCCCACAAACGTGTGGGCCCCGCCCCGGGGTCGCTTTAGGGAAATATAGCTGATCCCCCCGCTCACACCACGCCCGCTTCCCGCCAAACTCCTGGCGGGACGGATCCCCGGCTGGGACGCTGCTCTCCCTGCTCCAAGATCAGTGACTGCCTCCCGGGTGCTTCTCCCTCCGGCTGCGCTGCTACGCCGCCCGCGCCAACCAGCTAGACTCCCTCCCGGGATGGGTTCGGGGGGTAGGGCTGGGCCCCTTGTCTGTGCCGTCTGCCCCCCTGGGCTCTGCCCCAGATCGGGCTCCGAAATTCACCTGCCTGGTACACTGGCTCCTAGTTCTGGAAATGGTCGCTCTCTGCCCGTATTTGTTCGTTTTCCGTCTCTAAGTCTGTGTTTGTTGTTCAGAGTTTGTAGATTGTTATGTATGTGATCGATTCACTTGTTTTTCCGAGTGTTGCAAGAGAGATCCGCGGTAGCATCCACCTAGTCCGCCATCTTGGCCCCTATTTTCCGCGATTTTTTTTTTTTACTATGAGGGTAGCCACTCCTACCTTTTCCTCCCTTAAATCTCAGTGACATGCCTGGAGGTCACCTGTCTTCTCTGGTACCTCTGGTATGGTCCTGTGGTACAGTCCTCTGGTATGGCCCATAACGTGTTAGAGTTTGGGCTTCACACCAGGGTTTCATGTGGTCCACTCCATCACTGTAAAGAGAGGGCTAAAATCCACAGGCATTAAAGGACTTGCCCAAGCATACATTGCTGGTTACTGGCCGGCAAAACTAGAACCCACCTTAGTACGTTCCCTTGGGCCCGTTGGAAAAAAAAACAGGCCAAACCTGTTGCCATCGAGTTGATTCCAACGCATAGCGACCCTATAGGACAGAGTGGAACTGCCCCATAGGGTTTCCAGGGACCACCTGGTACATTCAAACTGCTGAACTTTTGATTAGCAGCCATAGTTCTTAACCACTATGCCACCAGGGTTTCCAGGCTGTTGATAGAGGGAAGAAATTCTGAACTCAGATTGTAAACAATACTAAAAATTACTTAATCTTAAAATTTAGTTTGAAGTTTTTTTTTTTTTTTTTTTAATCAGATTAATGGAATGGAATGTACAGGCCTCTCATAAAGGCTGGTCCTAACTTTTACAAAAATTAAAAAATATGTATGGACTTTGAAAAACAAGTAGGAAATGCAAAGATATCAATGGTGATTACTAACTTATCTCTGGAGAGTAAAATTGATTATTATTTTTGGTTGGCAATTTTAATGGTTTTTAAAATTTATGCAATGATAATGTATTAGTTTTAAAAATATGCGGTGTTGTTGTTAATAGTTGCTGTCAAGTCAGCTTCTACTCATATCAACCTTATATATAACAGAAGGAAGCATACAATAAGTTGTTGTTTTCTTTCTTAAAAATGTGCCCTGTGTGTTAGATTGGAGGTCAGGAGAGCGATTGTATTCCTCCCCTGCCACACACTGCCCAGGCAGTCTTGGAAAAGTCCTTTCTGTCTCTGGACCTCAATTTCTTCATCTGTAACATGAGAACATTAGATTAGATCTGTGATACCCTAACTTGGCTGCCCACTGGAATTACCTGGGGAGCTTCCAAAAATACTGATGCATGTGTCTCATCCCCAGATTGTGATTTAATTGGTCTGGGCCATGGCCTGGTCTTTGGGATTTCAAAAAGATCCCCTGGTGATTCTCTGGGCAGACAAGTTTGGGAACCTCTGGATTTGATGGTCTCTAAGGCTGTTTTCGGAAACACTGGCGACGTAGTGGTTAAGTGCTACGGCTGCTTTCGGAAACACTGGCGACGTAGTGGTTAAGTGCTATGGCTGCTAACCAAAGGGTTGGCAGTTTGAATCCACCAGGCGCTCCTTGGAAACTCTATGGGGTGATTCTACTCTGTCCTATAGGGTCTCTGTGAGTTGGAATCGACTCAATGGCACTGGGTTTGGGTTTTTTGGTTTTTGATAAGGCTGTTTTCTGCTGTGATGGGCTGTGAGTCTGTGATTCTTCACTTTTGCCTAGGGCCATCCCTTAGTATCAGTTCTATTTTTAGCAATTGCTAAAAAAAAAAATTCCGAAACTTTCCTAGGTGACCCATTTCCATGTCTTGCAATCATTTCAATCAGAATATATATTCCTTATGTCTAATCTAAATTTCTGCTGCAGCAATTTAAGCCATGATGGGAACAGAGAATATTGAGTTATGGGTGAATTTGTTGTTGAATTCCTTACATGAATTTACATCACCAGGTTCAGCCTTTTTTCACTCCTAACTAAATTCTCCTGTTACCAAAACTTAACCTAACAAGCACCTTTGCGAGGCTCCAATAGTGAGGAGAAAATGCAAAATGTCTTACTATTGTATTGCTCAGAGTATGTTTTCCAGTTTCTTCTGCTAAGTTCTTTCCTAGATATGTGTTCCTGTGAAGTTCTTTTTTGTTTTTATTGTGTTCTAGGTGAAAGTTTGTAGAGCAAATTAGTTTCTCAGTAAATAATGAATACACATATTGTTTTGTGACATTGGTTGCAACATGTCAACACTCTCCTCTTCTCTACCTTGGGTTCCCCATTTCCGTTCATCCAGGTTGCCTGCCCCCACCCCACCCCCGCCTTCTCATCCTCGCCCCTAGGCTTGTGTGTCCATTTAGTCTCATATACGTGATTGAACTACATGTGTTATTGGTTGTTTTATATGCCTGTCTAATCTTTGGCTGAAGGGTGAACCTCAGGAGTGACTTCAGTACTGAGTTAAAATGTATCCAGAAGCCATACTCTTGGGGTTTCTCCAGTCTCTGTCAGACCAGTAAGACTGGTCTTTTGTGTGTGTGTGAGTTTGGATTTTCTTCTACGTTTTTCTCCAGCTCTGTCCAGGGCCCTCTATTGTGATCCCTGTCAAAGCAGTCAGTAGTGGTAGCCGGGCACCATCTAGTTGTGGTGGGCTCTCAGTCTAGTGGAGGCTGTGGTAGTTGTGGGCCATTTGTCCTTTGGGCTGATCTTTTCCTTATGTCTTTGATTTTCTTGATTCTCCCTTGCTCCAGACAAGGTGGGACCAGTAGATGTATCTCAGATGGCCGCTCACGAGCTTCTTAAGATACCAGACGGTACTTACCCAAAGTAGGATATAGAACATTTTCTTTACAAAATGTTATGTCAGTTCAGCTAGATGTCTCCCGGAGACCATCGCCCCAGCTCTCAGCCCAGTAACTCAGTCCTTCAGGGAGTTTGGATGTAACTATTGAGCTTCCGTGACCTTGCATTGGTCAAGTTGTGCTGGCTTCCCCAGTATTGTGTACTGTCTCACCCTTCACCAGGGTTACCATTTATCTATTGTCTAGTTAGTGTTCTTCCGTCCCAACCTCATCCCTCCCTCATAACCATCAAAGATTGTTTCTTTCTGTGTATAAACCTTTTCATGAGTTTTTATAATAGTGGTCTCATACGGTATTTGTCCTTTTGTGCATGACTTATTTCACTCAGCATAACGCCCTCCAGATTCATCCATGTCATGAGATATTTTGCAGATTCATCATTGTTCTTTATTGTTGTGTAGTATTCCATTGTATGTACCACAGTTTGTTTATCTATGTATCTGTTGATGGGTACTTAGACTGTTTCCATCTTTTTGCTATTGTGAACAATGCTGCAGCGCACGTGGGTGTGCATATGTTTATTTGTGTGATAGCTCTTATTTCTCTAGGATATATTCCTAGCAGTGGGATTGAATGGTATTTCTATTTCTAGCTTTTTAAGGAAGCGCCATATCGTTTTCCAAAATGGTGGTACCCTATGAAGTTCTTAAGGACAATATGTTTTCCGTCTTTTAATTTTTTTATTGTTTTCCTTAGCATTCTTCCCAGATTTTCTCCCCTTAACAAAGGAAAATACTGTGCCATTTACTAAATAATTTCTTTTCCATCCTGAAAAATATGGTTTGACACTCTTTGCAATTATACCAAAATTTTGGAAGGATGAATGAATGACATGAATATGAGCCCTCTCAAGTTCTTATTTTAGCTCTTAGCACTGCCCCCAAAGCTAGATTTGCTCTTTGAATATTTATGACCACTCAGTGTGGACCCTTCTGACATCTTGCTATGCCCATTCATTTGCAAATAAAAATAGAAATTGTTGCCTGTCCTGTCCTGGTTACATAGCTGCGACAGAACTCTAACTGAATGTGAATTCAGTGGAAGAGCTTGGCTCCACATCACAGCTGTGTCACACCTGTGTTTCTAGCAGCTGCAGGCAAGAATGCAGCAGCTTTGAAGGCTGATGGTGCATATGGCCCCGTTGTGAAAAATGAGACCCACTGAGCAGCACTGTGATCCAGTAAGATTGTTCCAGTTCATTTAACTACTTCATGATTTTTACAGGATCTTTGTTGTATTTCAGAAACTCTGGTGGCATGGTGGTTAAAAGTTCGGCTGCTAACCAAAAGGTCGGCAGTTCAAATACACCAGGTGGCCCTTGGAAATCCTGTGGGGCAGTTCAACTCTGTCCTGTAGGGTCCCTATGAGTCAGAATCGACCCAATGGCAATGGGTTTGTTTTTTGTTGTATTTAAAGTGGGGGGGGGGGCTATTTATATAAATTCACAGAATTATGCTGATTGCCAAAGAAGCTTTATGACTATGCTGTATGCTTTTTATCTCAAATACACCAATGACATCTAAATTGTTTTAAAGTGAAATGGTTATGTTCTAAAGCCCTGTCAAAGGAGGTTTCTCTCATATAAAATATGTATGAGATATGTACAGAACAGAAGGCATCTAAAATTCTGTTTCAGTAAAGTCAGTACAAAGTAGGGAGCTTGAGTGTGTTGTACCACCTTGTCCGTGGGTTTGGTGCTCGCCAGACACCTGCTCATCGAATTCGGGGATAACATGTAAATGGGAACTGTTGAAGAGGAAAATTAATAACACACATCTTACTTTGATTTTAAGGTTTTTCTTATCTATGAAACCAAATATTAACCATAAAAAGCCTGGCCCAAACTGCAAAAGCCTGCCAGGAACTGCTCGACAGCAAAGTAAATTTGCCTTAACCCACAGCTGTCCAATCAATTCCAACTCATAGTGACCCTGTAGGACAGGATAGAACTGCCCCATAGGTTTTCAAGGCAGTAAATCTTTAAGGAAGCAGACTGCCACATCTTTCTTCTCCAGAGCAGCTGGTGGGTTTGAACCACGAACCCTAAGGTTAGCAGCCGAACTCTTAACCACTGTGCCACCACAGCTCCTTTAAATTTGTCTTATCTTGCTAGTGCTACGGCTGTTAACCAAAGGGTCGGCAGTTTGAATCCACCAGGTGCTCCTTGGAAACTCTATGAGGCAGTTCTACTCTGTCCTATAGGGTGGCTATGAGTCAGAATCGACTCCATGGCACTGGATTTGGGTGGGGCTAGAAAAAGGATAGTCATCAAACCATTATCTCCTAATTTAAATCTCAAACATTCTCATGGCTGCAAATCAAAAAAAAAAAAAAAACTCTTTGCCATCCAGTCAATTCAGACTCATAGCGACCCTATAGGACAGAGTAGAACTGCCTCATAGTTTCCAGGAAGTGCCTGGTGGATTTGAACTGCTGACCTTTTGGTTAGCAGCCGTAGCTCTTAACCACTACACCATCAGGGTTTCCCTCATGGCTGCAAGTGGGTAACAACCAAAACTCACTGCCATCGAGCCAATTCTGACTCATAGCAACCCTATAGGACAGAATAGAGCTGCCCCATAGGATTTCAAAGGAGCAATTGGTGATTCGAACTGCCAACCTTTTGGTTATACCGAGCCCTTAACCACTGTGCCATCAGGGCTTCATTTATTTAAAAAAAAAAAAATTACATTCATTAAGTGACTATTATCTGTCAGATCCTAGGTTAGGCACTAAAGATATTAAAGTTGAGAGACTCTATCCCTGCCCTCAACTTGCTCAAAATCTGGTGGAAGATAAGGATAGCTAAGAATTCTAATTCAACGTAACAGGTGCTACAACACAAGCCCCTGGTCCTCTGGATGTAGGGAGGGGGACTCACCCTGGCAGGGACAGAGAAGGCTTCCCAAAGGAGCACATACTCAAAGGAAGGGCAGGCGTCACAAACACAGTTGAAAGAGGGAGTGAGAGCAGAAGAAAGCATTGGAAGCAGGGGGAAGAACACGTGAAAACACACAGAGATATAAATGTGTGTGAGGTGAATTCGATGCAACCATACCCACATGGCATGGAGTATGGTCAGAATGCACTGTGGGGTTGGAGGAGGAGGAGGAAGATGCGATGAAGAGGTAGGGAGAGGAGGCAAGAGTCAGATCATTCATGCTTTCCTTCAGCAAATTTGTATGAAGCATGTACTATGTTGGATACCAATTTTCTCTTATTTCATTGACCTTTTCTTCCCAGTCTCCTTTGCCAGCTCCTCCGCCTTCATTTGTCTCCTAAATATTACACATCTCCAGCATATAGCCATTGACCCTCTTCTCTTCTCCCTCAAGACTTTCACTTTAGCCACCTCTTTCAGTTCCGGGGAGGGGGCAGTTCTACTCTGTCCTGTAGGGTCACTATAAGTCAGAATCGACTCGACGGCACTGGTTACTGGGTATACCCAGATGACTTTCAATCTGTTTTTCAGTCTTGACTTCTCCTCAGAAATTGAATATCCAATTGCTTGCTCATACCGCCTACCATTTGAGTGTCCAATATCCATTGTAGACTTAACATGTCCAAACCCAAATTCTTGATTTCCTACCCTAAACTTGTCCCTACCCCAGTTTAGTAATAGCACCACATCCATCCTTTCCCTAAATCCTCACGGCCAATCCAGCAGAAAGCCCTGTTGGAACAACCTCCAGACCAAAGGAATTCAACCATGTCTATCATCTCTCCTCCTCAAATCTTACTCCATACCACCTGCATTCCTGACCCCAGCTCTGCCACAGCTCCCAGTCTTTTTCCCAATGTCTGCGCCCTACACGTCACTCCACAACCTCTTCTCAAAAAGGTACATGAGATGCATTACTTCCCTGCAAGTTCTTACTTGTGATCCACAGGACATGATCTGACCCCTGCTGTCATCTTCTTTCACCCTTCTCCCCCAGGATTTTCCAGCCACACCAGCCTTTCCGCCCCTTCATCCTTCCAAGCTCATTCCCATCTCCATGTTCTCTGCCTGGAATACTCTTCACATGATTTAGGTCCAAGCTCAAATGTCATCTTCTTTGAGATGTCTTTCTTGAGCACCTTTTCTAAAAGAAGCCATCCACAATTATCCTGTATGATTATTTATTTATAGTGCCAATAACTATCAGTAATTGTGCTATTCATTTGTTTATGTATTTTTTTTTATTATATTTTTTCCATAGACTGGAAACTCCATGAGAGCAGGGACTTTGTCTTGTTCACTGTGGTATTTCCACTTCCTGGAACAGTGCCCAGCATAGAGGCCTACATTAATCAAAAAAATTACACAGATCCATAATCACAAACTGTGTTAGATGCAAATGAAGGAAAAGTATATGAGCTAGGTGAGTTTACATGGCATTGAAAAGTAGAATCCAGCCTTCTGCGAATGTACCAAATAATCCCTTTATTTCTTCTCTTCAGTATAAGACATTAGCTTAATAGCTACAGTTGTTGAAGATTTAATTGTCTAGGAGTCATTTGGACATTTCTACCCTATTTCTTTTGGGAGAATTTGACCAAGTATCAATGTTTATGACTTCGTAATCTAGCAGTAGAGACTGCAAAATCTTGACTGAGGGGTATTTTCCCACTCATATCTTTAATGTAATTTTTAGCAAAGGAACACAGTCACTATTATTTGTCACCATTTGAAAAACATGGTGTTGACTCAGTGTATTCAAAGAAAAACAGTACAAAGGCTTAGGAACAATTAAGTCTTTACTCAAAAGCTTTTAATTTACATCAATTCATTTTTAATCCATACCTAATCTTGTAAATAATTTTGAATCATCCTCCTTGTAATTTTTTCTGAATCTCTTCACTTAGCGTCAAATCCTTACCTCAAGCCAAACAGAAAGAAAAAGCAGTCATGATGCATCATAACACATCTATCACTTATGTGAATTATTCTCACCTCTTCCTACCAGAAAGAGGAGATTTTCCCTATTCAAAGGAGAAGGCTTCCTCTCTCAACCAGATTATCAGATTCTAGGTGTTTGCTGATTAGCTTGGAGACTGTGGTCTCCATAACAACCAATACTTTTAACGGCCTGCCTTGGAAAACTTTTTCTTCTTAAAAGCCTGTCATTAGAGAAAAAGCTACATCAGAACATTAAGGGGGGAAAAAGCTTTAAAATATATAACTGTTTTCTTCTTAGGTGGATCAATAGATTGGTAAAACTATTTTTCAAATCCCTTGTTTCAAGGCATTTGCTCTCACCCTGTTGTGCTATACCTGTAACCAATCAGTTGCTGTTGAGTCAGCTCTGACTGGTGGTGACCCCATGCATGTCAGTGTGTAACTGGGCTTCATAGGGTTTTCAATGGCTGACGTTTTGTAAGTAGATTGCCAGGCCTTTCTTCCAAGGCACCTCTGGTCAGACTCAAACCTCCAAGCTTTCATTTGGCTGCCAAGTATATTAACCATTTGCACCACCCAGGAACTCTAATTTGTCTATACGGAAGAGCAGTATGTAATTTTTTAAGTTAAAAGCATTTTATCAAAAAGTATCAACCCAAATACAAATACCTAAATAAATCAAAAGTCCTTGTCCTCTTGTATTTTGAATGTTTCAGGAAGTCTCTGTGTACACGCTCTTAACACCCACTTCTGTCTAGTTTTAAAGATTTGAGTGATGCCGAATTTAAACCTGCTTCAGTCCTTCTGTTCCCTGTTGGTAGGCTCTGAGGAGTTCTCCATATGAAAACAGTGTGTTTATAGTTTATTTTCATTAAATACTTAGTTAAAATGTGGGACTCCAATTATCCTGGAAAACAATCTTTTAATTATTCAAATGTCATGACAGCATAGCTTAGATGCAACCATTGACCTTTACATTCCTCTGGAGTCAGCAATGTTCTTCGGAGTCGAGGTATCCTTTAAAAAAATAAATCACAAACTCTATCTTCAAAAAGAAAAACCCCTAGTGCTGTTTTGTCCTCACAGGACTTCACCAAGGGCTTTTTTGTTCTCTGCTAGTTAGCAGCATCCATTATTGGCTAATCTATCATCTCACGTCCCTGTGGACTCACAAAGTTTACAAGTAATTTTATCAAAATAGTGATAATAACAATGCAGCCTGACTCTAGTATAAGTATTTACAGTTTACAGAAATTTTCCCAAATATTTGAAAATAAAAAAGGTTTCATGAAATTCTTTTTAGATGACCGTGACTCCCTTGAGATCAGGAACTATCTTTTTTAGCTTCATAGCCCAAGAACACAGCACACCTAGAGCCTAGGGTTTAATACATATCAAATTTATTTGAGCTACCAGAAACCAAAACCAAACCCAATTTCTACTCATAGCAACCCCAGAGAGTTTCCAAAGCTGTAAATCTCTACGGAAGCAGACCTCAACATCTTTCTCCCTAGGAGCTGCTAGTGGTTTCGAACCACCGACCTTTCGGTTATCAGTTGATCGCTTTAACCACCTTGCCACCAGAGCTACACTACCTATTATTCTCTGCCTGTTTTCCTATGGATAAACTTTTTTTAACCAGTTTTTTAAGAGCCAAACTTGCCAAGAAAATATATCCTTTCTTCTAGATCCTAAGAAATCATTTCAAATGAGGTGTAGTTCCCAAGCATGAGCTACAGAGAGCCCAGAGACCACTGGACATCCACCAAATTCTGTCTGGATTGGCCCAATGCTGATGGGGTATAAAAGCACCCACAGGGCCAGACCTACATGCAAATCTTAACTCTGCACTGATGAGCAACTTTGCCTTGGGCAAGTTATTTAATCTTTGTGACATTGGTTCCTCATTTATAAAAATAGAAATAAGCCCATTTTGGGCATTAAATGGTAGGGTGTGAGAAAGCTCAGGTAACCATTCGTTCAACCAGTATTGCTGAGCACCTATCTATCAGGCCCCAAGTATCTTTCCTTAGGGATAAAATGTTAGCTTGGCTACCTTTTCATTCAATGAACAGAACTTGAGAGCAAACCCTAATTTAATTGACTTTAATCCTTCTGTTCCCTGCCATCTGAACCTCTGACAGGGCAAGAGCAGAAGAGAAATCCATGCTACCTCCTACTGCCCATCCAAACCCCATTTGGGAGCTAGAGTTTTTTCTTAATCTTATTGTGCAAATTATATATAATTGCACAATATTATTTTTATTATTGTGCAAATTATGTATAACATAAAATTTGCCACTTGAACCACTTTTAAGTGTACAATTCAGTCATGTTAATTATAGTCATAATGTTGTGTAATCATCACCACCATCTATTTCCGGAACTTTTTCATCACCCGAAACAGAAACTCTGTACCCATTGAGCAGTAACCGCCAGTTACCCCGGAGTTCACTCTGACTCTTGGTGACCCCGTGTGTGTCGGAGGAGAACCATACTCCATAGGGTTTTCAGTGGGTGAGTTTTTGGAAATACATCACCACGTCTTTCTTCCCAGGCGCCTCTGGATGGACTCGAACTTCCAGCCTTTCAGTTAGCAGCCTATCACATTAGCCGTTTGCACCCAACGACTCCCAGTTAAGCAATAACTCCTTTTTCTCTCCCCCCAGCCTCTGGTGACCTCTAATCTACTTCCTGTCTCTATGCATTTGCCTGTTCTAGGTGTTTCCTAGAAGTGGAATCATACAGCACTTTCCCTTTGTGACAGACTTATTTTACTAAGTGTCATGTTTTCAGGGTTCCTCCATGTCATAGCATGTATCAGAACTTTGTTTCTCCTGATGGCTGAACAATACTTCATTGTATGGGTAAACCACATTTTGTTTATTCATTCATCTGTTGATGGGCACTGGGTGTGTCCAACTTTTGGATACTGTGAATAATGGTGCAATGAACATTGGTGTACAAGTATCTGTTTGAGTCCCTGCTTTCAGTTTTTTAAATATATACCTAGGAGTGGAATGGCTGGGTCACATGGTAGCTTTGAGTTTTGAGGAACCACCAAATGTTTCCCACAGTGGCTATATTATCTTACATTCCCACCTGTAGAGCACAAAATTTCCAATTTCTCCACATGCTCTCCAATACTTGTTATTTTCTGACTTTTGATAATAGCCACCCTAGCAGGTGTGAAGTGATAATCTTATTGTGGTTTGTGAGCTAGTTTTATCTTAGCCCCTGACTGAAATTACAGGTTGGTCCCATAGCTTTTCCAGTCATTGTAAGGTAATAAAAAGTCCTCCAGACTTTTGACTTGAGATTTGCAGTCTCAAGAACAGTGTCATTTCAATACCTCAAATCCTATCCTCTGTAATAATTACATAAACCTTCCATATTCACACTTAACTTAGAGCTTCTCCCCTCCCCAAAGCTCCTTTAGGCCTGATCCTCTGTAGTGGGAAAGTGCCAGATTGACCTTATCTCCTGGTTCCACTTCCTTCCCCTCTGCTCACTTGTCACCATTCTGACCCCTCCCTGTGGGCCCCAGGAGCATTGAGCAGTAGGGGCAGGAGCCCAGCCTTGTGTGGCAGGTACAGTCATGACCTGGCATAGGTGCTGTCTGGGATTGGGAATCTTTAACAAGAGCATATTCTCTCGGGTTCTGCTTCTGTAGGTCTCTCAGACATTCCTGTTAGGAATATCCAACTGCAGTTCCAGTAAAAATGACACCAGTCCTCACCGTTCCAGGAAGTCATCTTGGGTGGAAAGCAATATAGCCCCAGGGTATCTCGCTCCTTGGTGGCCCCACCCTAGTCTATGAGAAATGCGGTGCTTCACTATTCTCTTCATAGAAATGCTCTCCCCTGGTCCCTTCAATTTTAACCTTTTTGTAAGGGTTAGAAATGCTCCTTAGAAGCAAGGATGGTGAGACTATCTTACACGCTTTGGACATGTTGTCAGGAGGGATCAGTCCCTGGAGAAGGACATCATGCTTGGTAAAGTACAGAGTCAGTGGAAAACAGGAAGACCCTCAACGAGATGGATTGACACAGTGGCTGTAACAATGGACTCAAGAATAACAACGATTGGGAGCATGACACAGGACCAGGCAGTGTTTCATTATGTGGTACATGGGGTCACTATGAATCGGAACCAACTTGACGACACCTAACAACAGCATAAGGGTTAGAGGCTGAACCAAACCAAACCAAAGCCAGTGCCATTGAGTCGATTCCAACTCATAGCAACCCTATAGGACAGGGTAGAACTGCCCCATAGAGCTTCCAGGGAGTGCCTGGCAGATTCGAACTGCCGACCCTTTGGTTAGCAGCCATAGCACTTAACCACTATGCCACCAGGGCTTCCAGAGGCTGAATGATTAAAAAAAAAAAAAAAACTATGTATACCCATATATACATACATATAAGGAGCCCTGGTTGCACAGTGGCTGCTAACTGAAAGGTTTACGATTTGAACCCACCAGCTACCCATAGGAGAAAGATGTGGCAATCTGGTTCCATAAAGATTACAGCCTCGGAAATCCTATGGGGCAGTTCTACTCTGTCCTATAGGGTTACTATGAGTTGGAATTGACTCAAAGACAGCGGTTTGGTTTTTTTGGTATATATACATTTTTTTAAACTATTTCTTCTGCGAGTCCCTCATAGGTAGTCAGGCATTCACCGTTTCATTCTTTCGAAACCACAGTCAAAACTTAGATTGAAAGAGTCCCATTTTAACGTTCTGGTATAGTCTCCATTTCTGATAGAAAAAAGGCTGAGAGCAGTACTAGTGACCTTGTATTTCTAAACAGAATGAGCTCATTTTGTCTGAGAACATTAAGTGACAAGAGACAAGCAAAAGGGCTCTGTTCTGCTCTTTTCTCCAACCAAGATATTTGCTAAGCAACAGCATTGATCGATTCAAGTGAAGGACAGGGCAGCAATGCAGAGAGGGACCAGTAGGAGCAAGGTTGCCTTACAAGAGTAGGAAGTAGGAGATGTGGGTTTCTGGCCCTGGTTCTGTCATTAACTAGCTAGTGACCTTGGACAAGTTACCTTAATCTCTGAGTTTGTGCATCTGTGAAATGTTGGATCGTCTTGAAGATCAAATAAGTTAAAAGACTCAAAAGCTCTTTAAAAGCTCTACATATTCAAGGTGACAGAATTGTTGCTCTTAGTGAGAGGCAGTGCAGTTCTGTCACTGAAGCCTCTTATTACTTCATTTTAAAATCTCTGTTTCACCCTTTTCTCTCAGTCACACTGGTCTAAACACAGATTACTGCAACAGCCTCCTAACTTGTCTCTCTTCTGCCCCAACCTCCACAACTTACCCCTATGGAATGGGGTTAGACTAGCTGTTCCTAAGGCCTCTTCCCACTTATTGTGATGCTAGGATTCAAGGAGACAATAAACAGGAAAAAAACATGGCTGTTCCTCTCCCCACCCATTCCCATCCTTAGCTTTGGCTAAGATTCAAATAAGGCATTTAGTTTAACAGTTAAAGATTGGGTAGCTATTTAGGTAGGTAGGTAGGTAGGTAGGTAGGTAGGTAGGTAGGTAGGTAGGTAGGTAGGTAGGTAGGTAGGTAGGTAGGTAGGTAGGTGGTAGGTAGGTAGAAAATTGAGTGAAGAAAATACTAGTTATCAAAAGTTTGGTGGTTCGAACCCACCCAGAGACACCTTGGAAGACAAGCCTGGTGATCTGCTTCTGAAAGGTCACAGCCTTGAAAACCCTGTGGAGCAATTCTGCTCAGCACACACGGTCACCGTGAGTTGGCATCGACTTGACAGCAACTAACAACAGCAAAAAATGGAAATTAGGATTTTTCCTAGTTTCAATGACTCACAAACACTCTAAAATAGTTGTCTGTCGTTACAGTTTATGTCATCTTTCTCATCTCACTTGCTCGCAATCCTGGCAATCTGGCTTCCACACCTATTTCACTGAATTTGCTCTAGCCAAATCATCACATTTCTATTACTGTTACCTCTCATAGGCGTGCTTCCGTCTAATTTAGACTCTCAGCAGCATTTGGCACTGTTAAACACTCCCTGCACTTAATGGTTCTCTTCCGTGGGATGTTCTGACCCAATGCTCTTCTTCCTCAAGTCAGTTCTTCCTCCTCTGCCCATTTCTTGTTGCTGGTGCTCTTCGGAGTGCAACACCACTCTCCTCTCCTAAAACTCTCGGTGCTTGACTGTATCCCATCCTGTGAGTCCAGTCCCCATCCACATGCTGATGACTTCAGTATCCATATCTCTGGCCCCAGTTTTCCTCCTGAAACCACACCCACAGAGCCGTCAGCCTACTGAGCATCTATGCTTGAATATACCAGAAGCACCCTAGACTGACAGACAGATCAAGGACTGAGCTCGTCATCAGAACCCTGCTTCACCTTGTCTGTCCCCCACCTCAGGGGACAGAATCACCCAAGCCAGAAGTCTCACACTCTCTCTTGATTTCTCCCAAATCTAATAAAACGCCAAGTTCTGTTCATTCTACTGTCTAAATATCTCTCAAATTCATCCATTTCTTTCTATCTCCACTGCCAACAAGCTACTCTGCCATTATTATCTCTTATCCAGGTGACTGTAACAGCCTCCTTACTGATCTCTCTGCCTCCATTCTCCTCACTTCAGCCAGAGTAATCTCTCTAATACACAGATCTGAGTATTAACTTCCCACTTGTCCTTAGATTATTAAAGTTGGAACTCATTAACCTAGCTTTAGAAGGTCCTTCATGATCTTGTTTGTTCTTCCCTCCACATCCTCAACTCTAACTCCCTCTGCCTGATGTCTACACAGGTATTGCTATAAATTAACATTGGTTCCCAGGCCATGTAATCTTCCTCTTAGCTTTTGCATATGCCATTCTTCCTTGCAGAATGTTCTTTCCTCACACTGTTACCAGGCTAGTTCCTATGTGTCCTTACCGCCTCAGTTGACTTATCACCTCTTCCAGGAAGACCTTTAAACTCTAAGTCTGGGTTGGGATTCCCTCGTCTTTGCTCACAGAGAACATTTACTTCCCTGTCACAGCACTTAAAGTACCGTATTGTGTCTGCCTATGCCCCCGCGACTGTACTTCCAAAGGCAGGAGCGGCATCTGTCTTGTTCATTGCTATATCCCGGGTAACTAGAACATTGCCTGCCAATGCAGGCTCATTGATTATGTTTGCTGATGAGTGAATCCAATGTATAAATATGTAATAAATTTTTTAGAGATGCTACCCTTCAAATTTTATGAAATACCCCAATAAAAGAGGTTCTGCATAAATTTTTTCTGGTCTCATGACAAAGGAGGCAGTCGTTCATGGAGACAGTTAACCATGCGTTCCATTTCCTCTTCCTATTCCTGACTCTTCTTCCTTTGTTGCTCCAGGCGAATACAGACCAGTTATAGTCCCCTGGATGACCGCTCATAATGGCCGGTTTTCCAAGGCATCTGTGGGTAGACTTTAACCTCCAACCATCTGTTAGCTGCCAAGCACATTAATTATTTGTACCACCCAGGAACTCCTGCTGTTAGATAACTGAAAGTAGGGGAATGTCAGTCCACCCATAGGCCCCTCTCCACATTTTCTGGTTCTGTGGAAAAGAATGTTCGGCAGTGGATTTTCTCCCAGGCCAGTGGAGTCTCTGGTCTGGCATCCTATCAGGCCTCTCTTCCTCTGTGTTTTGATAGTGGAAATAAGGCAGCTGGGACTAAGTAGCCATATCCAATGCCTAGTATCCTTGGCAGAGAAAATATTTCAGTAGTTCTGTCCAAAATTAGTCCTCAAGGACCAGTAAACTAATACACAAGGAGCATGTGTGGTGATTTTGGCCATCTGGAGATTTTTTTTAAGGCATTTGTGGGTGTAACAGAAACTACCTACCTTCACAGTAGCCAAGAACAGCTGAGGTTAGCTCAAGGTAACATGAACACGTTCACCTCGCCAGGTACCCCTACCACCAGATCCAGGGCCGATGAGCTCCTGGCAGCTTTCCAGAATCTTTGCCTTGCTGCCAAGTCAGCCAGTTTGATTTCAGTGTTAAAGAAAGCAGCTACAACCATTTTCCTTCCCCAGACTCTCAGAAGATAACTAAGTGGATCTAGGCCTGTCTTCAGTTAGTCAACCCTCGTCACAATCCGGCAGTCACAAAGAAAAAGGGGGGTCAGAGCATCAGTACCATATGATCAATGAGTGATTTTTCTTATCTGACTTTTTCTGCCTAAGTGACTGAACCAGTTTTTTTCTCTTTAAATAGCCCCAAATAATGGGGTAAGCAAAGTACAGTGTCTACTTGAGTAATCCGATATAGCAAATTTAAATTCTTCATTACCAAGAAAAATGTTGCAAAGGAAACTGCTTTTAAACTGATCCCTCTGGTGGCCTTTCAAAGGGAAGGGGAGGAGGGAAAGAACCTATTTAAATGCCTGAATATCCTAAGATGGCTGTAAACTGTAGCTCTCAACAATCCCTGAATGGGCACTTTCTATTCTCCAAGCCAAGTGTTCTACGTTCATTTCACTTAGTGCTCACAACAGCCCTGCCACATGAGTGTTATTCCCATTTTAAGATGGGGAAATGGGAACATAGATTCAGTAACTTGTTCAAGGTCGCACAACCATTACGTGGAGAGCTGGGATTCTAACTCCGTCTAATTCCAAAACTCTGGCTCTTAAGCGCTGTTCCCATGGCAGGCAATGTTTGGATGCTATTAGTTTTGCAGGCCCTCAACCAACCATACCTAACCAACCTGACCTAACCTAACCTAACCATACCTAACCTAACCTAACCATACCTAACCTAACCTAATCTAACCATACCTAACCTAACCTAACCTAACCTGTAGCCATCGAGTCCATTCGACTTATAGTAACCCTAAAGGACACAGTAGATCTGCCCCATAGGGTTTCCAAGGAGCAGCTAGTGGATTCCAACTGCCAGTGTTAGTTTGGCAGAATTTGTTGGTCACTAGAAAATAACTCCTTTTTCAAAGATTTTCTCTTAAGTTATTTTAAAAGCAACAACAATAATGAAAATCAAAGAGTCAAGAAAGGGGAGGTCAGGAGCTAGCCAGAAATCCCACTATACTAAATTATCTGTTTTCATTTTTCCTTCCAGTCTTTGTCCATTCGTAATTATAGGTAGTATATGTAGTTTCAAAGGCCATTTTAAATGACTAGTTAGTTTTGAAGAGATAAACACATCCAATGAGTTGTCTTCTCAAAAACATACAAGAGTGCTTTTTTTTTAAGTCTTCCCTCTGCATTCTGCTTTTCATTTCCTTTTTTTTAACAAAAATAACAAAATCTTGAAGAATTCTGATTCACACAGCAGATGTGAAGATAAGAGAACCTGTTGGCTAGTTGGAGACAAGATTTACTAGAAACAATTGACCGCACAAAGCCTTACTCCGCACATATTGTCTCCAACCCTCCAATTGTGTGCCTTTTAATAGCAGTTCTTTGTTGTAAATAAATACACTACCACTCATGCCACAAACACAGACATGGAAACCAAACCGACTGCTGTTGAGTCGTTTCTGACTCATAGCAACCCTGTAGAATGGAATAGAACTGCCCCGTAGAGTTTCCAAGGAGCGCCTGGCAGATTTGAACTGCTGATCTTTTGGTTAGCAGCCATAGCACTTAACCTTTACGCCACCAGGGTTTCCAACACAGACATAATCATGTGAAATTCCTCCTCTGCAAAGTCATTGGCTACTAATGAATTTGCTGAAAGTTCCCTCAAAAGTGACCCCTTCCCTCTTAAACAACAGGTTTTGCCCTGTCTTTGATACTCCACTTCTCTATGCCCCTTTGCCAGGTGAGGAAGACAAGAAAGGAAAGAACAGAAATCTAAGACAGAGGCCTTAGATTCTCTTGGAAATGACTCTCAATTTCTCTGATATCCTGCTCAAGCCTTGTATTGCAGTGTTTCCTGCCTCCTGTGCTCTTTCTTTCCCTTCCTGTCATTTTCAATTTTTCTTCTACGCGTTTCTGCAGCTAACCTGCTGGCACACAATATAGTTTGGTGAGAGCCACAGTCTCTTTACCCAGGTGCCTGCCAATGTCTGTATGGTGGCCAACTCCATTTGCACAAGGAAGCTTGTCTATCCCAGAGGCAACTGGAAAATTTGTGTTGAGTGCTACTACCAATATTTTTGTTTTCAACATTTCTGAACCACACAGTTTAAATGGTTTGTGGGTGTTGCATCCTCTCTATTCTAGGAAATAGTCTTTTTAACTTACAAGTAATAAAATAATATTAGCTAACATTTCCCTAGCTCTTATGTAAGTTCTAAGCGCTTCACATATGTCATTTCGCTGAATCCTCACAACCACTCTAAGAGAGGTTTTATACATTTTACAGATGAGAAATCTGCATTAAAGGAAGGAAATAAGTTGCCTGAGGTCATGTCACAAGGGGTGTGGCCAGAATTCCACCTGGTCTACCTGATGCCAAACCCCATGTGTTTTCCTCACTACACTGTTTAGTTGGGAAAGGGGGATGCATGGTAGATCCACTTCTTACCTAATTAAAAAAAAAAAAAATAGACACTATTAATTTTGAGTCTTCCTGTTTAACTCAATAAATTAATTTGTTAGTAACTGTGCCTGCAAAGGTGCCCTGGTGGTACAGTGGTTAAGAGCTCGGCTGCTAACCAAAAGGTAAGCAGTTCAAATCCACCAGCTGCTCCTTGTAAACCCTATGGGGCAGTTCTACTCTGTCCTATAGGGTTGCTATGAATCGGAATCAACTCGATGGCAACAAGTTTGGTTTGGTTTGGTGCCTGCAAAGACACTCAAGGTTATAAACCAAAAGCCAAACCAGTTACCATTGAGTGGATTCTGACTCATGGTGACTCCATGTGTTTCTGAGTAGAACTGTGCTTTCGATGGCTGTGATCTTTCAGAAGGAGATCACCAGACCTTTCTTCCAAGGATCTTATCAGTGGATTTGAAATGTCAGTCTTTCAGTTGGTAGCCAAGCACTCAACTGTTTGCACCACCCAGGGACTCTATCAAGGTTGTAAGGGTCAAACTACTGAGTCCTTCTAACAGTGTTCCTCACATTGGTCATTCAGCCTCTGTTTGAAGACTTCTAATGTTGAGGAAGACATCTTTATGAGGAAGAAGGAACATATTTCATTTCCAGACAGCTTTATATTGTATTTGATAAATATCTGTCCCCCTGGCACTGCTCGACTCTCGTCGTCTTCCTGAGCCTTGCTTTACCAGGCTAAACTGATCCTTTAACCAGTCTTATAAGTGGGTTACCCTTATGCCCATGGTCTCTCTTGTTTGAATAGACTCCAGTTTGTCAATGACACCCAGGACTATCAGTGACACCCAGGATAGACTTAAAGACTATCCCATCCTTGATCTGGGTGCTGCATATCTATCATTGCAACCCAAGACTGAATTTGTCCTTTGGGCAGTCACAGGGAATCCTTGACTAACACTGAACTCTTAGTGAACCAGAGAGGTGTTACATCTGCCACTCAGTCGTCCTCCATCAGCCCGGGCTACTGAACCCAGTGTGATGAGGCCCCAGGTGGAGCCACACATAATTTTACTTCAACAAAATTATTTGTTGTAGCAAATGTTTTATCCAAACTTGTCTATTGGTTTTCATTTCTCAGCATGTAAAAGAGGTACTTTCTTTCCTTCTGCATATGTAGTGTTGTTTTGTTGTTGTTTTCTTTAATTTTGATGCATTGACAATCAATGGATGTCTAAAGAGACAAAAAGAAGGCCAGATTCCTCACAGGCAGAATTGGCATTTAATTTCACACTTATTGGTTATCAGTTCTTTTACAAGTTTATCCAGAATTTTTCAAATTGGCAATTACCTTTGACCACAAAACGGAAAATATCTTTAACCCATGAATGACCAAAATAGACTGGTGAGTCAAAATTGATAATATGCTACCATTCCTTAAAATCCCCTGGCTCTTAAAAAAAAAAAAAAAAAAAAGGCTTATTTTCTTATTCTTTATGTCTTATTTGAATTAATATTTAATTTTGTCGTGGTTCTTGTAGAAATTTTCTTTTTCAGTCTTAAAAGAAAAAAGTGAATGAAAATATCAAATATACTTTTAGGAACTAAAATATAACTTTTGGAGATCAGTGAATGGACAAGAAGCTCCGTTCAAAAAACCTGATCCTCCCTCTTTTTTGATTTTCTGAGTCACCCTGAGTAGAGAAAGCAGTTGAGCTACAAATGCACCCAGCCTCACTTTATACATGAGGGAAAATAATGTACAAATGGGTTTAAATGACTTGCATAAGTTCTCAGGGATAATGGCAGCTTCTAGGACGAACCTCTCTTCTTTCAAATCACTGGTAGGGAATACCAATGTGGAGGGAAATCAGAGGCAAGAGATTGCTCTCGTGTGCGGGCATTTGAGAAAACAACATAGACGAATTGAAATTGAAAGGAAGTAACCTTAGTATTATTATTTTTTTAAGCAAAGCTTACTTTCCACCAAAATGACTAGCAATAGAAATAGATGCATTTCAATTGTGGTGTTGGCAAAAAATATTAAATATACCAGGGACTGCCAAAAGAGTGAACAATCAGTCTTAGAAGAAGTATAACCAGAATGCTTCTTAGAAGCAAGGATGGTGAGATACCATCTTGCTTACTTTGGACACATAATTAGGAAAGAGCAATTCCTGGAAAAAGACATCATGTTTAGAAAAGCAGAGGGTGGGTTAAAATGAGGGAAACCATCCATGAAATGGATTGACACAATAACCACAACAGTGGGCTCAAGCATGTCAAAGGTGATGAAAATGGCGCAGGACTGGACAATGTTTCATTCTGTCATACATAAGGTCATCATGAGTCTGAGCTGACTCGAAGACAACTAACAACAATAAAATCAATAGAAATTTTAGGAAAGATGATAGAATGAATTACTATAATTACATCCCATAAAAACAGTGCTATTGGTACATTTCTTTACAGATTGTCCCCGTCCCCCATCCCCAGCACCCACGCAGTTATTGTTGTTTTTCTATCGTTGTGATCATATTACACATCAATGAACATTATAACTTAAGGAAGGTTCCAAGTTGTAATAAGCTATCCATAATATCATTTTAATTGCTAACAATAGTCCATTTAAGAGGATTTGTCACAATTCGCTTCATCTTCCTTCTATTTTTGCACAGTTAGTTGGAAGGGAAAGATTTGAGTGAAGAGAGCGAAAGTATACATAAGAGGCTTAGGGCAGAGCTGCTGGTGGGTTTGAATCTCTGACCATTCGGTTAGCAGCCAGCACTTAACCATTTCGCCACCAGGGCTCCGTATGTATTTATAGCAAATTGAAACACTAAAATACTCATAGCATGTATATCTGAGCTTCGAGGTTGTGGGTGATTTTGTTTCCTTCTTTATATATTCCTCCATGGTACAAAACCACTAATACGAAGACCTACTTTTATTGAGTGTTTACCATTTGTTTTTACCATTTGCTGGATACTACACATGGGTTTTCTCATTTAATCCTCAGAGCTACTAGCCAAATTTGCTGTTCTATCCTTATTTTAATGATTAGGAAAATGAGATCCAAAGAAGTTAAGGGATTTCCAGAACGCCAGTGATGAGGACAGAATTTTTACCTGGGTCCATCTGAGGAGAAAGCTGCTGTTCTTAACTGCCATACTGTATATCCCAAGATTTTCACAAGTGTGTACCATTACGGAAACCCTGGTGGCGCAGTGGTTAAGAGCCACAGCTGCTAACCAAAAGGTCAACAGTTCGAATCCACCAGACCTTCCTTGGAAACCCTGTGGGGCAGTTCTACTCTGTCCTTTAGGGTTGCTATGAGTTGGAATCGACTCGACAGCAATGGGCTTGGTTTTTGATTTGTGTACCATTATTATAATAAGAAAGCTATTTTTTAAAAAAAACAAACATAAGTTGCAGACAATAGTCAGCTCATTTCAGGTATAAGTGGATGATTTGTTACCTGTAGAGAAAAAAAAAAAAAATTCTACCAAAATCCCAGAACAGCTAATAAAATCAATTAAAAAAAAAAATTCATTACTCACTTCTGAGATGTTTAAAATTCAAATATGCTTCAGGTTTCTCTAATATAGATTTAAAATAGAGGAAAAAAACTGTACTAATTGCAGTTATGTGAGTGAAATTTGGATTCCAACTGGATGAAAATTGATTGTGCTAAACATAGTCTTCTGTAATTAAAGAAAAACTATGCCGTGCACTCTAATTAGTTGGCAGTAACTTATTTTCAGTGGTAACAGTAAGTCCTGGTGTAGCTCATTAAATGAGAGCCTGGCAGCCCCACCTCAGCTGAGGTTCTTTCTTCCGCGGAAACCTGGCTGATGCTTCTACGGCTCTAACCTGAAGCTGCAAGAAAAGTGAGGCATCGTTTTGCCACCCAGATGTGCACATTATCAACCCCCCTCATTCGTTCATTCAGAAGACTTGTAACATGCTTTAATTCCCAAGGAACCTCACGAGGAGAACGGAAGGGCCTCAGAAAGGATGTGAAGTCATGGTCACAGCCGCCACCCAGTAGGGGGCTTGGAAAAGCCAGTCAACACAGCAACAATCACATGATAGATTTTTCTTAGTTTCTAGTGCAGACAAGCTGAACCTGTGTCCTTGAAAAGCTATTTTTAAAAATGAGTCCCCCCCAATTTTCTTCAAACTCCTTAGTATCTAAAAATATTCAGGTTGCATGGTATTCAAAAAAGGAAAGGTAATTTATTTTTCTTTTTTGTCATTGCTTTTTAACCTTTTTTATGATGATAAAAGCAATGCATGCTCATCATAAAAATTTCAGAAAGTACAGAAAAGTGTCAAGATGCAGGGGAAAGTCCTCTATCATCCCTTCATTCAAAGACAGATTACCATTAACATGGTAGCAGATTTCCTTCTAATCTCGTATCTAGCCATTGCTCTTACATATCTGAGGCCATTCTATTTGCACAATTTGGCGTTCTGCTATAAAGACCCTGTGAAAAAAAATTTTGAATTTTTCAATAGCACTGGGTTTAACCTTAACCTGGAGACCTATTGGCCGTTCCATGTGCATCGAGCATCTCAGGCACAGATTGTCATGACACCTGCTGCCCTGCTTTGTTGCAGGAAGGCCTCTGCCAAAGGAACAGGACCCATGTCTGTTGTAGGAATTATTGTTTGAAACATCATAAAAGAGGAGAGCAAGACCTACTATTGATTTAGTATGCTTAGATTAAACAGGAAATCCTGGTGGTGTAGTGGTTGAGAGCTACAGGTGGTAACCAGAAGATGGGCAGTTCAAATCCACCAGGTGCTCCTTGAAAACCCCATGGGGCAGTTCTACTCTGACCTATAGGGTTGCTATGAGTCAGAATCAACTCGAAGGCAATGGGTTTGGGTTTTTTTGGTTTATCACTAATCATCTAATTTTACCTACCCAAGTCACTGCCCAGCCAGTCCCAAAGCAGTTGCCCTAATTCCTCATATCCTAGCAGGAATTCCAGGAGAGGCTTCCCTTTCTAAATTGTGCACCTTGTGCCAATACTAGACACTGTTTAAGTAGTAGATTGCTATTTGAATGGTCTTGGTCCTTCAGATGGTAGCTATTTTCTTGCTGGAGAAAGAGCTAATCCACGTCAACACTTAGATCACTGAGTACCCTCTAGAAGCTCTTCAACCATGAGTAACATTGAATGTGGCCAGTGTAAGGACAAGTACAAATGGAAAATATATGGGTAAATTCCCCAGGTGAAAATAGGGGAAGGAGCCCCTCCTCCCTTGCTTCCTCTAGGTTTCACTTGAGATAACCCGTAATTGCAGATTCTTTGTCTTTCTAAAAAAGTATGTAAATGTACCTTCAGGTAATTCTCCTGCACCTTCCTGCTTTTCCTGGAAGGAGATTAGCTAAAACTCAGATGGCCCAGTCCTATCTCCCTCCTGGCCAGAAGGATAAGAAAAATTAACAATTATCTTTAAAATATGAATGTAATGATTGTACCCCCTTACCTATGTAAGAATTAAGATTTCTGTCTTTGCAGTCTCTTTAGTGGATTGCTTGTGATGGATCACATTCTGGTAATGTTTATTCAATAGTAAAACTTTTCTTTCTCTTCTATTTTTTGTGAAGAGGTCTTCTGGGTTGAGAGTAAGTTTTGTTTCTAATAACTTTTCCCCAACACCAGTTTAAACATTTTCTTCATCTCAGAATTCATTTTTATCAACGAGGAAAGCTGTCTCTCTCAGAATAAAACAGATGATGCTGCATGTTGTTAAATCTGTCATTCCTCATTTTTTCTGTCTCCTAGTCAGATACAGAGTTTTGGGATAAGATGCAAGCAGAATGGGAAGAAATGGCTCGAAGGAACTGGATATCTGAGAACCAAGAAGCCCAGAACCAAGTTACAATCTCAGCTAGCGAGAAGGTAGCCATTTATGTTGTTATAAATGCTGACCAGCTTTCTGAATTCTTTAAGATCATATTTGATGGATGAGGCAATAACTGTTTTTATCAAAAATCCAGGAATTAAACAGACAACTTAATTTCAATCTGACCTAGAAGGAATTCTGTTAGATACAACCAATATAATCATCTCATGTGTGAAGGCAGCCAAGCTAGAATGAAATGCTCTCATTTTTGTCAGTGTTGGTTTGGTCAGCCAACTAGAGCTTGGATTCTGAGTGCTGGCCACTTACTGAAGTACTTGACATTGAGGCTGGGCTGTAACAAGATCTGGGCTAACCCCACAAAGCTTTTACCAGTCAGTCACGTGAGTCACACCCACGTGCTAGCAGCAGAAGTGTTATCAGTGGGCAGGGGGGTGAAGTTGGGGCTTAAGGTTCTATTGCACAAGTGGCCATTATGCGGCTTGCAGAGAGACTCATGGAAAAGGTATCCTTTACACAACCAGATTCCCCAGAGTTCCCCCAATAGAAGCCTCAGCAAATGTATGAGTGCTGTGGACTACCAGCCACATTACCCATGAATCCCCAGTTGCTCTGGGATTTATGCTTTTAAAAAGGCTTGAGGTCTGTATTTCAAAAGAATATTATTTGAGGAATAAGTAAAAATGACAGGAAATATACAAAGAAATGTGGAATTTGCTTAAAAATGTATGTATAAGAAAAAATATACATATAAGTTTACATTGTGCTTTTTGTGATGGAGGAATCCTCTATAATATTCCATTCTGGATAACTCCCATGATTTTTACTTCAATCCAGCAGATATTTATTGAGTGTCTAATTTGCACTAGGTAATTTTTTTTTTTTTTTTTTTTTACTGTAGATACAATAATGAATAACCTCTGGTTTTAGGAAATTTGCAGTCTATGTAGTCATTAAAATGTCTGTCTCCTTCCAGTCATTTTCTATGTCTCAGTGGGCTAGACAATCTCATAAAATCAGAGCAATCATTTCATTAAAAATAATTGTCAGTCAGTAAGTCAGTCACAAAAAGACAAATACTGCATAATCCCATCTATATGAAATATCTACAATAGGTGAATGTTTAGAGACCAAAGTTCATTAGTGGTTACCGAGGTGTGAAGAAGAGGGAAAAAGGAGTCATTGCTTAGGTGGGCACTGAGTTTCTATTAAGGGTGACTGAAAAATTTGGAAACGGATAGTGATGATGGTTGTACAACCTGATGAATGTAATTAATGTCACTGAATTATAGACATAAAAAATATTGCATCAATAGATGTTTTGTTATATGCTTACCACAATAATTTTTTTTTTTAAGTAACTGTCCTTTGCATAAAGAAATCAAAGGTAAGTGAAAAGAGAACTTTGATAAGGGTTGTCCAACTGGACTGTCATGCAAACACCTGAGGGTTAGTGGGAGCCCTTAGCCCCTCACACCCCAGCCCCTACATCCTCACCACCACCACACAAGCTGCTTATAACCTGCAACTTTCAATAAGGGGTTTTGTCTTTCTAAGCACCTATGGGGAGCCCTGGTGGTGCAGTGGTTAGGAGCTACGGTGAGCTATGGATGCTAACCAAAAGGTCAGCAGTTTGAATCCACCTTGGAAACCCTTTGGGGGCACTTCTACTCTGTCCTACAGGATCAGATGGCAGTGGTTTTAAGCACCTATGGAGAATGAAGGTCTCTACTCAGCTGTGTTTTAAAACTTTAGTAACATCATAAAATGACTAGCTTCTTTGTATCCATCAAATTAGAAGAATTGTATGATAACCTGTGCTGGTAAGGTTGAAACAGATAATCTTTCATATGCTTCTGGTGAGAGTGTAGACTGGGACAAACTTTCTCAACAATAATTCAACTACATGGATCAAGGGCCTGAGAACAGTTCACACGATAACTTGGACTAATAAATCTCTCCAGATGTCTACCCTAAGGTGCTAATCAAATGCAGACAAAATTTGAGCCTGAGGCTTTCACTGTAGCTTTATTTAAGACAGCAAAAAATTGGAAGTAACCTAAATGTCCTTTAATAGAGGATTGGTTAAATAGATTTTAGCATATCCATATAAATAATTTTATTAACCTAGGAAAATACTCCCAATATAAAACTAAGTGGGACTTAAGCTACAAAATTGTGTATGTAGCATGAACTAATTTAATTTATATGCTCATAGAAAAAATAGTAAAAGATTATTTGTGCATTCTGTATTATTATTTAATTTTTTGAGATAAAGAGAATATCTATAACTTTAAAACATGCATTCTCAATGGGGCAGTATCACTTGCAATGGAGCCAAAGTTGGTTCTTGTGGGAGCATGAAGAAAACCTTAGCCCCCGAAAGGACCACAGTGCATAAACAGACTACAGCATATCTGTGGTATGAACCTGTCAGGGACAGGGGTGGGGAGCACTTAGGAAAATATATCTAAAAAGTCTTCTTGTGGGGGACAGAAGTTTTAAAAAAGTTTGAGAAACAAAATAAATGCATTATTCAGTATTCTAAATATCTTGGGGGGGAATGGTTAAAACAAAAAGAAAGAAATATCAAAAGGAAAACAAACCCCAAAATATTCAAAATGATGTTAGGCTGTGGCATTATGGGTACCTTTGGTCTCTTATTGATGTTATTTTAACTTGTTACAATGAGAATGTGAATACATTCATAATAAGAAACAAGCAGTAATTTCTTAAGAGAACTCACTGAATGTAAGAATGAAGAGATACGTTGATGAGCAGATCACGTATTGGCCCTTCTCTGTGTTGTAGGGATATTACTTTCACACTGAAAACCCCTTCAAGGACTGGCCTGGAGCATTTGAAGAAGGCTTAAAAAGGCTGAAGGAAGGTGACCTGCCAGTCACCATCCTGTTCATGGAGGCAGCGATTCTTCAGGACCCTGGAGATGCAGAGGTGCCCTTCCCCTTCCATTAGTGGCCACGTGAGCTAACAGGGGTTGGGGGGACCAGAGGATGACACCGAGCTCTGCTGGGGGCAGCAATAGCCTTAAGCATTTTAATCAAGTAAAGGTTCCCACAATGATTAGCCTGGTTTAGGATGATATTTGTTTGAAAGTTACAAATAGGTACTTATTTTCTAACCAAACCTGCACTATGTACGGTGTCCCAAAACAGAGGGTGGGTACAAGGACTGGACAATTGAATTTGTCAACCTGGAAGCTCACCAGTGGTTTTCAAGGGGCAGTATATTGTTTTTTTCTGGGTCTAGAGCCATGCCATATATCACTCTTGACTTACTCGACATTTATCAAGCACAAACTAGGTCCCAAGAATTCTGCCAGGCACTGGCTTAAAAATTGAAGGGCTGGAACAATGGAAAAGTTGAAAAGACATATGTATAATCTCTCTGGGGGACGAGTGAATCAATTGATGCAGTGGTGAGGGCTATGTTGGAGTGGTACGGCTCCCACCCAGTCTTTCCCAGGAGAGAGTCCAAACCTGAACTTGAAGACTGAGAGAGGGTTACAAACAACAGAAAAAGCAGCTTTTTTTTTTTTTGTCTTTGGCATGGAGGCCAATGGAGTCAACTTGTTAAAAAGGAACGGTATGTGGGGCAGGTAGAGGGGCATGGAGTCAGGAAGAAGAGGGAAGACGAGAAAGCCGGAGAGGAGGCAATGGTTTGGACTTCATCCTCAGCACTGTGGGAATAACAGAGGACCCTGCTCAGGAGAGAGACATGATTTGATGAACATCTTAGAAGATGCAACTTTTTCCCTAGGCTGGGACAGCAACAAAGAGGTCTTAGTAGAAACCCAGGAAGGCTGTAACAGGATAGGGGTAGGATGAAGCCCTCTTTTTTAGTTTGTGACTAAACTTTAGGGATCATCTTATAAGGAATATTCCCAGAGGAATTTGAAGAAATTTTAGGGATGGGTATATACAATGCTGAGAAGGCAGTGTGGAATAGTGGTTAAGCCTCTAGTCTGCTATCCCCTGTGTGGATTCAAATCCCTGCAGTACCCTGCTGTCTATGTGTGACCTCTAAGTTATTTAAACTGGATAAGCTTTAGTTTTCTCATCTGTAAAATGGAGATCATGAGAATAGTAACTATCTCATTGGGCATTGTGAGGATTACATCAGTTCATAAAGTGCTTAGCTAAGTACCTGGCACGTCAGTATTTAATCTTCATTATTCTTGTTGGTAAAGGAGCCCTAGAGGTGCAAATGGTTAAGTGGCTCGAACCCACCAAGCACCCCACATAAGAAAGACCTTGGAGATCTGCTCCTGTAAAGATTACAGTCCAGAAAACCCTGTGGGGCAGTTCTACATTGCTACATGGGGTCACTATGAGTTGGAATTCACTCATGGCAACTAACAACAACAACAATCATTTTTACTGGTTGCACTTAGCTTGTCTAGAAAGACTCTGAGTACTAGTTAAAATCTCCAGTATCTCGTTAGTCAAATGGTTTACAGAGAAATGAGATTGAACTGAGAGATGGAATTCTAAAACAAAATATTGTAATTTTAAAAAAATACGCATGCATCATTGTAGAAGAGAAAATCACTGTACTAACATAAAACTACATACCACCCCCCCAAAAAAAAATCATGTCGCTTTACATTTATAAATACTATGTGTTTTACAAGATATTTTCATGTATCATTTGCCACAGCAACCCTGGGAGATAAAAGAAATATATGTTGTTATCTCAGATTCATAAATGAGAATATTAGGGCACTTAGTGGATCAAAGCAAGAACCCAGACCTTCCAAATCTGTGGAAAACTCAAGGCTAAGACAATGGATGTTGTATGAACAGTGAAAAATGACACCATGTCCAAAGGCTGGGAAAACATCCCCAGACAAAGACTGCTTCATCAATCTTTTCTTAAGACGCATTCTACAATGTATGGAAGGTGCACTCAATATAGAGGCTACTCCGCGTATATTCGAACGATTAAAAAGAAACACCAATATTCTGGGGGGGGTATAATCAGTATTTTTTTTTTTACTGTTTCAATTTTATTGTGGTAAAATATGTGTAACAAAATATGTGCCATTCTAACAATTTTTAAGTATATGACCCAGTGACATTAATTCCAGTCACCATGTTGGGCAGCCATTACCACTCCCCATTTTCAAATGTTTTCATCACCCTTTACAGAAACTCAGCACCCATTAGGCAAAATTCGCTTTTAAGGGGAAAAAAAAAAAATTGTACTTTCTAAGTAGTATAGCAGTGCAAGTACTTTCTAAAATACTGTCTGGTATGGTAGCCCCTGGCACATGTGGTAATTTAAATTTAAATTAAGAAAAATTAAAACTTTAGTTCCTCAATCACACTTAGCCACATTTCTAGTACTCAACAGCCTTTTGAGTTTGGGCTCCAAAATGAGGTGGAATTCTAAACCCAGAGACGTGGCTAAGCCTTCCACATTGGGTAGTGCCGATACTGAACATTTTTTATGAGTTTGTATGGTATATGTGATAATAACTCCTGAGGGAGAAAGCCAACACAATCATAATGGCTTCTTAAGCCGACTCTGTGTTTTCCTATATTTTTGTCTTAAAGCCTCTACAGCATTGACTCTCAAGACTGGGAGAGTTATGCACTTTCCATATCTTTTTCAAACATTTGTAAATCGCTAGAACTCTGATATAGCCCAAGCCCCTTGCAAATTTGAGAACCACTGTGTGTAATGAGAGGTTTTGCTCTATATTACTCTTGTGAACGTGTGATAATTAGCATTCTCATAAGTATTTAAGTAGAAATTTTCCATATTAAAAAAAAAACTACTTTTGTTCTAGATATGAAAAAAGTTATCTGCTTGAAGATGTTCATCACATTATTTGCAATAGCAAAGGGTTGAACACAACCTTTTGGTTGAGTAAATAATGGGATATTCATTTAACAAAATTAAAAACTAAAAGTAGAAGGATTTTTTAAAAATGTGGAAAAGTGCTTATGATACAATATAAAGTGTAGTCTATAAAATTACACATTATGATTGCATTTTATATGTGTTTTAAACATTTTAACAGTAATTATAACAGTGAACATGCTGTGGGATTTTTGTTTTGTTCTGTTTTCCCTAGTTCCTAAATTTCCTCTAACTGGTTTTCATTTTATCCATTTCATTTCCTTTTGTACATCTTGGGATTCCTTATCATAGGTTTTAGGCTACGTTTCTGGGTTATTTTTCCACTCCTTTCCTCACAAGTGTGTAATTTTATGTATTTATCTTCTAGTTTTAAGGTATCTAATATCATAAAATCTCAGAAACTCAAAAGTTTCCATAACACTGGGTCACAGGAGAGAATCAATACTGTGAGAGTTTGGGAACAATGACCGAAGAACTTGACCCAGAAGTCACAAGAGAGTCTGCATGAAGAAATGGTTGTGACATTTGCCCCTTTTACGTGACTGTCACGTCTGAGTCAGGTCACTCTACATGGGGCCACCTATCAAAGGGAAACAAATCAACTCAAGCATGTGACTACTTCTGCTGCCCCTTCCATCGCTGACATCTGTTGTTTCTTGCAGGCTTGGCAGTTCCTTGGGATAACCCAGGCTGAGAATGAAAATGAGCAAGCGGCTATTGTCGCCCTGCAGAGGTAGACGAGCTAAGTGCAATATTGTGGGCCTGGTGGACGCTTGTTAATGGACTTCTTGTGTTTCAGACTTGCCTTTTGACTTTTATTTAAGTACATTGCAAAGAAACTGACCAGAAAAAGTGCTGAGATGTCACCTATCACTTACATTTAGGTCTGGAAAACAAGAACTTACGAAGAAATAATTCTCCTAAATTGCAGTGTTATGCCTCTCCAGATCAATTGACGTTCATTGGCACCAAAGAATGTGTATGTCAAAAGCAGTCAAAAAATAGACTCATTGAATGAAACAGTTCCTTTTTAACTTTCTAGCCTTTTTCAACATCTAAAACAATAATACTCAAAATAATCATGATGTAATTTAGCTCCTTGTGTCTTTAGTTTCTAAGATAAGGAGCTAAATGAGAAAATCTAGAGGAGAAAGACTAACTCCTGGGCCCCTTACTGAAGGTCCAGGGTACTTTTTTTCCCTTGGGGGTGGTAGGCAGGGAGGGCTAGCATCAGACCTTACTTGACTGGAGCCCCTACTTTCCCTGCATTTTCTTGCAAGTACTTTTAATATAATGCTTTAGGAAGAAATTGTGTATGTGTGTGCATGTGTGTATTATACCCATATGTGTATTTTATATGCACGTGTGTGTATATGTATGTATGTACGTGTGTGTGTGTGTGTGTGTGTATATATCTTAATCCTGGTTTTGGTTTCTTAAAATCTAAGAGTTCTGGGGTTTTGCAATTCTAGAATCCTACATCTCAGGTTTCTTTTTGTGTTTGATGGTGTAGTGGTGCCTGGGGTACTGTCCTGCCTTCAGACCCATTTCCTATACAAAAAAACAAACCAAACCCCTTGCCAGTGAGTCAGTTCCAACTCACAGCGACCCTATAGGGCAGAGTAGAACTGCCCCATACGGTTTCCAAGGTGCACCTTGTGGATTCGAACTTTTGGTTACCAGCCGTAGCTCTTAACCACTACACCACTAGGGTTTCCAGTTTCCTATAGATGAGAGAATTGGAATTAGGGAAAGTAGGACATAACAGAGATAGGACTTAACCCCACTTAACCCAGCTCCAATCTGGAACTCTGAGTTGGCAGTTCTTAACCCTGCTTATACATGTGCAACAGAATCACTTAAAAAAAAGAAATGCCTGGGCCCACCCCCAGAGGTCTTATTTAATTGGTCGGGATGAGATCTAAGCTTCAGTATCTTTTAAAACTCTCTCAAGTATTTCTAACATGCATCCACGGTTGAGAACTTCTCTGGCAGGTGCCAAGAAGTTTCTGGGACATTGGGACCATCCTAGGGAGACACTAAGTACTGTCCAAGGCTTGCTCCTCAAAACATTATCCACAGAACAGCAGCGTCATCTTCACCTGCGGGTTTGTTGGACCTGCACAGCCAGGGCCCCAGCCCAGGCTGACTGTATCAGAATCTGCATCTAACAAGATCCCCAGATGATTTGAGTATGCGCCAAGGTTTGAGGGCCCTGGCTAGAGGCCAGTAGGGTAGCATGAGGAGAAGCAGGAACCTGTGCCTCCTGGAAATGCATCAGTAGTCTGGAAACATGGGAATATCCCCACCCTTTGTGAAACAGTGCTCTGTACAACCTTTCCTCTCTGAATATCCAAGTTCAGTTCAACTCAGTTTGCTTTAGGGCTGGCTACATTTCTAATGGTGGTAATACAGCAGAATTGAAATCAATGGTGTAAAGGGATGAGCCGCATTTTATAGAGCTTACAGTTTAAAAACTGTTAATTAAAATGACCTTAAGAGCTACAACTGCTGACCCAAATGTCGGCAGTTCAAATCCACCAGGCACTCCTCGGAAACTCTATGGGGCAATTCTACTCTGTCCTATAGGGTCGCTATGAGTCAGAATCAATTCGATGGCAACAGGTTTGGTTTTTGGTTTTAACCTGCAGTCATCAGGATGAGTTTTACCTATTCTAAAAACCTATGCTGGAAGTCCTAGCCAGAGCAATTAGGCTAGATAAAGAAATAAAGGGCATCCAGATTGGCAAGGAAGAAGTAAAAGTATCTCTATTTGCAGATGACATGATCTTATACACAGAAAACCCTAAGGAATCCTCCAGAAAACTACTGAAACTAATAGAAGAGTTCAGCAGAGTGTCAGGATATAAGATAAACATACAAAAATCAGGTGGATTCCGCTACACCAACAAAAAGAACATCAAAGAGGAAATCACTAAATCAATGCCATTTCCAGTAGCCCCCAAGAAGATAAAATACTTGGGAATAAATCTCACCAGAGATGTAAAAGACTTATACAAAGAAAACTACAGTACACTTCTGCAAGAAACCAAAAGAGACTTACATAAGTGGAAGAACATACCTTGCTCTTGGCTAGGAAGACTTAACATTATAAAAATGTCTATTCTGCCAAAAGCGATCTATATACTTAATGCAATTCTGATCCAAATCCCAAGGACATTCTTTAATGAGATGGAGAAACAAATCACCAATTTTATATGGAAGGGAAAGAGGCCCCGGAAAAATAAGGCATTACTGAAGAAGAAGAACAAAGTGGGAGGC
The DNA here is from genome assembly GCF_024166365.1 of Elephas maximus indicus. Taxonomy (NCBI): domain Eukaryota; kingdom Metazoa; phylum Chordata; class Mammalia; order Proboscidea; family Elephantidae; genus Elephas; species Elephas maximus. Next base: position 35,100,514 of record NC_064819.1, read on the forward strand.
CTTACTTTACCTGATTTTAGAACTTATTATACCACCACAGTAGTCAAAACAGCCTGGTACTGGTACAACAACAGATGCATGGACCAATGGAACAGAATTGAGAATCCAGACATCAATCCATCCACATATGAGCAGTTGATATTTGACAAAGGCCCCAAAACAGTTAAATGGGTAAAAGACAGCCTTTTTAACAAATGGTGCTGGCATAACTGGATATCCATCTGCAAAAAAATGAAACAAGACCCATACCTCACTCCATGCACAAAAACTAACTCAAAATGGATCAAAGACCTAAATATAAAATCTAAAACGATAAAGATCATGGAAGAAAAAATAGGGACGACATTAGGAGCCCTAATACATGGCATAAACAGTATAGAAAACATTATAAAGAACGTAGAAGAAAAACTAGATAACTGGGAGCTCCTAAAAATCAAACACGCTCGTCCAAAGACTTCACCAAAAGAGTAAAAAGACTACCTACAGACTGGGAGGAAGTTTTTAGCTATGACATTTCTGATCAGTGCCTGATCTCTAAAATCTACATGATACTACAAAAACTCAACTGCAAAAAGACAAATAACCCAATTAAAAAATGGGCAAAAGATATGAATAGACACTTCACTAAAGAAGACATTCAGGTAGTTATCAGATATATGAGGAAATGTTCATGATCATTAGCCATTAGAGAAATGCAGATCAAAACTACAATGAGAACAAGGCTGGCATTAATCCAAAAAACACAAAATAATAAATGTTGGAGAGGCTGTGGAGAGATTGGAACACTTATACACTGCTGGTGGGAATGTAAAATGGTACAACCACTTTGGAAATCAATTTGGCGCTTCCTTAAAAATCTAGAAATAGAACTACCATACGATCCAGCAAACCCACTCCTTGGAATACATCCTAGAAAAATAAGAGCCTTTTTACACACAAACAGATATATGCACACCCATGTTCATTGCAGCACTGTTTACAATAGGAAAAAGATGAAAGCAACCAACGTGCCCATCAACGGATAAATGAATAAATAAATTATGGTATATTCATACAATGGAATACTACACATTGATAAAGAACAGTGAGGAACCTGTGAAACATTTCATAACATGGAGGAACCTGGAAGGCATTATGCTGAGTGAAATTAGTCAGTTGCAAAAGGACAAATATTGTATAAGATCACTATTATAAGAACTTGAGAAATAGTTTCAACTGAGAAGAAAACATTCTTTTGTGGTTATGAGAGGCGGGAGGGAGGGAAGGTGGGGGAATACTCACTAATTAGATAGTAGATGAGAACTACTTTAGGTGAAGGGAAAGACAGCACACAATACAGGGGAGCTCAGCACAATTGGACTAAACCAAAAGCAAAGAAGATTCCTGAATAAACTGAATGCTTCAAAGGCCAGCATAGCAGGGGTAGGGGTCTGGGGACCATGGTTTCAGGGGACATCTAAGTCAATTGGCATAATAAAATCTATTAAGAAAACATTCTGCATCCCACTTTGAAGAGTGGCATCTGGGGTCTTAAACGCTAGCAAGCAGCCATCTAAGATGCATCAATTGGTTTCAATCCACCTGGATCAAAGGAGAATGAAAAACACCAAGGACACAAGGTGATTACAAGCCCAAGAGACAGAAAGGGCCACATGAACCAGCAACTACATCATCCTGAGACCAGAAGAACTAGATGGTGCCCAGCTAAAACCGATGACTGCCCTGACAGGGAACACAACAGAGAACCCCTGAGGGAGCAGGAGAGCAGTGGGATGCAGACCCCAAATTCTGATAAGACCAGACTTAATGGTCTGACTGAGACTGGAAGGACCCCACTGGTCATGGCCCCCAGACCTTCTGTTGGCCCAGGACGGGAACCATTCCTGAAGCCAACTCTTCAGACATGGATTGGACTGGACAATGGGTTGGAGAGGGATGCTGGTGAGGAGTGAGCTTCTTGGATCAGGTGGACACTTGAGACTATGTTGGCATCTCCTGCCTGGAGGGGAATGGAGAGGGTGGAGGGGGCTAGAAGCTGGAGAAAAGGACACGAAAAGAGAGAGTGGAGGGAGAGAGCAGGGTGCCTCATGACGGGGAGAGTAATTGGGAGTGTGTAGCAAGGGATATATGGGTTTTTGTGTGAGAGACCGACTTGATTTGTAAACTTTCACTTAAAGCACAATAAAAATTACTTTTTTTAAAAAATCTGCTTAGTTTCCAATTTTCCTGCAGATAAGTATGTTGTTTTCCAGTGTGTTTGCACTGTTAATTGATAAAGACCTCAAAATTTCTAAAGAACTATTGGACTCTGCTGGAAAAAAATCTGAAATTGACTTTTTTTTTTTTTTCATTTTCCCTTCTTTCAGGTGCTTAGAATTACAGCCCAACAACTTGAAAGCTTCGATGGCTTTGGCCGTAAGTTACACCAACACGGGCCATCAGCAGGATGCCTGTGAAGCTCTCAAGAACTGGATTAAGCAAAATCCAAAGTACAAATACCTTGTGAAGAGCAAGAAGGGATCTCCAGGCCTCACCCGGCAGATGTCTAAGTCCCCAGTTGATAGGTATCCTTCTCATATTACAGCTGATGGTAAACACCCGTATACACAGTTTATTACCTTACAGATAGTTAATGAGCCTCAGATGCCCACCACCACCACCCACTCCAGAATGGTCTGTAGGACATTGTTGTGCTGGGAGAGTAGCTCCAATTAAAGACTGATCACTGAGACCAGGGCCAACCTTTCAACACATGACCTACATTGTGGACACTCACAGACACATCTCAGCACCATATTTTAAAGCCAAATGCTTCAGACATGTAATTCACCTCAAATAAATTACAATGAGTGCAATGCTCCAAGTTGCGGGAATTAGGAAATAGGGAAAAATGGAGGCCCTATCCTCTAGGAACTTTGTTTCTATCAGCAATAAATCATGATGCTAAATCATTTCTCACTAGGGCCTTGGGGAACTGAGCCGTGGGGTTTTCTACATCGGCACTCATAGGTCAGTGGAACTCTCTTGTGAAGACCTTACTCAGCCTGTATCTGTGTTTGACAAAATCAGCGGGTATTTCCAACATTCAGTGCTGACAGTCCTTTCATTAAGCTGTTTTCAGCAAGCTTTTTCCAATCTGTGATAAAGAGAAACTGCTTAGAATAGAGAACAAAAAAAAAATAATTTCTGTTCGGACGATTTGCATCACAAATCTAGTGTTGTCCCTTATAGCTCTGTTCTGGAAGGAGTGAAGGAATTATACCTGGAAGCTGCCCACCAAAATGGAGATCTAATTGACCCAGACCTACAGACAGGTCTGGGGGTACTGTTCCACCTGAGCGGAGAATTTAACAGAGCAATAGATGCATTTAACGCTGCCTTAACTGTTCGGCCAGAGGTAAGTGCATACACAACGAGAAACCACAAGGTTCTCAATCAAAAGTAAGTTTCACAGGCTACACTCACTACTTTTCTGCTGCACTTTCTTTATTTCCCTGCTTCCAGTGGTTTAAAGCGATAAGTCTTACTGATGTGCTTCTTTGGCGTTAATATTTAAACACCTAAAATAAAAGCATTAATTGCGTGCCAGCATCAGAGGGTGGCCATTGTTTACTGAACAGAAGTCATTTCACAAAGTTGTCTGTTAAGATTTTGGGGTAAGTCATGAGTATTTGGGTAAATTTTTCATCACTTTCCTTCCCCCGTGGGGAAGCATGAGGTTGCTCTGCCTTTGTGAGTTGTACTGGGTGTAGACAGCTCTATTTTTGTCATCAGGACTATTCATTATGGAACCGTCTGGGGGCAACCTTGGCGAATGGAGACCGTAGTGAGGAGGCAGTGGAGGCATACACTCGGGCCCTGGAGCTTCAGCCAGGCTTCATTCGGTCCAGATACAACTTGGGAATAAGCTGCATCAATCTGGGTGCCTACAGGTAAAGTATGGCAACAAGCTGAGAATGAGAGCCATGCTCAAGGCTGAGGCTAAATCACCTGAAAGGTGGTGTCCAAGTAAAGATGCCTGTCTTTGTAGGAGGATTTCTCCTTGAATTAGGCAGGGTTCCCTGAGAAACAAAGCCAATAAGATATATATATTTGGGGGGAGGGGGTATGTACACGGATATCTGCATATACGTGTGTGTACATGCATGTGGGAGCCCTGGTGGCACAGTAGTTAAGAGCTTGGCTGCTAACCAAAAAAAGGTCAGCAGTTTGAATCCACCAGCCACTCCTTGGAAGTGCTATGGTACAGTTCTACTCTGTCCTATGGGGTCACTATGAGTCGGAATCGATTCAACAGCAACAGGTATGTGTATGTTGTTGTTAGTTGCCATTGAGTCAGTACCACCTCATGGCAACCCCATCTATGTCAGAGTAGAGTTTTCAAAACTGTGACCTTTCAGAAACAGATCACTAGGCCTTACTTCCAAGGTATCTCTGGGTGGGGTCTGAACCACTGGCCTTTCTGTTAGTAGTCTAATGCTTAACTATTTGTGCCACCCAAGGACTCCTGTGTATATATGTGTGTGTGCGTGTGTGTGTATATATGAGAGAGAGAAATTGATTTTAAAGAATCGGCTGACAAGATTGTGGAGGCTCACAAGCTCCAATAATTCAGGCCATAGGCTGGCAACTCCAACAGCCTTGTGTCTGAAATAATTTAGGCAGTGGGCTGGAAACTCCAGCAGGATGGCTATGGTGCAGCCTTGAGGCAGAATCCTTCTCCCTCAGGAAAACTCACTTTTGCTTTTAAGGTTTTCAGCTGATGGGATAAGGCCCACCCACATTGTGGAGGGTAGTCAGCTTTGAGGTCAACTGATTTAAATGTTAATCACATGTAAATACCTTTATAGCAACAACTGGTGTTTGACCAAACAACTGGGCACCATAGTTGACACATAAAATTAGCCATCACACTTCTTCTCTTAAGGTTAAATGTAGAACCTTCAGATTCTGAGGCTTGTTTAAGCAGTAACCCTATGTTTCAATAGTTCTCAAGCTTTAGGCAGCAGGAATTCCCTGGGGAACTTGTTAAAGGGTAGGTTCTAGAACTTTCCTCCAGATATTTGGATTCAGTTGGTCCGAGTTGGGATAAATTGTCTGGATTTTTAACACCCCCAAGGTCAACAATTTGAGAACCACTGCCCTATCTAACTCTTCATTTCCCAGGTAAGGAAAAAGGAGCCATGGGGGCAGGGGGGAGGAAGGGGACGACAAAATGATGAACTTCAGAAGATCCCAGGGCCAGTTTTTGGCAAAGCACAACCAAGAATTCAGGTTTCCTAAAGCTGATTTACCAATACAGTTATCCAAAAGAAAGATAAAGTTTTTGGTATCATAATTACCGTGTGTCTTTGGTCTTCTTCAAAAACAAGTAACTTTTTGGTACAAGTATATCCCAAATATTGTGTGGAACATACTTATACTAAAAATTGTTCACTGTGTATCTGAAATTTAAATTTAAGTGGGTGTCCTATACTCTTGTTCTTATTTGCTAAATCTGGCCAGAACGCTCCTTAGAAGCAAGGATGGCAAGACTTTGTCTCAGGTACTCTGGACATGTTATGAGAAAGGACTAGTCCCTGGAGAAGGACTTGGTAAAGTAGAGGGTCAAGGAAAGAGAGGAAGACCCTCAATGAGATGAACTTACACACTAGCTGCAACAATGGGCTCAAGCATAGCAATGATTGTGAGGATGGTGCAGGATCGGGCAGTGTTGTACATAGGGTTGCTATGAGTTGGAACCAACTTGACGGCACCTACCAACAACAACAAAATCTGGCCACCCCAATCAATTGACTACTGAAGAACATCTCAATTCAGCTTTGTGGGTCTTATGTTGTCATGTCAGATGTCAGTTTATCACTTCTTGTGAAGTGATAGCATTTTGTGTTTTCCCTGAGAAAAAAAGACCATCAAGTGAGACATAACATTTAAATTAATTCTGAAAAGGAGTTAAAGGCATGCTTTGGAAATAACAAGCCTCGATAAGGCCCCTTCCTCAAGAACTGCAGGTGTCTGTGTATATGGCCGTAACACTTGCTGTTTGTCATCTCACGTTTTCTACAGATAATCAAAGACAAGCCGATCCTGGTACTGCATACAGCTGAAATAATGAGAGAGAATTGTTGGTGTGAAACTTGGTTGTAGCTTAAAGTGTTACCTTTGTCAGTAGGAGCTCCAGAGTAGAACTTAACCTTGTCAATAGTAAGGACCCCTTATTAATGAAAAGAAAAAAATTTCATAGAGCAGCCCCCACCCCCTTTGATAGCAATATTTTTAATATTAGTATGAAGAGGGAAAGCTACTATAGAGTAATGCTTTTAAATGAATGCATTTTTGATAAATCATAACAGTATACACAATTTAAAACTATTCATACATACATGTGCAAAACATTTGAAAACTGCTCACACACATATATACTTCACAAGTTAGGGAACAGGCATAGACCGTCTTCATGAAAAGCCCTGGAGTTTGTCTGATGAGGTTAGCCAGGCTTTTCTGTTAATCTCCAAAGCCTTTAGAGGTCACTGTCTCACACTGTCGGGATGGGAGCATGGTGGGGCAGGAGGGGGCCTCCAAGCTCTTCCTTCCCCCATTGTTCTTACACACCCAAGGTAATGAAAGGAACCCCAGTCATCACATTTGAGCTTCCACCCTGTGAAGAGGGATCCAGAAAGAGCATCCAACATAGACTTCCTATCCACATCTCTTTATAAATCTGTCTCTCTTGGGTGAATACAAGAAACCCAGAAGAATGGGCGGTTATCACTCCTTCATTCTATTGCTCAGGTTGCTACAACCATTTCCCAATTGCCTTCTATTTATAGGCAAATCTAACAATATAGGTGAATAAATGTCTAATATCAGAATCCTAGAATCATAAATCCAACTTCACTTTCTTCAAGGTTTTTTTTACCAGATGCTTAATAATAACTAGGAACTCTTGGGTGATACAAACTGTTAATGAGTTAGCTGCTAACCAAAAGGCTGGAGGTTCTAATCCACCCGGAAGAAGCACCTCGGAAGAAAGACCTGGTGATCTAGTTCTGAAAAGTTAGTCGCTGAAAACCTTAAGGAGCATAGTTCTGCTCTGACATATATGCGATTGCCTTGAGTTGAGAGCAACTCAGTGGCAACTGGCTTCATTAATAGCTACCTTGCAAGATTAAATGAGATCATGCGTATGAAAAGTTTTTGAGAAGAGTAAAACTGATGCAAAGTAAGATGGCAAGAATCAGATTGTCAGATAGATAATACAGGTTTGGGGTGACATAAAAAACCCACTGTCGTCGAGTGGGTGCTGAAAAGGGCAGAACTGGCCTGTACATCTGCACACGGATACAGGGAGCACAGTCATGGACTAAAGGTGCTAGAAGGACTCTAGCTCCTCGCAGTTCTCAGACTTTCTGTTCTCAAGACCCCTCTACACTCTTAACAATTATTGAGTATCCCTGGGCCTTTTATGTGGGCTATATCTACTGGAAACCCTGGTGGCATAGTGGTTAAGTGCTACGGCTGCTAACCAAGAGGTTGGCAGTTGAAATCCACCAGGCGCTTCTTGGAGACTCTATGGGGCAGTTCTACTCTGTCATATAGGGTCGCTATGAGTCGGAATCAACTTGATGGCAGTGGGTTTGGTTTTTTGTTTTATATCTACTGATACTTATTATTATATTTAGAAATTAAACTGAGAAATTTCTTTACTTTTTAAAAAATTTTTATTGTGCTTTAAGTGAAAGTTTACAAACCAAGTCAATCTCTCATACAAAAATTTATATACACCTTGCTAATATACTCTAGCTGCCCTCCCTCTAATGAGACAGCACACTCCTTCCTTCCACTCTCTCTTTTCGTGTCCATTCGGGCAGCTTCTGACCCCCTCTGCCTTCTCATCTCTCCTCCAGACAGGAGCTGCCCATACAGCCTCATGTGTCTACTTGATCCATGAAGCTCACTCTTCACCAGTATCATTTTCTATGCCACAGTCCAGTCCAATCCCTGTCTGAAGAGTTGGCTTTGGGATTGGTTCCTGTCTTGAGCTAACAGAAGGTCTGGGGACCATGACCTCTGGGGTCCTTCTAGTCTCAGTCAGACCATTAAGTCTGGTCTTTTTATGAGAATTTGAGGTCTGCATCCCACTGCTCTCCTGCTCCCTCAGGGGTTCTCTGTTGTGTTCCCTGTCAGGGCAGTCATCAGTTGTAGCCAGGCACCATCTAGTTCTTCCAGTCTCAGGCTGATGTAGTCTCTGGGTTATGTGGCCCCTTCTGTCTCTTGGGCTCATAATTACCTTGTGTCTTTGGTGTTCTTCATTCTCCTTTGGTCCAGATGGGTTGGGACCAATTGATGCATCTCTTTTTTTTTAGATGGCTGCTTGCAGCATTTAAGACCCCAGACGCCACTCTCCAAAGTGGGATGCAGAATATTTTCTTAACAGATCTTATTATACTAATTGACTTAGATGTTCCCTGAAACCATAGTCCCTTAACCCCCACCCCTGCTACACTGGCCTTCAAAGTGTTCAGTTCATTCAGGGGGCTTCTTTGCTTTTGGTTTAGTCCAGCTGTGCTGACCTCTCCTGTATTGTACATTGTCTTTCCCTTCACCTAAAATAGTTCTTATCTACTATTTTTTACTATTTAGTTAGTGAAAACCCCTCTCCCTCCCTTCTTCCTCACTCTTGTAACCATCAAAGAATATTTTCTTCTCTGTTTATACTATTTTTCCAGTTCTTATAATAGTGGTCTGATACAATATTTGTCCTTTTGCAACTGAGTAATTTCACTCAGCATAATACCTTCCAGATTCCTCCATGTTATGAAATGTTTCATGGATTCATCATTGTTCTTTATCGATGCATAGTATTCCATTGTGTGATTATACCATAATTTATTTATCCATTCATCTGTTGATGGGCACTTTGGTTGCTTCCATCTTTTTCCTATTGTAAACAGTGCTGCAATGAACATGGGTGTGCATATATCTGTTCGTGTAAAGGCTCTTATTTCTCTAGGATATATTCCAAGGAGTGGGATTGCTGGATCATATGGTAGTTCTATTTCTAGCTTTTTAAGGAAGCACCAAATCGATTTCCAAAGTGATTGTACCATTTGACCTTCCCACCAGCAGTGTATAAGTGTTCCAATCTCTCCACAGCCTCTCCAACATTTATTATTTTGTGTTTTTTGGATTAATGCCAGCCTTGTTGGAGTGAGGTAGAATCTCATTGTAGTTTTGATTTGCATTTAAACTGAGAAATTTTTTAAACATTCATTAAAAAAAGTACTCATTACATGTTAACATAAGTAACATATTTTTATGAAAAATAATTCTTTTACAAAACAAAAAAAAAAGTTTAGTGAGAAGAGTGTCATTGTTTTATATTTTTGCAGATTTCTTTACTATCTTATTTAATTGTTGTTGTTGTTGTTAGGTGCCGTCGAGTTGGTTCTGACTCATAGCGACCCTATGCACAACAGAACAAAACACTGCCTGGTCCTGAGCCATCCTTACAATTATTGTTATGCTTGAGCTCATTGTTGCAGCCACTGTGTCAATCCACCTCGTTGAGGGTCTTCCTCTTTTCCACTGACCCTGTACTCTGCCAAGCATGATGTCCTTCTGCAGGGACTGATCCCTCCTGACAACATATCTTGTTTAATAGAAGACAGATTTTCATGTCTTCTTTTACATTCAGCCTGTGGGTATCACACATAGTATTACCTTTGGAAAACGCAACTACACGCACCTGAGAGAATGAGGGTGAGAGGTCAAATGACAGCTCGGTATTATTATAAAACTAATCTTGCCCACCCAGATCCCTGGGGGTCTCCAGACCACATGTTGAGAACTGCTGATCTAACTTAATGATAAGAGCTTTCACATAAATGGACTTAACTGCTTTTCAACAAGGTTTTAAAATGACTTCTGTTACTTCTAATATGAAGTCAGGGAAGCTGGGGCTTAGAGAAGCTAAGCAACCTTCCTACGACTGAACAGCACGGATTCAAACCCAGGTGCTCTGATAATAAAGTCAACTCTACCCCAGCTGCTTCCCCTATTTCTATCACCAATAAGAAAAGTTAGACCACTTTGTTTTTGAAGTAGGGCCAGATTCTTCCTCTTAAACCCTAGTTACAGCAAGCACTAGGAAACCCTGGTGGTGTAGTGGTTAAGTGCTACAGCTGCTAACCAAGAGGTTGGCAGTTCAAATCTGCCAGGTGCTCTTTGGGAGCTCCATGGGGGTAGTTCCACCCTGTCCTATAGGGTCGCTATGAGTCAGAATTGACTCGACGGTAGTGGGTTTTTTTTTATAGCAAGCACTAACCAAAAGGTTGAAGGTTCAAGTCCACCCAGAGGTGCCTCTGAATAAAGTCCTGGCAATCTACTTCCAAAAAATTAGCCACTGAAAACCCTATAAAGGGGAGTTCTACTTTGACACACGTGGGATCACCGTAAGTCAGAATCAACCCGATGGCAACTGATTTTGTTTTGTCTTGTCTTTCATAGAGATCACATCTGCAAATGGATCAAGTCTTCCCATCATCCCTGCGGTAGGGGAAAATCAAATGCATTCACTGAGTTTGCAATGGTTTTAATTGTACTCCCCTCTCCTACGTGATATTCCCAAAATACAAATTAGCTTGTTTTCTTTCTCCTTTCACTATATTTCACAGTTATTTTTCATAAAAGAACAATGAGAGAATCAGAAAATTGTTCATCAAGTTGTCCAAAACACTAGAGAGGTGATTTAGGACTTTTAAAAACAAAAACCAAACCCGTTACTGTAGAGTCGATTCTGACCCCTAGCAACCCTACAGGACAGAGTAAAACTGCCCCATAGGGTTTACAAGGCTGTGATCTTTATGCAAGCAGACTGGCACATCTTTCTCCCACGGAGAGGCTGGTGGGTTTGAACTGCTGATCTTTAGGTTATCAGCAAACACTTAGCCACTGCACACCAGGGCTTCTTAACCAAACCAAACTCATTGCCGTCGGGTCAATTCCAACTCATATCGACCCTATGAGGGCAGCTGGTGGATTCAAACTGCCGACCTTTTGGTTAGCAGACTAGCTTTTAACCACTGGGCCACCAGAGCTCACTTAATCCTCCCCCCCACCCCAGTTTGCTACCTCCAAAATTAGTTGCATTTTAAAATGTCTGTTTTCTACCCCCTTAGAGAAGCGGTCAGCAATTTTCTCACTGCCCTCAGTTTGCAAAGGAAGAGCAGAAATCAACAGCAAGTTCCTCATCCTGCAATTTCTGGGAACATCTGGGCTGCTCTCAGAATTGCACTGTCTCTGATGGACCAGCCAGAGCTCTTTCAGGCAGCTAATCTTGGTGACCTGGATGTCCTCCTAAGAGCTTTTAACTTGGAGCCTTGAAGGAAAAGAAGAAAAAAAGAAGCCCTCATCTGTGTAATTGTCCTGAGAAATGCAAAACTATTTTATTATGAATTTCAAAAAGGATAAATCAGATGTTCAAAAGGTCATGGTCATATAACCCAGGGGAATTCCTACAGACAATGCTGGTTTCTGGTCAGATCCAAAAGCACAAAATGTTGTATATAAAGTTGGGCTTGAAAGAAAAACAGAAAGACTCAAGACAAACGAGATAAAGTGACTGTGTGAGAACTCTGCACAAACTGTGAGCAGCTGGAAACAAGTTCTTCGGGTTTTTGTCCCCAGTTGCAGCTGATGACGCTTCTAAGGAACTTGTTCCTGGACGTGTGGAGGACGCACTGCCTCGGATGGTGGAATTCTGGCTGTTGCTGAACTGTTACCTGATGTTTCCCCTTTTGCAGCATTGAGCATGGTTTGAGCCATTGGTGCATGCATATATTAATGAGAGGCGTTGCTTAGACCTGTTCCAATTTTAACTTCTGCTGTAGCCCTATAATTCCAGAGATGGAGCTTTGCTGGCAAAAGCAGTTTTTGCACTAGAAATTCTTGCTGTTCCCACTCAAAACTTTTCTGGGAATGTATATAAGCACTTTAATATCTCATTTATGTCTTGCTGGAGTTTTGTTTCATTGCTCCAATTTTTAACTTGGGAGCGAAAGATTTGAGAACTCAGCCTTGTTAGATCAATAGACCAAATAAAAATTTCTGAAAATAGTTTTTCATAGTGTAGGGTTTTGAAGGTGTGTTTCCCTTAAAGTCGACATGGCACAGAGTGTAAATATGTCCAACACAGGTATTGTTCCCAGACATTCCGGGACTGGATGAACTTAGACAAGGAGACAAGGTACCGTCTTGTCATGTGTTCTCTGAAGGGAGGAATTCTGATGACATTGTGATTTCAACTGAGTTCACATTAACTTGCTTAAGTGTCCTATTTACAGGCTTTCTGCCTGCCCTGCACACCAATATTCCTTTTCAACTGTTACTATTTTAAATGATATTTCTTATAGAAAAAAAAAAAGTTGATAAATACATTTTCCCTAAAAATTATGTTTTCTTAGCTCCATAATAATCTGTGCTGCTCACCCTTTTGCATTCTATGTGGTAAAAGATCAGTGTTTTCTAACTGAATGTCACTGAATTTCGGTGGTTTCATATGAACGACGCAAGCCCCTTTGGCTTTTATTTTGAATGTTGATCGAGTATCAAGGATTTTCTGTTAGCAGTGCTATTTCATTTAATTGGCTACATTCCACTTGGTTCTTCAGAGTGTTTGATGTTTGTTTGAGGCTTGGGGATTATTTTGAAGGATCTAATTTTTTGTTTTTTAAATTAGAAGAATTGTTTGCAAAATGCTGACCAAAATAGTTTTACCCATGACTGATTCTAGCAAGTTGCTCCCATTCTCTTTCACTTTGTCACCTTCCTTCCTCCAGAACCTCCCCAAAGTAGTCTGATGCTTACCTCTTCTTCCTGCCCTTTGGTTAGTAATAGCTGGTTAAAGTCATGATTTGAATTACTAAACAAAAATTTGGGCCAGGACAGTTCAATTGACTGAAAATTAGCTTCTACTTGGGGGGAAAGTTGCGCACGTGTTGAGACAGTGAGCTCCAGGTGCAGGTAGCCTTCCTTTTCTCTGTGACGTTTGAAGTCCCTGTGACCAGGGGATGGGTGGAGAGAAACCCCTTAAATTAACATACAGCTTACACGGTTTATAAAAACAAAGGCGAGGGCACTGTGCTGGGTGCAAAGTTTTGATATTCTTTGCCAAAGTTCACTTGGGCAAAGTGTCCCCCAGCTGGGCAGCAGGAAGCAAAGGCATTTAAGACATTAACAGTTGGGCAATAGTGGCACAATGGTTAAGTGCTCAACTGCTTAACCAAAAGGTTGGTGGTTCAAACCCACCCAGTAGCTCCTCGGGAGAAAAGATCTGGCAATCTGCTCCTGTAAAGATTACAGCCTAGAAAACCCTATGGGGCCATTCTACTCTGTCACATGGGGTCGCTATGAGTCAGCTTGACAGCACCCAACAACCCAGTCTTGGCTTGCCTCCTTACGGTCTACAGTCTCAGGAACAAAGTAAAGCCCAACAATATCTTCAAAAATGCTCTTTAGAATTTTAGAATCCTAGAAACTTTTTTTTTTTTTAGAAACTCAGTGTGCGAAGGACTCTTGGGACCAGCCTCCCACCCAGGGCATCTCCCTGCTTGAGTGTTCCTGATAGAACATGCTCCATTCTCCCTCTGTTCCTTCCTCCCCTGAATCCCTGTCTGTTCACTAGCTCATCAGCTGATTTGCATCCATCATAATCCATTAGAAACCTCAGAAGAAAGAATTCAAAACGAACATGACAGGTGTGCTGTTTGCCATACCATTCCTTATTCTCCCAGCAGCTAAATTTACAGTAATAATGGTATGTTGTTTTCGGAGCCTCCCTGGCTCCACACACCTGACATCAGTAACAATTTAAAGCCCGAGAAGAGTGTAAATATGGGACAGTTTGGTTTAATTTGATTGTTGCTAAGCAGCAGCAGCAAATTTTTGTGTCCCAAGTTTTATTTTGCTATTGGAATACAAAGTAAGTTCGAACTCCAAGGAGTTGTCTCAGGGGAGAAAAAAGAATTTCTCTTCTTGCCATTATTCAGTGATTTGCAGAGCATTTGGCAGGACCTTTTCTGACATATCTCGCGTCCATCAGAGCCAAGATTTTTTTTTTTTTTTTTTTAGTTATGAGTTAGACTCTATTAGAGATACATTGAAATCTGGAACCAGTCTTTACAAGATGGAAAAATTCTTTGTTCATGTATGACAATTTCATTCAAAGGACGCTGCCCACTTCAGATTTTGTTGTTATTAGCTGCCATCGAGTTAATTCCAACTCATAGAGACCCTGTGTACAACAGAACGAAACACAGCCTGGTCCATGCCATCCTCACAATCATTGCTATGTTTGAGCCCATTGTTGAAGCCACTGTACCACTCCATCCTACTGTGTTTCTATCTCTTTTTCGCTGATACTCCACTCCACCAAGCCTTGATGTCCGCTACCAGGGACGGTCCCTCCACATAACATGTGCAAAGTACGTGAGACGAAGTCTCACCATCCTCGCCCCCAGGGGGCACTCTGGATGTACCCCCCCCCCACCCAAGACAGACCTGTCTGCTCTTCTGGAAGTCAGAGCCAAGATTTTCATAAATCGTTACCTGTCGGGAAGTCCAGAATTATTGCCCAAGAGAAAGAGTTGCACTTTTCAATTATTTTTTTAATAAAATTAAGTAAAAATGGTTACTGAAAAGTACACAGAAATCAGAGCACCACTAAAAATTAAGTAGTAAGACTTTAGAGCCGTCTTTATTGTATACATTAGTTTTGGGTTCTTGTTTTATTGTTGTTTTGTTTTTTTCCCAATGTACAAGCATACTTTTTAGGCAGAACTGTTTTTTCTTTTTTTAATTGTGCTTTAGGTGAAAGTTTACAGAACAAAATAGTTTCTCATCAGTTAGTGCACACATTGTTCCATGACATTGGTTAACAAATCCCACGACATGTAAGCACTCTCCCTTCTCAACCCTGGGTTCCCCATTACCAGCTTTCCTGTTCCCTCCTGCCTTCCAGTCCCTGCCCCAGGGCTGGCGAGCCCCTTTAGTCTTGTTTTGTTCCATGATAGGCAGAACTGTTTTTGACATCCTCTGGGCTTGAAATTGTTGTTTAAATTGCTCCTTCCATTTGAAAGAGTAGGGTGTTCTTGGCTCCCTTCTGAGGCTTCTGGAACTCTGGGAAGGCTCTACATTTCTTTTTTTTCTTTTCTGAGATACCTAAGAGCTCTTACATGGTGACCTTCTTTCCCCAGAATGGCTGCTCAGTTGCATAGATGGGACTCTGAGGGGCAGACTTCACTAGTAGATTGGATGAAAATGCAGAGAAAGCCAGTGATCATTGCTGGGTTTCAAAACATATCCTATTTCTAGTAGTATTTCTATGTACTGCCATACCCCAGAAGTGAGGAGAAGGAATAAAGGATCCCCTTACTGGGCCAATCAACATGGATTCTTCTTTCCCTTCGCATTCTGCCAAGAATACTCCCCATGGCTCCTGAAAGAAGGGCAAATCTTGCTCACCAGAAAACTGTAATAGAAAACTATGAGCTGTGCTTTCTCAGCCTATCTGGATTTCTACTAGAATGGCAAATTGTTGATATATAACTGGGTAGGAATGCCCAGGACACACTCAGCTTTCAGGGTTTTATGCCACTTTCCTCATTCTTTTCTGTAAAGAGAATTGTTACACTGAGTCTTGGGCCCATCTAGATACTGGACTAGACAAGCCTTCCTGGTCTGTTCTATACAAACAAGACTTAAATGCAATTTTATCTAGTCCCATTTATAACAGGAGCTCTCAGACTCCACTGTAAGCTTTGTGAGCCCCGTGGGAGTAAGAGAAAACAACATGGGCTTCCTATGTCCCTCCCTCAGTGCCCCTGGATCAGTTCTCCAAGACTAAACTGTCCCTTCAGTGAGTCATTGTCACTGTTGTTATTATTCTCTAATACCTTGACGTGCTTCTAGAAGCATTTCAGAAACAGGGTATTCTGAAGGTTTAGTTCATGTGCTGTTGTTTTGAGACCTCCTATTTTGGAAATTAATACACATGCACACATAGGATTTAAACTTTGCAAAATCATTTCAAATTCATTCCCTGTCCTGATTTTACTGCAGGCTCACTGTCGTCTCAGTATTTGTAGAACTGGTTGGGACTGAACTGTTTCGAACTAAGAAGTAGACACTTACATATTTTTAAAATGTCCATAGATAAACTCTGACATACGTTTGTAAAAAGGGTAATTTTTAAAAGTACAACATATAACCTCAGGTACAAAAATATCGCATGCATTAATACTTGCAAAATCTGCCTACTCAAATACTAACCAAAGCATGCAGTATGCCTTTCCTGAATGTAAATCGACCCATTGCATGGTTAGCTATCACAGGTTAGCTTCCTTTGCCTTGCTCCTGAACGAGGAACATTTACATGAACTTCACAGTTTTTATGTTTGCTTTTAGTATCCTGTCTTTGAGATTCTTTTCCAAGTTACCACCTGAAACTTAGCAGATGTTCAAACATCTGGCTCACACAGTGTTGCAGCCAGCGCCAAGCTAGTCCTCTGAAGGATCCAGACACTTAGACAGCCAAGCTTTAAAAACCAAAAACAAAAAACAGGCCTTTGAGGCACAAGAGGTCCAAAGCTAAAACAAAACCCATGTGTCTGAATGCCCTGAAACTAAATCGTGTTGATTGCCTCAGCATATAAAGTTTTGGGTTCTAAATTCCGAACAGTGCATTTCAAACATTTTCTAAAAGTTTGGGACTAAATTAGAAATACAGGCATTCTAAATAAGGAGGAGAATTTGGGGTAAAGTCAAGCTTGTGAAAATCATTGTAAGGCAAAGAGGACACAGGACCTTAGTTCCCGAAGATGCCAGTGTGTGTGTGGAGCATGGGGCACCATGGCATCTTCCTAGACCCAGCCCTATGCGTGAGGGTGGGCTCCGTGGGCCACGGCCCTTGAGGAGCTGCACCTGATCAATGCATCTCACAACACTGACGTTCAGGGGTGAGGAGGAGATCTCAGGGTCACTCAGAACCAACCCTGAAGCCCTCTCACTGCTGTTTTCTGTAACCCCGTTTTATGAGAAAACACAGAGCTGAGTGAGACAATGGGGTCTGACATTAGTAACAGCTCTGTCACTGCTTCGTAGGCACATACACACACCCCGCACACATACTGGAGCTCAAGACCAAATTCCCCAAATATACAGCAAGGACCTTTATGTGGGAACATCAGTTAAGAGAAGGGAAAAAAAAACACGAAAATTAAAATATGAGGTTTAACAAACTCTTTTGTGGTATTTCACCTTAAGAACAGTTTCCATTATCTACAAACTATGCAGCAACGCCCCAATAACACACTCTGGAAACAAGTGCCCCAACCTGGGACCTGTTTTCTCAGGATCTTCTTACAAGAGAAAACTAACTTGCAATATTGCAGTGTCTCCGCAAAACCCTGATGGGCTCAGTGAGACAATTCTAGAAAACTGCATTCAAAATAATGTTAAAGTGGAAAAAAAAATGATGAGGCAGTTCTTTGCTCAACAATAAAATGTGTGTAGCGTTTTTTGCCCCCCTCCTGTTGAATTTCTTGGAGATGAAAAAGGTATGATGTAAAAAGGACTAAAGAATATGCATACTGAACTAATTTCGCATTTTCACTGAGACATACACAAAACTTTTGCGTGGATACTATAAAAGGGATGTATCACGTGAGAAATGTGTTCATGACTCAATATGTTACAGTATTTGTAGGAAATAGAGCAAACCTAAATTTTTACCAACTTCCTTTCATCCCACCCCTCGTATCATCTAACCAAATCCCCCTTAATTTTCATTGTCCAAATTTGTTTACATTGATTGGAAAAAAAGAAAAACTGATTAATTTATTAAACTTTCTATGAACTATAACAAGCATTTATTAACTATTTAGAAAAGACATTTCTATATATTTTGTATATCTATGAATTGCCTATCTAATGTAAAAATATTGTTTTGAAATAAATTCTTCTGTGATGCTTCATCATGCTCAATAGTGTTTACAATATTGGGATTTCATTTTTCAGCTGAAATCGATAACAGAGAAAAAATTAACTTTAAATGTTTATATTTTGTTTCCAAACTAATACTGACTCAAATTAAAAGACCTACAGTAAATTAACAGCAATGGGGCGGGGGGAGGGGGGAGATAAAGGTTATTGGCTTACTAGGTGATATCTCTGTATTTAGTGAAATATTATGTAACACAGCACAACTTTGTTGGGTATTAAGGCTTTATCTTAGTACTCCCTGCATCACTCTTTGAAATAAAACTACTACCAGAAAAATCACCTCTTATCAAATTGATGTGTTTAATTTACTTATAATTTGCAGAGTACCAAGATTAAGGTAGTATTTTTGTACTATTATTGGAAGCATGCCTTCCCTTTTTCACATTATTAAATTGTATTTATATTTGTGCAATTTTAAACTATGTTTTCAAATAAACTGTGGCTTCAAGGTCTTTACAGGAATCTTTCAAAATGGGATTTGGGGATCTGAATTGCTTCAAATGAAAGAGAATCCATTTGTATTACTGGCTAATGGTCCTTTTGTTGAATATCACTGCATATGACTGCATGAGTTATGTGGAAATCAGGAATGCAGTTTTACATCTAAAAGAAAGATTTAAAATCTTCCTTCTTTGTTAATTTTTTCAGACTAAAATATTATTTAACCTGAAATTGAATTTTGTGATTTTTAGAATAAAATTACTAAAATATATTTGTTTTAGGGTCTTTTTTAAAAAATCAGTCTGTAATATTAGAGCACCTACACATTTACAATGGCTAAGCAATAGGCAGCTGACTGAGAGGCTGGCAGCTTGAACCCACCCAGCGGCTCTGTGGGGAAAGATGTGGTGAGGTGCTCCCGTAAAGATTAAAACCCGCTGCCCGTAAAGATTACAGCCTAGAAAACTCTGTAGGGCAGTTCGCCTCTGTCACGTGAGTTGAAATCAGCTCGACAGCACTTAAAACACAACAATACCATGGGCAGGTGCTGTTCTAGGTGTAGGACATAGGGGTAAGTAAACCAAATCAGCCTTGCCCTTGAAGAGCTTACAGTTCTGTAGAGGAGACCAGCAAATACTTGACAAAAAGAATTTCATGTGCTGAAAAGCACTAGAACAAGGCAAAACAAGGTATTATGAGCATGACTGTGGACTCCTTTATCTATAGGTGGTCAGGAACAGTATCTCTCAGGAGGTAGCATTTCTGCTGAGATCTGAATGACAAAAAGGAGCTTGCCAAGTGGAGCTGAGACAGGCTTTCCTAGCCTAGCACAGGATGCCAAAGCAGGAATAGGCTTGTGTGTGCAGTGCAGTGCGGGTGGTGAGGAGGGGGAGAGCCTGGGAGCACACTGGCAAGGTGGACAGATGACGGGTAAAGAGCTGACATGCCCCCAAACAGAGAAGGGGTCCATTCAGGCTGAACTCTTTGTGTTTCTGAGATGCTTATGAAATAAAGTCCTGGAGTGGCAGGTTGGCAATGGAGGAACAGCTCTGATGAAGGAGCCATCGAGGCAGCCTGGAACACCCTTCTCCCTTTTCACTGTTTTGAGCTGAGACACCACTTAACCTTGGTGGAATTCCACTGTTTGCTCTGTAAAATTACACTGTACGTCTTTCTTTTCCCATCTACCCGATAACGAAGTGAGGATTCTCCCCCACCCATTTGGTAACTCAAGCCACTGTTATGTCTCCCACCTCCACTCTCTCAAGACTTTTGCTTTTGAAGGTGAAAGTAGATTTGTAACATGAATATATTAATTTCTTGAAATAACTGCCTTACTCCATGTGTATATAAAAGCAGCCCAATGTTTGAAGAGTTCTTTACAACACCTCTATTATACAATAATTTAGGGCTTCCAAAGACATAAATATGTTTTTCCTATTTACACCCTACAATAAATGATGCTGCCTGGCAATCATCTTAATGCATCAGAACTTTGGGGACTGATGGTTCATTTTAGTATTTTGCCCTGGGAAACTAAACTGCTGATCCTCAGCTGGCCCTGTGCTTGAATCTGCTCACCTGAGTTTGGAAGGGTGGAAACACAGACAGTACAGCTGCTGAAGTGCTTTCTCAGCCCTATGAAAGGGAAGAAGAAAAGAAGCTAACATTTACTGAAACTTACCACATGCCAGGCATTAGTGGTCCAGCCATAAAATTCTCACCTTTCATTCGAGAGACTCGGGTTGGATTCCAGGCCAATGTACCTCATGTGCAGCCACCACACATCTGTCAGTGGTGGCTTGTGTGGTGCCATGATGCTGAACAGGCTTCAGCAGATCTTCCAGACTAAGATAGACTAGGAAGAAAGGCCTGGCAATCTACTTCCAAAAATCAGCCAATGAAAACCCTATGGATCATGACAGTCCAATCCACAGCTGATCATGCAGATGCTGTGGGAACAGGCAGCATTTAGTTCCATTGTGCATGGGGTCACCATGATTTGGGGACCCACTCAATGGCAGCTAACAACAACCGCAGCTTCAGGTGCCAGCCACCTAAGCTAGGTGCTGCCTTACTGCCATCTTAACCTCACTGGCACTCAGGTGACTTGCCTTTGCCCTACTAAATTATCCAGTCCATAATTAATGTTGCTGGAAATAATGAATATAAGCAATACCAATAACTATGCAAGGGAAAAAAGATTAAAAATTGCCTAAAGATCACATCTAATACTATAATCTGCAAAAACTGACTCAGGAAAAATTAGGCTTGGAAGAAATAACCAAGATGATATCTAATACTGCTTATAGTAAATTTAGCTATTGCTTAAAAATTGACAAAAGAATCAAATCTTCTTGAAAAGATTTAGATTTGCAAAATCTACCTGATAAAGCCGAACCCAAGGAAATAATGGCTACAAAACTTAGAAACAGCAGGAGTTTTAACAGGGAAATTTGATAAAGACTGAAAACTAACCGATGATTCAGATTGTCCTAAAAATTTTAGCCGAATTGCTATCAATTAAATTAATTTTGTTTAAACTAGACAGGAAAATATGAAAGTTTGGGAATTGTTCCAGCTGGATAACTATTTCACACCACCTCCTCTCTCCTCAAACCCCCAGCCTCCCTCATCTTTTTCTTTTTTCCTGGTACAAGCACTTTTTAACCTTTAGTATTATCCCTGCTGTTGTGGTTAGTTGCCATCGAGTCAGCTTTGACTCATAGAGACCTTATGTACAACAGAATGAAACGTTGCCTGGTCCTGTGCCATCTTCATGATCTCTAATATGTTTGATCCCAGTGTTGTGGCTACTATGTCAATCCATTTCATTGAGAGTTTCCCTCATTTCCGGTGACCCTCTACTTCACAAGGAACCCTGGCGGCTCAGTGGTTTGAACTCACCTGCTGCTCAGGGGTGAAAGATGTGGCAGTCTGCTTCCATAAAGATTACAGCCTTGGAAACACTATGGGGCAGTTCTACTCTGAGTCACTATAAGTCAGAATCAACTCAATAGCAATGGTCTTGGGGGGCTACTTTACCAAACATGATGTCCTTTTCTAGTCATTGGTCTTTCCTAATGGCATGTCCAAAGTAAGCGAGCCAAAGTCTCACCATCCTTGCTTCTAAGAAGCATTGATTGTATTTCTTCTAAGACTGGTTTGTTTGTTGCTCTTTAGATTATCATAGACCGTAATTATTATTACTTTTTTATGTATTTGAGAAAATGCTATATCCTATTTTCTTCACTGACTCATATTGCAATTTTTAAATATCATTCTTTAATTCACTGAGATCCAATTTATCTTTTTTTTGTGTGTGTGTGCTTTAAGTGAAAGTTTACAAATCAAGTCAGTCTCTCATACAAAAATTTATATTGCTGTTGTTGTTAGGTGCCATCGAGTCAGTTCCGACTGATAGCAACCCTATGCACAACAGAACGAAACACTGCCCCGTCCTGCGCCATCCTTACAATCGTTGTTATGCTTGAGCTCATTGTTGCAGCCACTGTGTCAATCCACCTCATTGATGGTCTTCCTCTTTTCCGCTGACCCTGTACTTTGCCAAGCATGATATCCTTCTCCAGGGACTGATCCCTCCTGACAACATGTCCAAAGTATGTAAGACGCAGTCTCGCCATCCTTGCCTCTAAGGAGCATTCTGGCTGTACTTCTTCTAAGACAGATTTGTTCGTTCTTTTGGCAGTCCATGGTATATTCAATATTCTTCGCCAACACCACAATTCAAAGGCGTCAATTCTTCTTTGGTCTTCCTTATTCATTGTCCAGTTTTCACATCCATATGATGCAATTGGAAATACCATGGCTGGGGTCAGGCACACCTTAGTTTTCAAAGTGACATCTTTGCTCTTAAAGAGGTCCTTTGCAGCAGATTTACCCAATGCAATGCGTCTTTTGATTTCTTGACTGCTGCTTCCACGGCTGTTGATTATAGATCCAAGTAAAATGGAATCCTTGACAACTTCAATCTTTTCTCCGTTTATCATGATGTTGCTCATTGGTGCAGTTGTGAGGATTTTTGTTTTCTTTATGTTGAGGTGCAATCCATGCTGAAGGCTGCAGTCTTTGATCTTCATTAGTAAGTGCTTCAAGCCTTCTTCACTTTCAGCAAGCAAGATTGTGTCATCTGCATAACACAGGTTGTTAATGAGTCTTCCTCCAATCCTGATGCCCCGTTTTTCTTCATATAGTCCAGCTTCTTGGATTATTTGCTCAGCATACAGATTGAATAGGTACGATGAAAGAATGCAACTCTGACGCACACCTTTCCTGACTTTAAACCAATCAGTATCCCCGTGTTCTGTCTGAACATCTGCCTCTTGATCTATGTAAAGGTTCCTCATGAGCACAATTAAGTGTTCTGGAATTCCCGTTTTTCACAATGTTAACCATAATTTGTTATGATTCACACAGTCGAATGCCTTTGCATAGTCAATAAAACACAGATAAACATTTTTCTGGAATTCTCTGCTTTCAGCTAGGATCCATCTGACATCAGCAATGATATCCCTGGTTCCACGTCCTCTTCTGAAACCAGCCTGAATTTCTGGAATTTCCCTTTCACTACACTGCTGCAGCCGTTTTTGAATGATCTTCAGCAGAATTTTGCTTGCATGTTTTATTAATGATATTGCTCTATAATTTCCACATTTGGTTGGATCACCTTTCTTGGGAATAGGCATAAATATGGATCTCTTCCAGTCCTTTGGCCAGGAAGCTGTCTTCTATATTTCTTGGCATAGATGAGTGAGCACCTCCAGTGCTGCATCTGTTTGTTGAAACATCTCAATTGATATTCCATCAGTTCCTGAAGCCTTGTTTTTCGCCAATGTCTTCAGAGCAGCTTGGACTTCAGTACCATCGGTTCCTGATCATATACTGCCTCCTGAAATGGTTGAACACTGGCTAATTCTTTTTGGCATAGTGACTCTATATTCCTTCCATCTTCTTTTGATGCTTCCTGCATTGCTTAATATTTTCCCCGTAGAATCCTTAGGGTTGTAACTCAAGACTTGAATTTTTTCTTCAGTTCTTTCAGGTGGAGAAATGCCAAGCATGTTCTTCCCTTTTCGTTTTCTACCTCCAGGTCTTTGCACGTGTCATTATAATACTTTATTTTGACTTCTTGAGCCACCCTTTGAAATCTTCTGTGCAGCTCTTTTACTTCATCATTCCTTCCTTTTGCTTTAGCTGCTAGATGTTCAAGAGCAAGTTTCAGAGTCCCTTCTGACATCCATTTTGGTCTTTTCTTCCTTTCCTGTCTTTGTAATTACCTCTTGCTTTCTTCTTGTATGATGTCCTTGATGTCACTGCACAACTCGTCTGGTCTTCAGTTATCTGTGTTCAACACATCAAATCTATTCTTGAGATGGTCTCTTAATTCAGGTGGGATATGCTCAAGATCTTACTTTGGCTCTCGTGGACTTGTTCTAATTTTCTTCAGTTTCAACTTGAACTTGCATATTAGCATTTGATGATCTGTTCTGCAGTCAGCCCCTGGCCTTGTTCTGACTGATGATGTTGAGCTTTTCCATCATCTCTTTCCACAGATGTAGTCAGTTTGATTCCTGTGTATTCCGTCTGTTGAGGTTCACTTGTATAGTTGCTGTTTTATGTTGGTGAAAAAAAGGCATTTGCAATGAAGAAGTAGTTGGTCTTGCAAAATTCTGTCATGCGATCTCCGGCATCGTTTCTATCACTAAGGCCATATTTTCCAACTACCAATCCTTCTTCTTTGTTTCCAACTTTTGAATTCCAATCTCCAGTAATTATCAATGCATCCCGATTGCATATTTGATCAATTTAAGACTGCAGAAGTTGGTAAAAATCTTCAATTTCTTCATCTTTGGCCTTAGTGGTTGGTGCGTAAATTTGAATAATAGTTATATTAAATGGTCCTCCTTGTAGGTGTTTGAATATTATCGTATCACTGATAGCATTGTACTTCAGGATAGACCTTGAAATGTTCTTTTTGACGGTGAATGCAACACCGTTCTTCTTCAACGTCGTTCCCCGCATATTAGACCATGCTTCTCCAATTCAAAATGGCCAGTACCAGACCATTTCAGCTCACTAATGCCTAGGATATCGATGTTTATGTGTTCCATTTCATTTTTGATGATTTCCAATTTTCCTTGATTCATGCTTCATACATTTCACATTCCAATTATTAATGGATGTTTGCAGTTGTTTCTTCTCATTTTGAGTCATGCCACATCAGTAATGAAGGTCCCAAAAGCTTGACTTTTACCTCATTTAGTACTGCAAAAATTTGCCCCCAATCCCTTCTTTTTTCCATAGCACTTAATAACTTTTAACCTATTATATGATCTATTTAATTTTTATGTTCACTATCTGTCTCCCCTGCTAGAAAATAAACTCAGCAAGGGCAGGAGGGGTCCTTGTCTATTTTGTACACTGATAGATTCCAAGAAAAGCAATTCCAAGGACATAGTAAATATTCAATATTTAGTAAATGATGAACTGTGATTAACGAGTTTTTTATTGGCTTAATGGAATTCTCTCCAGAAAAAAAATAAAATTATCAATGTTGATATAATTCAAATTAAAAAAAAAATTTTTTTTTTTTTTAAGTCTGAAACAAAGGGTTCTTCTTAGGGTCAAAATGCTGTATGAGTTAAAATGGTGGTGTATAACAGCCCAGTAAAAATGTCCTGTGCCTACCAGATTCTGTCAGAGGTTTTATATAACTCATCTCATGTCTTATTAAGCCCATTGTACAGATGAAAAGACTGAGTCACAAAACTTTAAGTGCTTAGCAAAGTCACACAGCTAGTTTGTGCTGGGAACAGGATTTGAAGTCTATATGCCTGCACTCTTGCTATTACACCACCCCGCCCCTCCAACCTCACTAAAAGACTTTTCCTGGTAGATTTTTAAATGATTGGCTGAATTAAGGATGAGAATAGCTCACAGTCTTATCTATTAAATTTCCCCACTACAACTGAAATTTGTCACTGACTACATTTGAAAAGCAGGACCATAAGTTCAAACAGCACATATATATACATGCTGGTAAACTCTCCCATCACGTATGATGGAATACAGCAAGTGGATGTGAATAGCAGTTGGCTCGCAAACATTGTCCTAAAAAGTACATGAAAACTCACAGTTCTCTGAATCATAAATAATTCTTCATCATCCCAGTCATTTTCTTCTCATATCCTGCTCACCAAAACATAAGGTGTAACACTGAAGTTGGGTGTTTTATTTGGATTTTTTAAAATATCTTGTTAGCTGCCATTGAGTCAGCCCCCAACTCATGGTGACCCAATGCACAACAGAACGAAATGCTGCCTGGTCCCGCACCTTCCCCATGTTCAGTTGTAGACATGACTGGCTGATTTTCAGAAGCAGAGAATTTTCCTATTTTCTTCCTAGTCCATCTTAATCTGGAAGATCCACTGAAACCAGTTCAGCATCATAGCAACATGTAAGCCTCCAATGACAGATGGTTGGTGGCTGTGCATGAGGTGCATTGGCCTGGAATGAAACCCAGGTTTCCCACTGAACCACCACTGTTCCCTTTAAAAACCTAAGTTCTTTTTTTTTTTTTCCAACATTTTGAGCATCAAATGGATGTATTTTTAAGCAGTAATTAACGTACCTTACGTGACAGGCAGAGTACTGTACATCCCATAGATGTTCAAATCCTAATCCCTGAAACCTGTAAATATATTACCTAACATGGCAAAGGTGGAGCAGTGGTTAAGAGCTTGGCTGCTAAACAAAAGGTCAGCAGTTCGAATCCACCAGCCACTCCTTGGAAAACAGTTCTACTCTGTCCTATAAGGTTACTATGAGTTGGAATCAACTCGATGGCTTTTTTTATGGGAACATGGCAAAAGGGAGTTAGTGGATATGATGAAGTTAAGGATCTTGAGAGGAGAAGATTACTCTGGATTATTTTGGTGAGCCCACAGGGGTCCTTATAAGAGAGGTGAGAGCGTCAGATCAAAGGAGGCTTGGAGACAGAAGCAGAGGTCAGCGTGACGCCATTGCTGGAAGGCAACTGTCTGGCCACAAACAAGGAATGTGAACAGCCTCTGAAAGCTGGAAAAGGTTAGGAACAGACTCTTCGCTAGGGCCACCAGAAGGAACAAAGCCCTGCTGACCCATTCATTTTAGCCCCATAGGACCCATTTTCATACTTCTGACAGTAAGATAAATGTGTTGTTTTCAGCCACAAAGTTCGTGGGGATCTGTTACAGCAGTGATAGGAAACAAAACCTGTGTCACGGAAATGACAAAAGATTCCAAGTCTTGGCACCATCTCAGAAACCAGAGGCCTGTGGGGACCATCGGTCCCTTGGTGCAACCAGTGCTGATTCTGTTGCTACCTGTGTTGAGAATGTCCCCAGCAGACCACAAGCCAGGGAGCCACAAAGACGTTTTAATTGACTCCAATAGCAGAAAAAGTCAAAGAGATATCGGACCCCTCCCTCCTCCTTCACAGAGGGAACATCTTGCCTTCACTGATGTTCTACTATTGATGGGAACCAAGCAGCCCTAAGGCTCCCTGGCAACACAAAGAAATCCCAAAAGAAAATTAGTCACCACCTCAAGTCACCTGTTCCAATGAACGATGAGAGCCTACAAAATGCAGAATCTGTTTACTTGGCATTTTGAAAACAAAAACAAAAAAAGCCATAGAGGGACCTCAGACTGTGAAAATAGTTTTTTAATTTTAAAACAATTGAAGCAATAAATCATCCATCTCTCTTTCCATCACAAGCAAATACTCTCCCAAAACATTTACGATGTTTTAAACAACTGTGACTAGTGCAAGATAAAATAAATACAAACTTTTTCAGGAGCCAACATCAAAACCTGCTGGGCAGGGTGGGCACGGGCTCAGCCTCCACCTAGGCCGAGAGAAGCAGCACAACTAGAGTGGCAAGGTTTGCACGGTGTTCCAGCACGCCCAGCTTTAGACAGACTCACAATGCCTGGGGCAGGGGGACCACAAGAGAATGCTGCCAACACCCTCAAGAGGCTAACTAATGTCCTCAGCAACTGGAAGATGTCTGAAAAATAAGTGAAAAGGTAGCAGCTTCTAGGCAAAGCTGAAGAAAGTGGGTTTGGGATTCATTTGGCTTTTGTTTTTTTTTTAATTGCGGTTTTCTATGCATTGGTTTTAGGCAGAAAAATCTGCTTTCTGAAAGGTGTTCTGTGCCTCACAACACTCTTATTCCAGCAAAAATATTTGCATTGCTCTATTTGATGCTTCACAGAATTACCTTTCTTACCTCTGGTATCCACTGCCTATCCCTAGACCATCTAGAGTCTAAGGCAGTGCTGTCCAACAGAAGTACACCCACGCCTCACTTATGGACACAGTTAGTTCCCAAAGACCAGGTCATTATACGAAAATCAGCATTGTGCAAAAAAGGAGGATGACCACATCAGATCCCAAAATGGAGGATGATTACATCATTACAAACTGCTAAACTACCGAGAATCATGGCCTGGACAAGTTGATACATAAACTTAACCAGCCAGTGTTACTCTTGCCTCGCACCTCAGTGTTCATTACTGTCAGACATACGATGTTAATGTGTAAAATAGGCGGATAGTAGATTTTTTACTATTGTCATAAATATGAAATGAGATAGCCCATAAGTGAGGAGTAGGTATAACATTAGCCACATTCTAATTGTAAATTTTTAGTAGCCTCATTCAAAGAGGTAAAAAGAATAAGTGAAATTAACTTTGATACATCTTTTTTATCCAATATATCCAAAATATTGTCATTTCAGCATGTAATCAATATAAAATACTGTTGAAATATCTTACATTCTTTTTTGTGTGTTTCAAATTCTTACACGTATTTTACACATACAGCACATCTCAATTTGGACACGCCACATCTCAAGTGCTCGTCAGCCACATGTGGCTATTGACTGCTGTACTGGACAGCGCAGGTCTTGAGACCACTTTCCGGATGCTTCACCAAGTGGTGAACCCCCATGACACCACGTAGGAGAACTTATACACCAACTTAAGAGTATAGAACTTTGTTCTGTAACCTAGGATTTTTGCCCTAAGGGTTAAAGGTTGGCAGAATCCCATTTCATCTAATCCCATCATCCAGGTCCTGTCCCCTGATACATGCAGTCTTCCCTCAGGTGGTGTGTGCTGATGAAGTGATGTACGAAGTGGTGCCTACAACATGAGAGAGACATCCTTTTGTAATGGACAGTTTTGTGGCACTTATTTGAGGACCATAGTCTTAACTGAATCAGGATACAAAATCTCCTTGAAATGTTACAGATTTAGCTGAAGGCCATTATAAATTTTTTTTCTTGGGGGGGGTAGCAAAGTACCTCATAGACTGGAAAATTAGAGTTTCAAGGGTAGAAAAATAATGCAATGATTACCAAAGAAATAAAAATAAGAGGAGCAGGAACTAAACAGGAGTGTGGACACTAAAGATGACAAGGTCCTACATTGGTATGAATGAAGGCAGTAACAAACCAAAAAGATAGTATCTACACCTCCGAGTGACCCCTCACATCGCATACACCTGACCCCAGTAACAACCGTAGGAAAATAGACTAGGATGATAGGGCAGGAAGGGACTTCAGAGCTCATCTAGTCCAACCGGCTCATTCTAAAGAAAAAGGCCCGAGAAGCAAAGTGACTCAGTCATGTACACTCAGCGGCTCCGATGGGCTACAAACCAGGCGCTCTGACTCGGAGCTGCAGGTAAGGCTCTGGGTCAGGTAAGGGCAATAAATGATGCTACTCACCATGGACTTCTGCAGCCCAAAGCGACCAATGGGGGAAAGGCAGGCACTTTCTCTTGTAGGGGAAGAAAACAGCCTCGCTGATTCCAAAACACTGAGGCTATGCGGATGTCCCCAAAATGTCATGAAAACACAATTCTTCCAGGAGTCCTTTCTGCATAGTTTTTCCCTTTAAAGGAAAACCCCAATCTGACCCAAACGGAACTCTGATCAGTTACATGGGCATTTAGATCAATCGACAAAATACATTTTTGATACATTATATTCTCTAAAGACACATTCATTGGGGCTCTACAGAAATGGGTATCAAAAGGTATTTACAGGAAGAGAGCACTCTGTTTCATACATACAGCCACACACAGTGAGGGTTTCACAATTATATCACACGCGTCACACAGACGACCCCAACGGGCTGATAATCAGGTGACACAGTCCACATTATTCCAGTTTTTAGCCACAAATAATCTCGTCTAGACATGGCACATGTGTAAAACTAAGCAGTATATTCCAGCCATTTATTCCCGGGAAATATATTTTTGTATATATTAAGATATACATATAAATACATTTTTAAGCAAAAAAGAAACCTATTATTTGCTTCAGTTTATCCCAACTCTCATCTGAAAGGAAGAATAGTACAGATACAAAACTTTGCCTTGTAGAAATAGCCCTTTGTTTTGTGAGTCAGAAAAAAGACAGCCATATTACACCTCCTTACAATATGTTTAGGCATCAGAAGGGCTAAATTTCTTTTTCTACTTCATGAAATTAAATAATTTGTAGCCTATAATTTTAAATACTGATTTTATACCATTTTGCAAAGTTTTATTATAAAATGTTTATTTTGTTCAAAATACACATGCTATCTTTTCTCTACATTTCATTCCAAATTCCTAATCCTCCTCTTCCCCCCCCAAAAAGGCCTTCATTTTATAACATGGTTGAAAACAGGTCATTTTTGATGCATGTCTGGAGCCTATTCTATGATGCTCAGCCCTAAGCGGCTGTTTTTTTGTAAGGCTAGTTAGCCTGGGGGTTTCCACAGGAGCCAGGGACTCCTGTAACAAAGTGGGGCTGCTTTAGGATATCTGAGTCAACGCTAAAGGTGACACCAGGGGGCTGCACCATGAGCTCGCTCCTGCCAAGTCTCATTTGTTCCCAAAGCGAAGAAAACATCAGACGAGAGAAGGGAGGGAGTAAACTCTACTAGAACCCACCCTGGCACACCACCTTCTGCTCTTGAAAGGTTTGTCGTATTAAATATCTCACTGTATCCTCAAAGCACGGCCGTGAAGAGAGGGCAGGTGTCAACACACCATTGTGCTGGGGAGGAAAGTGAGGCTCAGAGAGCGTGAGGGGCTTGTCCAAGGTTCACAGCAGTCAGGGTAGGACCCAGGTCTCCAGGCCACAGGCCTGGGTTCCATGTCCCTCATTCACATGGCCTAACTGGTCTCCTGTGAGACAAGGGCCCCAGTGGTAACAAGAATCCTGATTGTTCACAACTCACCACGTCAGGATCCACCATGCTTTATTTCACACAATTGGTTTTACATTATTCTCCTACAGTCTTCTAGAAAGAGTCTTTCAACCAAATACACATTAAGCAGTCAGCAATAAATCCTGTCTTTTTCATTTGACTTAATAATCTGAAACAGAAACTTGAGAGGCCCTGGAATTTGGTGCAGAGTAGCAGGAAAATTATAGGATGCTACTGTTCCAATTTTTTTTTAAATCACATTTGAAATTCTGATCGAATCCCAGGTTGCATCTAAAATGCTAAAATACCAAAATGAAAAGAATGGTTTTCCATGATGTCATGTAAAGTTTCTTTGTATCTGAAATCCTTAAAGTGTCCAAGATCCAATTGTTGATCACAGCAGATAAGCATTGAAGGCAAGTCAAAAACAAACAAACTCGTTGCCATCGAGTCGATTCTGACTCATAGCAGCCCTATAAGACAGAGCAAAACTGCCCCCATAGAGTTTCCAAAGAGTGGCTGGTAGGTTTGAACTGCCGACCTTTTGGTTAATGCCAAACACGTAACCACTGTGCCACCAGGCCCTGGAAGGCAAATCAGGAGGCAATAAAACGAGAAGGGTAGAGACAAGACTCAGCCCCGGAAAACACGGAAATGGAGGCAGCAAAGAGCTCAGAGACGGGAAAATGACCAACAAAGTTGGGGCAGAGAACATGATTCCAGGAAGCTGTCATGTGTTATGATAAGAAGAAATCGGCTGATTTAACCAAAAACGAACACTCTAACTTTTGGGAGAAGGGTTGCTAAGAAACGGAATTCATCTACCTTTGGCAAAGTACAACACTGTGCTGCTGTGGACATCTGGTGTTATACCATCGAGTGTCACAAACCTAAGTGACTTCTTCACAGCACTTAAAGGGATAACTCAGCCCTTTTCCTTAAATCTAACTGGGAAACTAATTTTTAAAACTGTTCCTGAGTTATAGTTTCTTTAAAATATTTTCTTGCTTTTTTCCAGCTACACTTAATACTGTTTTAGCCTTTAAAAACCAATCCATCACAGATTTTCTAGTTGACTATAAAGATCTCACACTCTCTTTTTCATTCACACACATTCACACAATCATATTATGAATTCTGATATGATTTAAATAAAAAATATCTTTCATTGCAGATGCTCTTATTATACACAGAGAGGTCAGAAATTATTGTGTGTAATGAAAAAAAAAAAAATGTGTCACAAATAGAGCCTAGCCCAGTGGCTGATTTTTGATATGAAACAAAAGCGGGCTTTTCGCTGATGGTTGGTGAGGCCGCACACTGGCCACATTAACTGGTTTCTCTCGAGGCCACAACAGCGGTGGAGAGGGCTGGCGGTACATTCCCAGTTGTGATACACTGGAGGTGGACCCCCACCAGCAATATGAATACTTTTTTTTTTTGTAAATCATCCTCTCCTTGAACATTTACAAAAACTATCTACGGTAGTGTCTCATCATTAATAGAAATTTCTTCAGAAGGCGTCAAACGATCGTGCTCTTTAAATACACTATAAATACCCAATGTATTCCTTCATATCTGGCTGTCCCAACTTCTTACTTTTTTCTTTTTTGGCAAATTAAAAAGGCATATGGCTTCTCTTGCCGATTTTATGTGTGTGAGGTTTAGGTTGGTATCCTGCAGTAAAAGTACAAGTAGCCCAGGTCTTTGGGGGGTCTTTCTGAGGCGCAAACTTTGTGGTCATTGTAGATCACCCACCTGAAAAAAAGAAAAAAGCAGATGCATTTGGATAGATTTAAGTCAGTTCCAAGAAAATCTGCAGAAAGAAGTTACTGCGTAATATCAGCACAGTTGATAAAAAAACCAACATGCCTTGAGATAACCAAACTCACATCTGTTGTATAAAAAGAAACAGAAGAATGGCGGGAAATCACAACTGCTTTTTGATTCTACAGCTCAAACAAAAAATAGTTACTAATATATATCTGGAGCCTCCAAACACTGTAAACCCTCTGATCCCAAAATTCCCCTTGTAGAAATTTCTTGACTCAAGAAACTGAGTTAAAGAATTATGCACAACAATGTTTATTTCAGTATTAGCTATAAAATGAGCTAAAAACCAGAACTAAATACCCATAAAGTGAACTATTATAAAGCTATTAAAATGTCTTCAAAAATGATTTGGTGAAATGAGAAAATAATTATAATATGAAGTGGGAAAAAACGAGTTACAAAATTATATGTATCCTGCACATACCTGAAAGTATAAAAAAACCTGTGAACATATATACATGTTTATATGTAGTATGCACATATATACATATATTGTCTTTGTTATGTTAAACAGCCTTTGGCTTGTTACTGGGCATTAGAGGGGACTGAGCCACCAAGTCACCATGCAGCCTGAGCTGCCCATCATGAAATGGGTGCTGTCTGACCCACAGAGTCATAAAGTCAGACATGCACAGTAGTACTCCATCATTAAATAAAAAAAAAAAAATGGAAGTGGTATATACAAGACTGGGCTCAAGGAAGACCTGAAGGCACAGTAAGTTACAAGAGGAAGTGGCCCAGATGCTCTTGGTATCCATTCTTGTCACATTTCCTTCCCTCTCCCAGCCTACATCTATGGGTTTATGGGGAGTTCCTTATAATCAGTCAACCGAGGAAGAGAAAACTCATGCCTGGCTTACAGATGACTCTGTGCGATACGTAGGCACCACCTGAAAGTAGAGAAGCAGCACTGTAGCCCCTTTCTGGGACCTCCCTGAAGGAGAGAGGTAAAGGAGAATCTTCCTAATAGGCAGAATTTCGAGTAGTACAACTGGTTGTTCATTTCGCTTGGAAGGAGAAATGGCCAGGTATGTGATTGTGTACGGATTTATGGGCTGTGGCCAGTGGTTTGGCTGGATTGTCAGGGACTTGAAAGGAATATGATTGGAAAATTGGTGACAAAGAGGTATTGAGAATAGGTATACGGGTAGACATCTCTCAACGGGCCAAATAAGTGAAGATATTTGTGTCTCATGCAAATGCTCACCAAAGGGTGACCTCAGCAGAGAAGAATTTTAACAATCAAGTGGATAGGGTGATGAATTCTGTGGAAACCAGTCATCCTCTTTCCCCAGTCACTCCTGCTATTGCCCAATGGCTCAGAAACAAAGTGGCCATGGTGGCAGGGATGGAAGCTATGCCTGGGCTCAGCAAAATGGACTTCTACTCACCAAGGCCAACTTGGCTACAGCCAATGCTGAGTGCCCAATCTGCCAGCAGAAAGACCAGCACTGAGTCCCTGATATAGCACCATTCCCTGAAGTGATCAGCCAGCAATGAGGTGGCAGATTGACTGCATTGGACTGCTTCCATCATGGAAAGGGCAGTGTTTTGTTCTTGATGGAATAGACATGTACTCTGGATTCAGATTTGCCTTCCCTGTACACAA
Organism: Elephas maximus indicus; assembly: GCF_024166365.1. Classification (NCBI taxonomy): domain Eukaryota; kingdom Metazoa; phylum Chordata; class Mammalia; order Proboscidea; family Elephantidae; genus Elephas; species Elephas maximus. The sequence continues at coordinate 35,134,727 of NC_064819.1, forward strand.
TGCTTCTGCCAAAACTACCATCCATGGACTCAGAGAATGCCTTATCCGTTGTCATGGTATCCTACACAGCATTGCCTCAGACTAAAGGACTCACTTCACAGCAAATGATGTGCAGCAGTGGGCCCATGCTAATGGAATTCACTGGTCTTGCCATGTTCACCATCATCCTGAAGCAGCTGGCTCGAAAGAACAATGTAATGGCCTTCTAAAGAGACAACTACGGTGCCAGCTAGGTGGCAATACTTTGCAGGATTGGTGCAATATTCCCCAGGAGGCCATATATACTCTAAACCAGTGTTCAGTATATGGTGCTGTTTCTCCCACAGCCAAGATTAATGGGTCCAGGAATCAAAGGGTAGAAACGAGAGTGGCACCACTTACTATTACCCCTAGTGACCCACTCACAAAATGTTTGGTTCCTGTCCCCATGACCCATGACCCTGTGCTCTGCAGGTCTAGAGGTCTTAGTTCCAAAGGTAGGAATGTTCCCATCTGGAGACACACCACTGATTCCATTGAACTGGAAGCTAAGAATGCCACCTGGCCACTTTGGGCTTCTCATGTCTCTGGATCAACAGGCAAAGAAGGGAGTTACCATATTGGCTGGCACGATTAATACTGATTACCAAGGGGAATTGGACTGATATTACATAATGGAGGTAAAGAAGAGTGTGTCTGGAATGCAGGAGATCCCTTACAGCATCTCTTAACATTACCATGCCCTGTGATTAAAGTCAATGGAAAACTACAGTGATCCAATTCCGACATGACCATTAATGGCCCAGACCCTTCAGGAATGAAGGTTTGGGTGACCCCATCAGGCAAAGAACCCCAACCAGCTGAGGTGCTTGCTGAGGGCAAAGGGAATATGGAATGGGTGGTAGAAGACGGTAGTTCTAAATACCAGTTACAACCACATGACCAGTCTCAGAAATGAGGTCTGTAATCGTTATGAGTATTTCTTCTTTATTTATTATATGTGTTTGTGTACATATATATACACACACACATATGTATGTATATGCTTTACATACATATATAGCAAATATTTTTGTTTTCTTCCCTCCCTTATCCCATTACTTATAAAAATATAAGATATAAATGGGGCTAGTACGTTTTCAGTTGTACCATGTTAGGCACAAGTATGACTTTATTTATTTATTCAGAGATTATGTATGGTTTAAAGAGATGTGTACAGATGTCAAGTTGACAAGAGGTAGATTGTGAAGGTTAATTTTATGTGTCAACTTTGCTAGGCCATGATTCTCAGTATTATGTAATTACCGTCCATTTTGTGATCTGATGTAAGAGGATTTTCCTTGGGGGGTGTGGCCTGTATCCAATAAATGTTCTGGCAAAGCTCTCTCTCTCCATCCTGCATCCAGCTTGTCCCCATCTGACCTCTGGTTCTTGGGATGTTAGCCAGCGGCCTGTCACCTGACCTGAAGATTTTGTGATTTGCCAGCCCCCACAGCCCCATGAGCGACCAGTCTGCCATGTGATGTGCTGACTTTGGGTTCGTCAGGCCCCGCAACCATGTGAGTCAGGAGAAGCCCCCAGCCTGACAGCTGACTCATGGATTTGGGACTTGCCCACCTCTATAACTGCGTGAGCCATTTCCTTAAACTAAATGTCTCTCTCTATGTATTTATATATATATATGTCCTTCACTGGTTTTGCTCCTCTAGAGAGTCCAGCCTAAGACACATATACATACCCTCCTCTCAAAAAAACAATAAAACAAAGAGAAACAAATCAAAACATAGACGATGGTTATCTTTATGGCCCATAAAACATTTGGAACATGCAATATTTGAGACATAGTTATATTTAAAAAATTATTCATTGCTTATCTGAACAATGCTTAAATTTAACTGGGCATCCTATCTTAGTTTGTCTTGGTGGGTCTTTTCTGTTTGTTTCTTGGCTAAATCAGGCAATCCTATAGAAGTTCCAAATATGACATATATTCTATTGCATGCTGCATGTTTATTTTGGGATGTCACCTTGGTGTGGTGGGTAAGAATGGCTTTGAATTCCAGTTCTGATAGCTACTTCCTAGCTAAGGTCAAGCTATTCAGCCTCTCTGAACCTCAGTCTCGTGGTGTGTAGAACAGTTTTAAGAGAACATCCCACAAGACCATTGTGAGAAACAAATGAGATAACATATGAAGCACTTAGTAGAAGTGCCTGGCACATATGGGTGCTCAATAAAGTAATGATATCATTTACCTCCTAAAAAAACTCACCTTCCTTCCTTTTTGATATGGCAAACATAATGGCCACTCATTGTAGACGTTCCCATGTGACTGATGAATGCAAATAATTCATATGCTACGAAAAAGGAAACAACTCAGTTACAAGGCAGCATTTCTAGAAATCAAGAGCACTTCTGATCAGAGTTTAAAACAAAAAATAGTGTAATCTGCTTGCAATGTTTAGCTTTGAAAAATAAAGTCTCCTTACATTGCTACGCTGACAACACACACACACAACCAAAGTGACACCAAATTCAACCTGAAAATTCAGCTACATGATAGCAAAACACAACATCAACTATCAAAGTGCCAAAAAAAATAGTTGCCATTGAGTCAGCTGTGACTCAATGTGGAATTATGTTCCATAGAGTTTCAATGGTTGGTTTTTCAGAAGATCTCCAGGTGGTTCTTCTAAGGTACCTCTGAGTGGACTTGAACCTCCAGCCTTTCAGTTAGCAGTCATGTGCATTGACCATTTATGCCACCCAGGAACATTAAATTCATATTTGGGTGGGGATTAAGAATCCCACAGCCCAGTAGAGCAGAAAGCTCATGGGTCTAAGAGTAGGGACAGCTCTAACACCATAAGCAGTGCAATGGTAAGTTGTTTTCATCTCTCTGAGACTGTTTCTTCATGACAATGAGAAATCCACCCACTTCACAGGGCTGTGTGAGGCTTAAATGGGAAATTTAGACTAAGATACTATATAACTGTTAGGATTATGAGAAAGATGGCAGATAGCTTTTATTGTTTATGGAAAGGGATATTGCTTCACAAAAGATTTCTGATTTGTCCATGATTATTGACTAAGCAGGATTAAAATTCAAGCTTCATGATTTCTGAATAAGGAGACATATAGCCCTTTAGAGGGTGAAACCAATGTTTATCCTTTAACAAGCACCTTCTGCCATCTAGTGCAGCACTTTGTAACAAATCCATTTGACTGAATTTCATCTCCAATTTCCCAGCCAAACCTAGACCAACACAACACAAAGTGGCTTAACACATCCAAAAATGTCATTAAACCCCCAAAGGCATTTTCCCATCTTTGCTTAAAAACAACTCATATGTATGCTCTGAATCATAAAAATAAAGAAAGCAATTTACCATAATTCTTAGTCCTATAATTAAAATTAAACATGTTCATCAATATAAACAACTACCCTACGCGTTATTCAAGACTTCCTGCTAGGAACCAACAGCAAAACAGAGAACCTCCGTCAACACCTCAACAGGTAAGAAGTCCCAGTTTCTATTTGTTTCCAAAGATAAAGTCAAGGTCAATAAACCAGACAGGGAAGGTACTGCTAAAACTTCTGAGTTCCTGAGGTCCTCTTCCAAAAAACAGCACCATTATACACAATCCAAAAAAAAAAAAAAATAGAATCTTTTTTGTAGAGATAGAAAAGATAGTCTGTGGCAAGGTAAATCATTTCAAAATTTTTAACTTTCAGCAGAGAAATTTTCAAAGCACCCTGAAGAGCTAGACAAAACTGCCTAAATCACTATGTCCTGTAGGGAGTAATGTCCCCCTAAATAACCAGAGTTAAACTGTCTCTGATACTAACGTCCTTTCTTCTTACTTTCTCTCCCAACAAATCTTATTCCTTTTCTGAACTCTAGGAAAATGTCTTTCTAACATTAAGAAATTTTAACATGAAAAATTTTACTACCACCACCCCATCCCACATGATAGCAACTGTTCTCTTTGATTTTGTTCTTTGAGAAAGTACTGTCGGAAAAATTATACAGACCTTGGAAGGTAAAACAGGTGGGTAGCATGCCTTGACATGGGGAGGAAGGGCACCCAAGGACTATCTAGGGTAGGGACTGGCAAACTAGGAGGCCAAATTGGGCCCACGGCCTGGCCTCTTATTGTACTGCTGAGGTGGATGGGGATGAGGAGAACTAGAAGGAGGAAAACATGAAATAGCATGTATATGACCCACAAAGCCTATAAAAACATTTATTTTACCGAAATGTTTGCCAGCCCCTGGTGGAGGGAATAACTTAGTTCTTCTCACTGTTTACTACTGATTAAGAGTCCTAAACATAATAAAGTTATGTGTTAACAGATAGATTTTTGTCCAGTAGAGATGCCAAAAATTTCTGTCCAGTGGAAGAGATCACCTCAAGGATGTATGCTTCTCATGGAGGTTGAATAATTTTATATCTACCCCAGCAATCTCATCCAAACATTTCTCTGTCAAACTGTCTTTAGTGCTCTTTGAACACCTTACAATATCTAATTGATCCCTCATTAATGAGTTAAATAAAATCTTTGACATGTGTTCATTATATATTTGCCTGAGAGTCATGATTTCACCTTCTTGAAAATTATAACAACACATAATGACCAAAAGTGACTGTAGATCTAGGAATGCCTTTATATTAATTTATATTTTAAAAATCAGCATAGCATCTACATACATTTGAAAACCAGTAGCTTCTTGTGAGGACATGACACAATATTTAGTCAGTGTACAGTTGCTGTTAGGTGCGGTTGAGTCGGTTCCAACTCACAGTGACTCTAGGTACAATAGAACAAAATACTGCCCAGTCCTTTGCCATCCTCACAATCATTGCTATGTTTGAGCCCATTGTTGCAGCCACTGTGTCAATCCATCTCTTTGGTGGTCTTCCTCTTTTTTGCTGACCCTCTGCTTTTCCAAGCTTGATGTCCTTCTCCAAGGAACGGCCCCTCCTAATAACATGTCCAAAGTACGTGAGAGAAAGTCTGGCCATCCTTGCTTCTAAGGAGCATTCTGGTTATACTTCTTCCAAGACAGATTTGTTCATTCTTCTGGCAGTCCATGGTTTATTCAACATTCTTCACCAACACCATAATTCAAAGGCATCAATTCTTCTTCAGTCTTCCTTATTCATTGTACAGCTTTTGCATGCATGTGAAGTGATTGAAAATACCGTGGCTTGGGTCAGGCACACCTTAGTCTTTGCTTCTTAACACTTTAAAGGTTTTTTGAAGCAGATTTGCCCAATACAACACGTCGTTTGATTTCCTGACTGCTGCTTCCGTTGGGCATTAATTGTAGATCCAAGGAAAATGAAATCCTTGACAGCTTCAATATTTTCTCTGTTTACCATAATGTTGCTTATTGGTTCAGTTGTGAGGATTCTCTATGCGGAGGTGTAATTCATACTGAAGGCTGTGGTCTTTGACCTTCATCAGTAAGTGCTTCTTTCACTTTCAGCAAGCAAGGTTGTGTCATCTGCATATTGCGCATTATAAAGAGTCTTCCTCCAATCCTGATGCTGAGTTCTTCTTCATATAGACCAGCTTCTTGGAGTATTTGCTCAGCATACAGACTGAATAAGTATGGTAAAAGGATACAACCCTGATGCACGCCTTTCCTGATTTTAAACCACGTAGTATCCCTTTTTTCTGTTTGAACAACTGCCTCTTGAACTATGTACAGGTTTCTTGTGAGCACGATTAAGTGTTCTGGAATTCTCATTCTTTGCAATATTATCCATAATTCGTTATATGATCCACTCAGTCAAATGCCTTGCATAGACAATAAAACAGACGTAAACATTTTTCTGGTATTCTCTGCTTTCAACCAAGATCCAGCTGATATCAGCAATGATATCCCTGGTTCCATGTCCTCTTCTGAGTCCACAGTTAGTGCTCAAAATACACAAACATCAAAAGACTCTTGTCAAAATCCATCAAAAAACCCCAGAGGCTTTACAGCCTTTTGGTGAGATAAACCCAAACTGGGTTTTCTAATTAAGTGTTTTACCCAGGTGCAGATTATCTAATAAACAAGGTAAGCACAGTCTTACTGGTGCTTACTTACTAATCTGTAGTGAACAATTTCACATGGGTCTCACCACATCAAAGACGTTGCTTATCAAAGATGTGGTGGAACCCATGTGAAATCGTTCACTACAGATTAAAGTAAGCACCAGTAAGCCCGTGCTTACCTTGCTCCCTGGATCATCTACCCCTGTCAGGGATTATAAATTTTATAAGTAGCTTTGATTCTGTAGGAAGATGCTGTGGGCTTAGGAGAGAGACAGCATACCTAGAAGCAGAATCTTTGATGTGGTGAAAAAAATGTGAATTTGTTCACTACAGATTAGTAAGTAAGCTTAAGTAAGCCCGTGCCTACCTCGCTTGTTAGATAATCTGCTCCGGACCTGTCCCCAACTCCCTCTATACGTCAGGAAGGAAAACATGATCCCCAATATACCAACACTTGACTCACACTGTATATTTGCAAATAGTTGCTTCTTCCACCAGCTGGATTTCCCTCACCCCTGCTCTAAGAAAAAAATCAGTGAGGGGGAAAAGTTGGAGCTTTTAGAAAACATCTAAATTCACAAAAAAGAGAAAGAGAAAAATCTGGGCAAATCGAGGCTACTTAAGGCAGCTGAGCAAAAAGCCAAAAATCTGTTGCCATTGAGTCGATTCCTACTCATAGCAACCCAGTAAGGCAGAATAGAACTGTCCCATAGGGTTTCCACGCAGGAGCTGGTGGATTCAAACTGCTGACCTTTTGGTTAGCAGCCGTAGTTCTTAAACGCTGTGCCACCACAATACGGATCAAATCTTAAAGGGTCTACAAATTGCTGCCCCAACCCCAGTCAGCTCAAAATTACTAACCCTCCCTTGATTTCTCTTTGTTGCTGCCCAGAACTCCAAATATTAAACACTTCCCTTGTCATGGATTGAATTGTGTCCCACAAAAATATCTGTCAACTTGGCTAAGTCATGATTCCCAGTATTGTATGATGTGTACCATTTTGCCATCTGATGTGATTTCCCTGTGTTATAAATTCTACCACTTTGATGTAATAAGATGAATTAGTGGCAGTTATATTGATGAGATTTATAAGATAGTGTCTTAAGCCAATCTCTTCTGAGATACAAAGAGAGAAGCAAATAGAGAAACATGGGACCTCATAACACCAAGAAAGCAGTGCTGAGAGCAGACTGTGTCCTTTGGACCTGAGTTCCTGTGTTGAGATGCTCCCAGAGCAAGGGAAGACTGATGACAAGGACCTTCCTCCAGAGCCGACAGAGAGAGAAAGCTTTTCCCTGGAGCTGGTGCTTTGAATTTGGACTTCTAGCCTACTGGACTGTGAAAGAATAAACTTTTCTTTGTTATAGCTATCCACTTGTGGTACTTTTGTTATAGCAGCACTAGATGACTAAGACAACCCTCCAAGTTCAATAGTTCTCAGTCATTCATACTTTAGTGTAAATTAGTTTATTCCACAGAGTGGCTTCCTCTTAACTCCCAGCAGCACCATTGAAAAAAGACCAGAAATTGCAACCACTGCTCAAGTGAGGGTAAAAGCAGCACCCAATTGCACTGTGTGTGTGTGTGTGTGAGTGTGCGTGCACGTGTGTATGTGTGTATTGTGAGTGTGTATGTATGAGTATGTGTGTGTGTATGTGAATGTGTGTGTGTATGTGAGTGTGAGTGTGTGTGTGTGTGTGTGTGTGTGTGTGTGTGTGACTCTCCAGGAGACCCCTGGCGCTCAGCTTCTCTGTGGAGCTGCACCCGGGCTCCCAGATCCTATTCCAGGCTGCATTCCTCAGGGAGTGCTGCCTGTGGGGAGCTCTATCATTAAGTAAAGGGAATCTCTAATTCCACTCCCTTGCTGGAAAATCTCAGCTGTAAAGAAAATGTCTGAACCATTACACCGATGTGGCTGAAGCAGGCAGAGCAGGCTTTGAGCAATCTCGGCCTAATCACATTTTAATTACATTGCTAATCAGTGAGTTCTTTTTAAAAAATAAATAAATGCTCACTAAGTGCAACACAGAAACATAAAATGATTTTGCAAATGACAGAAGCCCAGACAGGGCTTCTCGTTTTTTGAGATTTTTAAAAACTCAACAGAAAATCAGGTACTAGCCTTAAAATGTGTTGTTAGATGCTGTAGAGTCGATTCCGACTCATGGTGACTCCTGTGTGTTCCCTAGGGTTTTCAATGGCTGAGTTTTTGTAGGTAGATTGCCAGGCCTTTCTTCCCAGGTGACTTAGGGTAAATTTGAACTGCCAACCTTTTGGTTTGTAGCCCAGTGGTTAACCGTTTGTGCCTCCCAGGGACTCCTTTTAAGCGAATTAGATATCATTTAAACAGAAGAGTTTCAGGCAATGATATTACTTCCTTATCCAGAAAGATAACAGTCGTGATTTTTAATTAACATAGTCCCTAAAGGAAAGATTCGATATGAGAGTTTCTTTAATCCCTGTCTTTGTAATACCATATTTTACCCAAATAAGGCATGCGTTACACGTTTTCTCAACCCCGTGACCTCTTTGTGTGCTTTCTTCCTGAGGGTGTCGTGCACGTTATATGTGTGGGTGTGTTATTTACATGGGCATGTTACATGTGGAAAAAAATACGGTAATCACTTTTTCCAATTCAAATACCTGCTTTCTTACTATTTTCAGCATTAACCTGCTGTAGGTAATGTCCCAATAGCCATTCCCCTTCTTTTGGCACTAGGCAATTGTGCTCTGATTTTGATTTTAAGGTTGTTGTTGTTAGCTCACGTAGACGCACACACACAAAAAAACCAATGCCATCAAGACTCATAGGAATGGCTGGTGGATTTGAACTGCCAACTCTTTGGTTAGCAGCTGTAGCTCTTAACCACTAGCACCACCAAGGCTCCATAGTGACCCTAAACTCATTGCCATCAAGTCAATTCCGACTCACAGCAACAGAGTAGAACTGCCCCATAGGGTTTCCAAGGAGTCGCTAGTGGATTCCAACTGCCCATCTTTTGGTTAGGAGCAGAAGGCTTAACCACTGCACCACCAGGGCTCCATACCAAAAAACCAAACTCAGTGACGTGGAGTCAATTCCAACTCATAGTGACCCTATATCTTAGCTACAGCAGAATCATCTAGAAAAACAAAACAAAACCCATTGCCATCAAGTCAATTCCAACTCATAGTGACCCTATAGGACAGAGTAGAACTTCCCCATAGAGTTTCCAAGGAGCACCTGGTGGATTCAAACTACCTACCTTTTGGTTAACAGCCAAACTATTAACCACTACACCAGGGTTTGCAAACCACCTAGAGGGTTTGTTAAAACACAGATTGTTGGGCTCAGCCCATAGAAATCCTAATTCACTAGGTCTGCGGTGGGGCCCAATAATTTGCATATCTAACAAGTTCCCAGGTGTAGCTGATGCTGATGTTTTTAGTCCCAGGAACACAGGAACCACTGCCTTAAGGGAACCAGCCCTTCCCTTCTCAGCTCACAAATTAGCAAGAGAGATGTCTCCACCCTTAGGCTACACCCTTAGGAGCATGGCCCAGCCCTGGTCAACCTCCTCAGTGACAGGCGTGGGGGTGGGTGCATGACAGAGAAGTCTGGGACAATGGTTCTTTCTGCTGAATTTCAACCTAGAAAAATGTAGTCGTTTAGAAGCACTGGCAGCCATCCTGTGACCATTAGGGAGTGCAAGTCAGACTGACCCCCATGCGTCTGTCAGTTTGTCGTACTGTGGGGGCTTGTGTGTTGCTATGATGCTGGAAGCTATGCCACAGGTATTCAGGAACCAGGAGGGTCACCTATGGCAGACAGGTTTCAGCTGAGCTCCCAGACTAAGGCAGACTAAGAAGGACCCAGTGGTCTACTTCTGAAAAGAATTAGCCAGTGAAAAATGTAGAATAAAATTCTAACTCACAAAAAAAGACCAGACTTACTGGTCTGGCAGAGACTGAAGAGACCCTGAGAATACGGTCCCCAGACACCCATTTAGCTAAGTAATGAACTCACTCCTGAAGATCACCCTTCAGCCAAAGATTAGACAGGCCCATAAAACAAAATGACACTAAAGGGGCACACCAGCCCAGGGCCAAGGACTAGAAGGAAGGAGGGAACAGGAATGCCGGTAAAAGGGAACCCCGAAGGTCAAGAAGAAAGAGTGTTGACATGTCATGGAGTTGTTAACCAATGTCATAAAACAATACATATACTAACTTTTTAATGAGAAACTAGTTTCTTCTGTAAACCATCTAAAGTACAATAATAAAAAAATAATAATAAAAGAAGTGAGTAGAGAAACAAAGCGATCTCATACTACCAAGAAAGTAGCATCTGGAGCAGAGTGTGTCCTTTGGACCTGGGTTTCCTGTGCTGAGAAGCTCCTAGTCCAGGGAACAATTGATAACAAACACCTTCCTCTAGAGCCAACAGAGAGAAAACCTTCCCCTGGAGCTGACGCCCTGAATTTGGACTTCTAGCCTACTAGACTGTGAGAGAATAAACTTCAGTTTGTTGAAGACAAAAAAAAGAATTAGCCAGTGAAAATCTCATGAATAGCAGCAGAAAATTGTCTGAGATAGTGCCGGAAGATGAGCCCCTCAGGTTGGAAGGCACTCAAAAGACAATGGGGAAGAACTGCCTCTCAAAGTAGAGTTGACCTTAATGACGTGGATGGAGTCAAGCTTTCAGGACCTTCATTTGCTGACATGGCACAACTCAAAATGAGAAGTAATAGCTGCAACCATCCATTAATAATCAGAGCTTGGAATGTACAAAGTATGAATCCAGGAAAATTGGAAATCGTCAAAAATGAAACAGAACACATAAACATTTATATCCTAGGCATTAGTGAGCTGAAAGGGACTGGTATTGGCCATTTTGAATCAGACAATCATATGGTCTACTATGCTGGGAATGACAACTTGAAGAGGAATGGCATTGCATTTATCAACAAAAAGAACATTGCAAGATTTATCCTGAAGTACAACGCTGTCAGTGATAGCATTATATCCATATGCCTACATGGAAGACTAGTTAATATGACTATTATTCAATTTTACACACCAGCCACTAAGGCCAAAGATGAAGAAATTGAAGATTTTTACCAACTTCTGCAGCCCTGAATTGACTGAACATGCAATCAGGATGCATTGAGAATTATTGGTGATTGGAACGGGAAAGTTGGAAATGAAAAAAGAAATGATCGGTAGTTAAAAAATACGGCCTTGGTGATAAAAACGATGCTGGAGATCACATTACAGAATTTTGCAAGACCAACTACTTCTTCATTGCAAATACCAACATGACAGCGACTATACACACAGACCTCACCAGATGGAATACACAGGAATCAAATTGACTACATCTGTGGAAACAGATGATGGAAAAGCTCAATATCATCAGTCAGAACAAGGCCGGGGGCCGACAGCAGAATTTGCTAATATGCAAATTCAAGTTGAAACTTAAGAAAATTAGAACAAGTCCACAGGAGCCAAAGTACGACCTTGAGTATATCCCACCTGAATTTAGAGACTAACTCAAGAATAGGTTTGCCGCGCTCAACACTAGTGACCGAAGACCAGATGAGTTGTGGAAGGACATCATACGTGAAGAAAACAAGAGGTCGTTAGAAAGACAGGAAAGAAGGAAAAGACCAAAATGGATGTCAGAAGAGACTCTGAAACTTGCTCTTGAACATCTAGCAGCTAAAGCAAAAGGAAGAAATGATGAAATAAAAGAACTGAACAGAAAATTTCAAAGGGTGGCTCAAGAAGACAAAGTATTATAATGACATGTACAAAGAGCTGGAGATGGAAAACCAAAAGGGAAGAACACACTTGGCTTTTCTCAAGCTCAAAGAACGGAAGAAAAAAATTCAGGCCTCAAGTTGCAATAGTGAGGGATTCTATGAGGAAAATATTAAAAGATGCAAGAAGCATCAAAAGAAGATGGAAGGAATACAGAATCGTTATACCAGAAAGAATTGGTCAATGTTCAACCATTTCAAGAGGTAGCATATGATCAGGAACCGATGGTGCTGAAGGAAGAAGTCCAAGCTGCACCGAAGACATCAGCGAAAACGCAAGGCTCCAGGAATTGACAGAGTATCAACTAAGAAGTTTCAACAAATGGATGCAGTGCTGGGAAGTGCTCACTCATCTATGCCAAGAAATCTGGAAGACCGCTACCTGGCCAACAGACTGGAAAAGATCCATATTTATGCCTATTCCCAAGAAAGGTGATCCAATCAAACTTGAAAATTATTGAACAATATCATTAATATCACATGCAAGCAAAATTTTGCTGAAGATCATTCAAAAGCAGCTGCAGTAGTATATTGAAAGGGAACTGCCAGAAATTCAGGCCAGATTCAGAAGAGGACGTGGAACCAGGGATATCATTGCTGATGTCAGATGGATCCTGGCTGAAAGCAGAGAATACCAGAAAGATGTTTTCCTGTGTTTTATCGACTATCCAAAGGCATTTGACTGTGTGGATCATAATAAATTATGTATAACATTGCTAAGAATGGGAACTCCAGAACACTTAATTGTGCTCATGAGGAACCTGTACATAGATCAAGAGGTAGTTTTTTGGATAGAACAAGGGCATACTGCATGGTTTAAAGTCAGGAAAGATGTGCAACAGGGTTGTATCTTTAGCCATCCCTATTCAATCTGTATGTTAAGCAAATAATTCGAAAAGCCGGGCTATATGGAGAAGAATGGGGCATCAGGATTGGTGGAAGACTCATGAACAACCTGCAATCTGCAGAGGACACAACCTTGCTTGCTGAAAGTGAAGAAGACTTGAAGCACTTACTGATGTAGATCAAAGACCACAGTCTTCAGTATGGATTGCATCTCAACATAAAGAAAATACAAATCCTCACAACTGGACCAATAAGCAACATCATGATAAATGTAGAAAGGATTGAAGTTGTCAAGTATTTCATTTTACTTGGATCCACAATCAACACACATGGAAGCAGCAGTCAAGAAGTCAAAACACACATTTCATTGGGAAAATCTGCTGCAAAGGACCTCTTTAAAGTGTTGAAAAGCAAAGATGTCACCTTGAAGACTAAGATGCACCTGACCCAAGCCATAGTATTTTCAATCACATCATACGCATACAAAAGCTGGACAATGAATATGGAAGATAGAAGAAGAACTGACACCTTTGAATTGTGGTGTTGGCAAAGAATATCGAATATACCATGGACTGTCAAAAGAACAAACAAATCTGTCTTGGAGGAAGTACAGCCAGACTGCTCCTCAGATGCAAGGATGGCAAGACTATGTCTTACATACTTTGGACATGCTCTCAGGAGAGATCAGTCCCTGGAGAAGGACATCATGCTTGATAAAGTACGGGGTTAACAAAAAAGAGGAAGACCCTCAACGAAATGAATTGACACAGTGGCTGCAACAATGGGTTCAAGCATAACAACAATTGTGAGCATGGCACAAGACCAGGCAGTATTTCATTCTGTTGTACATAGGGTTGCTATGAGTCAGAATCAACTCAATGGCACCTAACAACAACATGCTCAAGGTTGTACTTCGGCTCTCAGGGACTTGTTTTAGCTTTCTTCAGCTTCAACTTGAACTTGTATATAAGCAATGGATGGTCTGTTCCACAGTTGGTCCCTGGTCTTGTTCTGACTACTTCTGCATTGTCTCTTTCCACAGATGTAGTCGATTCGATTCCTGTGTATTCCATCTGGTGAGGTCCATGTGTATAATCACCGTTTTTATTGTTGAAAAAAGGTTCCAATAAATAAATTGTTGGTCTTGCAATATCATGCAATCTCCCCCGTCATTTCTATCACCAAGGCCATATTTTCCAACTATCGATCCTTCTTGTTTCCAACTTTTGCATTCCAATCACCAGTAATTATCAATGCATCTTTATTGCAGGTTTGATCAATTTCATACTGAAGAAGTTGTTAAAAATCTTCAATTTCTTCATCTTTGGCATTAATGGTTGGTGTGGAAATTTGAATAATAGTCGTATTAACTGGTCTTCTTTGTAGGCATATGGATATTATCCTATTACTGACAAGGTTGTATTTCAGGACAGATCTTGAAATGTTCTTTTTGATGAAGAATACAATGGCATCCCTCTTCAGTTTGTCATTTCCGGCATAGTAGACCTATTCAAAATGGCCAATACCAGTCCATTTCAGCTCACTAATGCCTAGGATATTGATCTTTAAGCGTTCCATTTCATTTTTGACAACTTCCAACTTTCCTTGATTCATACTTCCTACATTCCATGTTCCAATTACTAATGGATGTTTGTAGCTGTTTCTTCTCATTTTGAGACATGTCATTTCAGTACATGAAGGTTCCAAAAGTTTTATTCCATCCACTTCATTAAGGTCAACTCTAAGGAGGCAGCTCTTCCCCATTATCTTTGATGATGACCTGAGGGACTCATCTTCTGGCACTATATCAGATGATGTTCTGCTGCTATTCATAAGGTTTTCACTGGCAAATTTTTTCAATAGTAGATCGCCAGGTCATTTTTCCTAGTCTGTCTTGGTCTGGAAACGCCACTGAAACCTGTCCACCATGGGTGATCCTGCTAGTATTTAAAATACCAGTGACATAGCTTCCAGTATTGCAACACTCAAGCCACCACAGTACAACAAACTGACAGACAAGTGATGGATATGATACATAATTGGCCTAAAATTAGGTATATAAATTATGATATATCTATGTAATGAGATATTATTAGTATATGTTCAATATTACAGATCTGCATATAGGTACACCCAGAATTAGGGGAAAAAGCAGGTTACAAAATATCATGTATGGTGCAATTAATTACTTTTGGGCGCGGCCTTTCTAGCCATAATCTTGTGACTCCCACCCAGGCAATTGGGTGGGGCTGTGCAAATAATTGTGGCCCACCAAGAAGATTGGTTAGTTTTGCCTTAAAAGAATATCAATTCCAATACAGAAAGGAGAGCTCACCACCACCAAAGAAGGAGAGACCTGAAGCAGAGACCTGAAGCTGAGACCCACAGGAGGCGATGCATTGGGCTTCCCAGCCCACGGAGCAAGAAAGTTGAGTGCCTTTGGGCAGAGACTGAGGGCCAAGAAGTCTACGTCCGACCCATGAATTTGGGACTTGCCAGCCTCCACAACCACGTGAGTCATTTCCTTTATACAGTTCCTGAGTTCGGTGAGATGTTGCAGTGAATTAGGTACCCTAAAGATGGGAGGGAGAGTGCTGAGGGGAGAAAGAGGGGTTGATGTTAGAGACAATGGAGTGGTACAGCAGCTGGAAAGTTGGGCATTTGGGACATCTTTAACCTCCGCCTCATAGGAGCCAGCTTTGTGCTGATCCTTATAAAAGAAATTATTTGTTTAGCATGTATAGAATAGAATGTTATATTTTATATTCATTTTTATATATTTGCACAGAAAGTTCTAAAGAGTATACACAAAACACTAACAGTGATATGGCTGGATAGTAAGATCGTAATTTTTATTTTCCTCTTTTCATATAACTATATCTTCTCAAGTTCTAAAGATTAATATATATCACTTAATTATAAAAAATAAATAATATAAATGTTAACTTTTTAAAAAAGAAAAAGAAAGAAATGACTGATGTATAAATTCAGGGGCTAATGCAGCAAAGTTAGGAAATCATGTTTTTCCTTTCTTTTGATTTGAACAATTTAACGTAACAGGACACTGCCAATTCCTCCAGAGGACACTTAGTGGGGGCAGCAGAAACCTACCCCTGAGACTGCTCACTTCCTAGCAATCAGGTAATCATCCAGTCATTCATTTGCTGATCATTTACCGGGCCCAGGCACAGTGCAGGGGAAGCTATTTAGCAAATATTTGCTTTTCTGTAAAATCAGACTCAAAATGCATTTGGTGAGTTAGAGTGGTTCATGCTTTTTGTTTTTTCCAAACTAAATTTTTCACCTATTAAAAAAAAAAACTGCTCTTATATTCTGCTATTCCATATGTGATTTCTACTGGTGCATGGAAACCCTGGTGGAGTTGTGGTTAAGAGCTTGGCTACTAACCAAAAGGTCAGCAGTTCAAATCCACCAGATGCTCCTAGGAAACCATATGGGGCAGTTCTACTCTGTCCTGTAGGGTCACTATGAGTTGGAATCAACTTAATGGCAATAGGTATTGGTGCATCACTGCCTCCCTCCCTACCCCTTCCCCAAGGTCACAGAGTTTAACGCATAAAACCCTTAAAGGATGCTTGAGAGCATCATCATGGTATCCTATTCAAGGACCCAACTCAAAAACTCAGCAGCGCCAGGAATATCTGCTGATCTCCCTGAGAACAGTTAAGTCCCAAAGGAAAAATGTGGCCACTCTGTATCGTTAATGACCATCTGCAAGAGAGTGGTTAGGGCCTCCAAGCCCAACTAGAAGAAAGGAAATCCTAATGATCAAACTCACTCTTACTGCAGCCAAATACCCTGGCAGTTTTACAATGGCTCCATCTTGTGGCTTACTCTTTCTGTGAGAAGGACTGATCATCCCCAATGAGAAGTCCATTACAGAAAATCAATGAGCCGGTGAACCAATGGACATGAAATACATAATAAATCCTGCTCATGAATTATTGAGTAACTTGTCCATTACTGCTTTTAGTATTTTAGGCAAGTCAGTGATTTTCAAAAAGTAATACAAGAGCCGTTATATAAATATGGAAGCTGGGAACAACATCTTATCCTTCTTTTTACCCATTTGGGAATAAAACTGTTTCAGTGGGGGAAATTCTAATTTTATATAAAAAAGAAGGAAGTCTTCTTCCCACCCTCTCTCTCTAGCTGTGGTCAGTACATACATGTTAGGTCTGGAAAGACCACTACTGGCCATTTTAAAATGATAAATGGCACCACTTACTGTCAATGACTGGGCCAAGGGTGTGAGACTGCTTTTAAACTGTTTTTAAAAAAACACCATCATGATCCTAAAAATCAAACACCTATGCTCATCTAAAGACTCCACCAAAAGAGTAAAAAGACCACCTACAGATTGGGAAAGAATGTTCAGCTATGACATCTCCGACCAGTGCCTGATCTCTAAAATCTATATGATTCTGTTAAAACTCAACCACAAAAAGACAAACAACCCAATCAAAAAGTGGGCAAAGGATATGAACACGCACTTCACTAAAGAAGACATTCAGGCAGCTAACTGATACATGAGAAAATGCTCTCGATCATTAGCCATTAGAGAAATGCAAATTAAAACTACGATGAGATTCCATCTCACTCCAACAAGGCTGGCATTAATTCAAAAAACACAAAATAATAAATGTTGGAGAGGCTGCAGAGAGATTGGAACTCTTATACACTACTGGTGGGAATGTAAAATGGTACAACCACTTTGGAAATCTATCTGGCATTTTCTTAAAACATTAGAAATAGAACTACCATACAACCCAGAAATCCCACTCCTCAGACTATACCCTAGAGAAATAAGAGCCTTTACACGAACAGATATATGCACACCCGTGTTTATTGCAGCTCTGTTTACAATAGCAAAAAGCTGGAAGCAACCAAGGTGTCCATCAACGGATGAATGGTTAAATAAATTATGGTATATTCACACAATGGAATACTACACGTCAATAAAGAACAGTGACGAACCTGTGAAACATTTCATAACATGGAGGAACCTGGAAGGCATTATGCTGAGTGAAATTAGTCAGAGGCAAAAGGACAAATATTGTATAAGACCACAATTATAAGTTCTTGAGAAATAGTATAAACTGAGAAGAACACATTCTTTTGTGGTTATGAGGCAGGGAGGGAGGGAGGGTGGGAAAGGGTTATTTACTGATTAGTTAGTAGATAAGAACTACTTTAGGTGAAGGGAAGGACAATACTCAATACACGGAAGGTCAGCTCAGCTGGACTGGACCAAAAGCAAGAAGTTTCTGGGATAAACTGAATGCTTCAAAGGTCAGCAGAGCAAGGGCAGAGCAAGGGGACTTCTAAGTCAATTGGCAAAATAATTCTATTATGAAAACATTCTGCATCCCACTTTGAAATGTGGCGTGTCTGGGGTCTTAAATGCTAACAAGAGGCCATGTAAGATGCATCAATTGATCTCAATCCACCTGGATCAAAGGAGAATGAAGAACACCAAGCTCACACGACAACTATGAGCCCAAGAGACAGAAAGGGCCACATGAACTAGAGACTTACATCATCCTGAGACCAGAAGAACTAGATGGTGCCCGGCCACAACCGATGACTGCCCTGACAGGGAGCACAACAGAGAATCCCTGAGGGAGCAGGAGAACAGTGGGATGCAGACCCCAAATTCTCATAAAAAGACCAGACTTAATGGTCTGACTGAGACTAGAGGAATCCTGGCGGTCATGGTCCCCAAACCTTCTGTTGGCCCAGGACAGGAACCATTCCCGAAGACAACTCATCAGACATGGAAGGGACTGGACAATGGGTGGGAAAGAGATGCTGACGAAGAGTGAGCTACTTGTATCAGGTGGACACTTGAGACTGTGTTGTCATCTCCTGTCTGGAGGGGAGATAGGAGGGTAGAGAGGGTTAGAAACTGGCAAAATCGTCACGGAAGGAGAGACTGGAAGGAGGGAGAGGGCTGACTCATTAGGGGGAGAGTAAGTGGGAGTATAGAGTAAGGTGTATATAAGCTTATATGTGACAGACTGACTTGATTTGTAAACTTTCACTTAAAGCACAATAAAAATTATTAAAAGAAAAAAAATCATGAAAATAAATGCTCTCTTTTAGACGAAAACTTCCAAGGTCCATGAAGAAATTTTACCGAAAGGAATAGACAAAGTCAAATCTGGTGCTAAACTATGGAGTCCCCACAGTCCAGGTGACGGGACTCTAAGTTAGCTCAAGTCCTTATCAGGTGACAGTGGCCTGAGCAGAGTGGCAGACTGTGCTATTTATGAGGAAAAAGGATCTGTGCTAACTCCTCAATAATGGCAAAGGTTTTAATATGCAGTGATAAAAGGGAAGGGCATGAGCCAAGTGCACAGCAGTGAACGCTCAGGCAATCCCCAAGGCAGGAACTTACTTCCAGATCCATCCTTGACTCTAGGTCCTTCAGGCTTGGCCTCAGAAATAATGTTTGCATTGGCATTATTCTCCATCCCAATCACAAAGTCGCTGTCCTCTTCAAACTCAGGGTGACCAAAGATCCAATCCAGGGCTCTTTCCAGGTTATGATTCTAACAAAATAAAACATTTTGACATTGCATACAGTCCCCAGACCTCATTATATCCTGACCATTTGAGCCAGGATGTCAAGCAGATAGGACAGAGGGCCAGAATTCATTAGTCCTAAGTGCCTCTGAGCAAGACACTCTGACTCTGTGGATGAAATGCACATTCAGAAGGCATTCTGCAAGTCTTCCAGCCGAGGTCTGTAACTGGATTCACTGGGAAACAGCTCTGAGCAGCCGAGCAGCATGCCAAAGCTCACATCAGTTACAGCTCAGAATTTCTGTAGGCTGGTGCTGATAAGGATGGCGTGCAGAAAGCCAAAGGGTACGGCATTCATTTACACACAGCCCTTTCTACAGTCACTAACTGCGTACAGCACCCTCCCTAACAACTGCATTTTGTCCAGGTAACCACGCACCAGAGGGACACCAGTGCGAGGGCCTCTTTTCCCTGAAGGTTGGTGGAGTGGTTGATGAGTTTCAGTACAATTAAGACTCATGCCTTGATTAACAATGACAACCCTAGTTGGTTAAGTAATTTTTAACTGAACTACACGCAATTCAAACCAAGTAACCACTAAAACCTTTCAGACTTCCCTTGTTTGTGCTTTCACTGGTTGGTTAAAGAATCTGTTTAGACACAGTCAGCACTTCCAATATAAGTCAGCATGTAAAGTAAGCAGAGCCCGAGAAAGGACCCCGAATGTAACAAACTCTGGCTAGCTATTTCGAGCCTTTTAAAGGGAAACAGATCTCTCCTGCCATATTCCCATGAGCCAAGCAAGACCACTTTGGCCTCAAAAAGGACACCTAGCAGGCAACACTCAGGACAGGCCAGCAGAAATCTGCAGCAGACATACACCGGAAAGTGAATTACGGCTGTGCCAAGGAAAGATGGGTTTAAAAAAAGGTACTTTCTCTCAATAGTGAACATACATCTGTACTACAAGAGGAAGACTTCTCTCCGCCCCTCAGTGTCATGGTCCCTTCTCACCGGTAATATCAGGATTCCTGGCCAATGCACGTCATGTGTAGCCACCAACTGTCAGTGGAGCCTTGCATGATGCCGTGGTGCTGAACAGTTTTCAGTGGAGCCTTTTCCAGACCAAGACAGACTAGGAAGAAAGGTCTGGCAATCCACTTCTAAAAATCAGCTACTGAAAACCCTACGCATCACGACCGTCTGATCCACAACTGATCATGGTGATGGTGCAGGCCCAGACAGTACTTCTTCCATTGCACATGGGATCACCAAGAGTCAGGGGCCAATTCAACAGCAGTTAACAGCTATCAGAAAAACCTTCTCTCTCTAGAGGGAACTTCAATGCAGTCTTCTCTATGAGGACTTTTGAGAGGACTTTTGAGGGGCATTTCTCTAAGGTCTTGGTATCAGAAAAGCATTACTTCTCCTTAAGGACTGTCTTACTGAACACTGAACATCACACATTCCTTCTTTACTCTAAGACCACCGGCAAGCAAGCTCAAAGTCAAATCTGTGGGCTCCTGTTGAGTAATATTCAAGATGATATGGAGTTTCTTTCAGTTTCATCATCTTGTCCAGCTTTATTATCTCTCTATTCTTAAATACTCTGTACTGATTCCCTCAATCACTTAGCTTTTTAAATACTATATGCAGATACACATTTGTGGGCCACAGTGGAGTACAGGGTCAAACAAACATGATTCAAAATGATCAAAGATGTTGTAAAATCTCAACCGCTACAGTTAGAAATACAAAGTATCTCCAGTAAGAGGAAGGCATCCACACACACACACACGCACACACACACACATGCTCTCTCTCATGCTCACCGTTGCTCGGAGTGCCTGAACAGCCTGATTTCGCTGGAACCCCATGGAGGTGATGATGGCTACAATTTCCTCTGGAGGCTTGTTATCCAAACCAGTAGCACCGAAAGCTGACGCTCCAGCAGAAGCTGCTCCTCCATAGCCAGGTATGGTCAGTGGTTCAGCAAAATCTAGGGAAAACAATCAAACTCAGGCCTTTTTCTTTTTTGGTCTTGGATAGACAACACTTCAGAGCTTAGAAGGAAAGATGCCTACAAAGTTACAATAATCAAGGCAGCCTGGCAATGGCATAAAGGCAGGCATGTGGATTACTGGAATAGAATTCATAGTCCAGAAATAAACCCATACACCTATGGCCAATTAATTTTTGACAAAGATGCCAAGACCATTTAATGGAGAAAGAATAGTCTTTTTAACAAATAATTGCTGGCACAACGAGATACCCATATGCAGAAGAATGAATTTGGACCCCAACCTCACACCAGGTACAAAAATTAACCCAAAATGGATCAAAGACCACATGTAAGAGCTAAAACCTTAGAAGGAAACACAGGAGTAAATCTTCATGACCTTGGATCAGGCAACGATTTCTTAAATATGCCACCAAAAACACAAGCAACAAAAGAGAAAATAAATTGGACTTCATCAAAATTAAAAGTTTTTGTGTATCAAGGGACACTACCAAGAAAGTGAAAGGCAACCCAGATAATGAGAGAAAAAATTGCAAATCATATATCTAACAAGGGTCTAGTATCCAGAATACATAAAGAACTTACACAACACAACAATAAAAAGATAAACAAGGCAATTAAAGAACAGGCAAAGAACTTAAATAAACATTTCTCCGAAGAAGATATACAAATTGCTAATAAGCACATGAACAGATGATCAACATCATTAGTCTTTAGAGAAATACAAATCAAAGCCACATGTGATAAAACTTCACTTCCACTAGGATAAACCCACCAAAAAATAAATAAATAAATAAAGAACAGGCAGAGAACTTAAATAAACACTTCCCCAAAGAAGATATACAAATTGCTAATAAGCACATGAAAAGATGATCAACATCATTAGTCTTTAGAGAAATACAATTCAAAGCCACATGTGATAAAACTTCACTTTCACTAGGATAGCTATAATCAAAAACATAATAACAAGTGTTGGCGAGGAAGTGAAAAACAAGAAATACTTGCACATTGCTAGTAGGAATGTAAAATGGTGCAGCTGCTTTGGAAAACAGATTAACAGTTCTTCCAGTGTTAAACTTTGAGTTACCATATGACCCAGCAATTCCATTCCTAGGTATATATACCTGTGGGGTAAAGAACCTAGTTTTGCCCCAAGTAAGGTGGCCTTTGTCCTTGGCACCAGAGAAATAACCCTTGGAGTAACTGGAGTGCCTTGGTCTGGGACTTCCAGGCCACACCTGAGAATTTGTCACCAGCTAGACTAGAAAAGAATAACCTGAGAAGCTGATACCAGCTAGCCTCAGGGGGCATAATTTAGCCTATCATGTAGGACTGGATGATAAAAGCTCTAACACGGAGGCTCAAGAGCTTCCGGGTTGGTGAGAACATCTGCTCTCAGGAGGGTAGTGCATCTCTGGGGACACGAAAGCTCTGGGTTGGGAACCCTTTCAGGCTTCACCCTATGCCTCTCTTTGTTTATATCCTTTTTAGCTATAATAAATCTGTAGTAGTAATTATGGTGTAGTCTCTGTGAAGTCTATGAGTCATTCTAGCAAATTATCAAAACTAAGTGTTAGTGGGAGCCAGAAGGTGAGAAAGTATGGGTGCCATGTGGGCTCCCAAGCTTGCTGCCAGCATCCTGAAGGGATTGTGGGAAACCAGCTCCAAGTTTGTGGCCAGCAGACCAAAATACTGGGTGTCATGTGGGCCCCCCAAACTTGCAGCTGGCTTCTGCCTATTTGGCAGTTTGAAGGATGGTTTCCTTCTAACTTGTGAGCCCTCTGGGTGGCTAGAGTCTGAGAGAGAGGGTGCCACAGGGGTGGCTGGCGATGACGACAAAGAAGTGGGGATGTGAGGACTGGATCCATCTCCACATTTTGGGCATGAGATTCATGCTCATCCTGACCACACACTCCCCAAGAGAAACAAAAACACATGTCCACACAATGGCATTATTCATAATAGTCAGAAAGTGGAAAGAACCTAAATGTCCATCAGCTGATGAACAGATAAACCAAAAGTGGATTATCCATACAGTGGAGTATTATTCAGCAATAGGAAGCAATTAACTCTGATACACGCTACAACATGACTGAAACTCGGAAACATTATGCTAAGCGAACAAAGTCAGACACAAGAGGCCATACATTGCACGATCCCATTTATATGAAATGTCCAAAATAGGCAATTTCATAGAGACAGAAGGTAGATTAGTGTTTGCCAGGGGGTGGGAATAAAAAACTAATGGGCTTGGGGTTTCTTTTTTGGGGGACAAAAAAGTTGTAAAGTTAGATGGTGGTGATGGTTGCAGGACACTGAATATAATAAAAACCACTGAACGGTATATTTTAAAAGGGTGAATTATATCTCAGTAAAGCTATTATTTAAAGAAAGAAGAAGGACAAAGTTCGTGAGTTCAGTTGGCTACCCTGGCAAAGCCCCCCACTCAGCAGACCATGAACTAGAAAGTCATTTTCTGAGGCACACTCACAGGGACATGGCAGGACCAAGACTCAGCATCACTGAAGGTCACTCAGACTCCAAAGCCATTCACCACTTCCCAACCACCTACCCGGCTCTTCCATGTGAATAATGATCCAGTTGAAGGCCACCTCGGCTCCCATATTTCCAGTAAAGTACACAGCCTTCCGACAGGCTTCTAGAGGGAAGCCCATTTCAGCCAGCTGCATCACTGAAGACTCATCGATGTCTGATGCTGTGGAGCACAACAAGATATTCTGGGGTGAAAATAAACTATTTCTCTTTATCTGGGCTTCTCTTCATCCCCTTATCCACATCCTACCAAAAAAGGTGCTGTTTTGTTGGGTATGTGGGTAGTGGTTTTACTTCCCTTTTTTTTTTTTTTTTTTTTTTGCTTTAAGCCATCCAAATATTACATTATTTGAGCTGAGCTCATATCTTTGACTTAAATAGAGAAACCATGGCAATCACTTGAACAATTCAAGCACTAAGAAACAATTGCCTGATTTCAAACGGGGACATTTAGTGTGTTCCAGAACCACTTCCGCCTCCCGGATCATTCTCATAGACCTCTGTAGCAGCCTCTCTCCTGACTGAAATGTGAAGGTAAAAGCATTACCTACGAGTCAAAAAGCCTGTTCCTTAAATCTCACAGAAAGTTACAGAAGGTCTTTACGTACATCTAGCAACATCAGTGAGTAATCAGCTATGGGAAGTACAGAGCCCAAATGTTAAGGATAGAAGGAGAGAATATGTTTTTTAATTGAATGCAATAAAGAAAAGATATTAAAAGCGATAGCTTTACAACTCTTAACAGACTCAGACGAAGAGGATTCTGTTTTCTTAATGATATATTCATATTGATACAAATGGATCTGTGTGTACATATATTTGCACATACATAGGTAAGCTTGTATATACACACACATATATTCACATTGCTATAGATGGATCTGTGTGTGTACATATATTTGTGTATACATATGTAAGCTTGTACACACACATATGTATTCATATTGATATAGATGGATATGTGTGTACATATATTTGCGTATACATAAGTAAGATTGTACACACACACACATATTCACACTGATAGAGATGGATCTGTGTGTGTACATACATTTGTGTGTACATATGTAAGCTTGTACACACACACACACACGATGCTCTCAAATTGCATTAAAGGGGAGAAAAACACAGTAGCCCAAAATATATCCCTTCTGTTTTCCATGTCCTGAGGTCTCTAATCTATTGAAAATTCCACACCCCCCCCCAACCCCCGCCCCAAGACGGCAATCAGTAGAAGAACTGCAGAATGGTAATAAGTAGCAGAGCTGAGATTCCAGCCCAGGGCTGGTTGGCTGTCACACTAAACACGGCCCACAGACATCACCATGTCACTAGTTTACCTTTACTGCTAACTCATCTGGCAAGCCAAGAACTGTTCCCGCCCAGGTAAAGCTGCACATATACAAGTACAGAGAAATGCCCCTTTGTTGAACGTCCACAGACAATAACAACTGTAGGACACTGAGAAAAAAATTTAGAAGACACATACGGTCTATCAGTTGGTTCATCAGGCGATCTGGAAATTAAGGGAGAAGGTAGAAAGTGAGACCAAACCATGTAAAAGAGTTTTAGAAAAACAGTTGATCCAGGACATTCCCAAACTCGCAGGCCTCCCCTCAACTCCCTACACAGAAAACCCCAACCAGCACAACATAAAGTCATTACAGTAATGACAGAAATTAACAGGCTTCAGGCACTTAGACCAGATACAATATGATGTTCAGACTATCATCTTGATGAACCAAATAATTTCTCCCCTTGTATTTCTAGGAAGTTTGTATAATTACAAACCAAGGTTCATTATGGACACTGGAGAGATAGCAGGGACAGTGCTAATAAACCATCTTCTGACAGCAGCGGGTCGGGTTTACTTCTCTGATGCTCATATTGACCTCTCTCTAACCCCCTCATGAACCACCTGTACCACAAACCCTGCACATCTCATGTACATGCCTCTTCTCTATCTGCACTCCATGGTTCGGCATTTGACTTAGAGAACGTAACGTAGATGCCTGTCTTGAATGCAATCTTGCTCCTTTGGACCCATCCTACCTGGACATAGTCATCAATAATATTCTGTGCTCAACTGATGGAAAACGTTTGGTGGAAGGGTCCAGAATGTGCTACCATTATTAGCTAATTTACCTAATTAACTCATTAGGAAGGTGTACAGTAAGCTGGTGAGCAAACTAAGCCACCAATGAAACTGATTTCATCATAATAACTGAGCTAAGAATTAAACCAAGATTTTCCTGACACTGTCCTTGAACCCAAAAAAATGAGGCTACTTTCTTTGTGTTCTTTTCCCCTAAAGAGTTCAGTATTCTGAACCATAACCAAGTTAGCATTCACAGTGTGAAAGAGAAATTCAAACCATTCCCTTGCTACAAAGCAGGGACAAAGCTGGAGAGACAAGATGTGGTCAAGATTTTAAACCAACTAAAAAAAAAAAAAATTCACTGTTTAATTTCCCTTTCTGGCTACCCAAAGGCACTCCTAAGAATGACACAGCTCCCCCTGGACTGCCTAACAGCCTTCTCGTAACACACTCCTTCTCTTCCCTACAGGCCCATTTGGAGGACGTCAGGAGAAGGCAGAAAGACAAAGCCAGAGGCAACGTAACCTGAAAAGTCTTAGAGATTTGTTGGCCTCTGTTGACAGTTATTTCCGAAGGCCCATTGCAGCCACTTGTGATGGGTCTGTGCCTCTTCCAATTTCTATTTTAAGTTTCCAGTTCCCTCATTTCTGTGTGTCTATGGTGTTACATCACCAGAAGGCAACCAAGGAAAGTCTGATGGGTGGCAGTGGCAATAACAGAGTAGAGGAAGAAAATTGGCTATTTCAGTAGAGGATGGTGGGAGGGTGGAGATGGTACCTTTGGAGTCATCAGGAATGACAATGGGGGGGCTGATGTCTGGAAGTTCCTCCTCTCCTGGCTGTAACCCCCTGGCTCGAAGATGGTTGATATCAAGTAGGTCTGGCATGTCAATAGAAACGTCTGCAAAATGAGAGAGATTATGTTCACTGGAATCTCAAAAATCCAGAATTGCCTTGTTATAAAACCAGCACCACTAACTCCACATGCTCATGTCTAGCTGGGGCTGAGGGATGTTTTTCAGTCCCTGGGATGGATCACTGGGCCAGCAAATCCATCTTGGCTGATTAGATTTTAATGGAGAACCTGGGGAGGTACACAGGGTGGCAAGATTTCACGATGAACAAGAACAAATAGGTTAAGCAAGAGGTCACAAACGGCAGCCCACAGACCACTTGTGGCCCAGGTGCTTTCTGTTTGATGCTTTTTAAATGTTGGCAATAAATTCCAATTTTTAGAAGAGAAGATTTAATTTTAAATTTTTTTGATTTTCAGCTTATTTGGAAAAGCACAAACCTGGAGCACATTCTCCTACGGTAACAAATTCCTGGAGCTGACCCTCAGCTTCTACTCTAGACAATGAATGTTCTGTGACAGTCTGACACAGGCTCCACCACTCCCTATTGCCCCCATGATCCTGAGCACCATATTTCTGCCATTTTGATCCTTATAGCAGAGAAATGTTTTTCTAGTATATCTTTATCCAAAGTGGGAATATCCAAGGAGGACCAAGATAGTTGCATGTTTCTTATACCTAGCCGGTTTCTTTCCTTTGCACTATCACCTCCCCTTTTTAGGCATTGAGTGTGCAACCCCAACTTTAAGCCTTTTCTCAAATCATGGTGGGTCCTATGATTATTCTAACTAACAAAAATAAAGAACGAGTTTTAAAGAAATTAATTGAATCCCAAATGTCTTAGTCTAGGGGGCGCTTTTTTTTTCTTTTTACTTCTCAGCTTAGTTGACTTAAATACAAAATTTATCAGTCTAACAGCCTGTTGAGATTTAGTACTACACATATTCAGTATGATAATGCTGAGAAAATGGGTTCAAATGTGAGTCCAGGATATGTCTTTTGGCCTAGAAAACAGAACCTGAAACTACTGTCCCCAAAACCAGTTCTGATGCCAAGAACATAAATCCTATTTTAAAACCACCACCCAAAGAACAAAGCTTACTTAAAAAACAAATTTAGTTTCTCAGTGAGCAGCAAAAGCAAAAATGATATCTGACAAAAAAAGAAAGAAAAAAAATCAATACTACTGCTCCTCAGGAGAAAAACTCAGGTTCATTAAAGAAAGCTTTGGGAGTCTTTCAAATTCAGCAAGTCTATGGAATCTAATTCAACTTTTTGTTCCTTTAGAGAATTTCCAAGGACAAAAACAAATAAGAAAACCACTTCCTAAGCAGTTCAATGTTTTCAAAACAGGTTGGTTTTCTCTCCCAGGTGAGTCTCAAGTCCACAGAAGAAATTTGAGTGGTAAGTATCCACCGTCTGCCCGTTCCGCCCACAGAACTAACCACCAGGAAAAGTGAGCAGAATCAGCCCAGCCCCATTTCAGGTGGCCAAGACATGCTAAGTAAACTGCTGGTGCTGGAGATTTCTGGAAAATTACTCATGCCGATTTTACATTCTTTTTGCCTAACCCCGTCTGTTGAGTACTTAATTAGCCAGTGCAGAGACTTGAGTTTTTTTTACAGTGCTCAAAAACATAAAAACTTCAAAAGACTTGCAAACAGCCAGAGGTAGTCGCTTGAGAAACCACAGATGGTAGAAACGCACACTCTTCCACACTACTGGAAGCCTAATGAGGTATCTCAGGTCACTGTGATGGAGGAGTGTTCTTATGCACTGTCTGGAAAATTAACCTCTAATAATGGTCAAAGGCCTTCAAAATTAGCAAGAAGGAAGCCCAACTAAGCCAAAGTTATATCCCTCTTTTGACTTGTTAATCATTTGTATGGTTTTAGTGACTGTTATTGGTCACATCTGCCTGTTTCAGAGGCTGAGGAGAGATGCAGACTGGAGAGTCTATCTTCAACTGCTTGCTACTCAAAGTGTGGTCCTGGACCAGCAGCACCAGCAGCACCTGGGAGCTTGTCAGAATGCAGAGCCTCAGCCCCCTCCCAGACCTGCTGACTCAGCACCACATTTTCCCAAGCACCCAGGTAATCTGTGTGCACAGTAAAGTTTGAGAAGCACTGCTTATTTGATAATATGAAGATCCTGTTTTCACTCCTAGAATCCAGTCGTTCCAGATGGAGGGTTAGTGTCTGGTAGTTTTTCCTGTTGGTGCTCACCCTATACTCTGACTCCAAAGAGAGGTAGGGGGAAATACTGGTAAAAAGAATGAAATGGAACTGTTTCTGGCAGCCAACCACATGGGCTCTTTCACATGCCATGTTTTCAAAATGGCTAATTTGATGTTTTAAGAAAAAGTATGCAAAAGATACCTACCAAATTTTTTGGGAACCCAGTCAAGACCAAAAGTGAACTTCTTTATCTGCACTACCAAGTATTCAGGGAAGGAGGCAAAGCGGGATGTTCTAGGAAACACAAGGGAATTGAATCAATGAAACAAGCAACAAGAATTGAGAACACAGTTCATAAAGTATTGTAAACTTTGTCGGAGGTATACCTGGAGTACCAGTGGCTGGACTGAGGAAGAACACACAGACACTGGCACATAAGTGCACACAAACTCACTCACCTCTGCTCACTCTTCCTGATCTTTTCACAAAAATTAAAATGTTTAACAGAGGAGAATGCTGTCCTTGTGAATGACATGGGTCCATTTCAAAATTCTTACTTTACTTCGCTGTGGCATTTTGTATTTTAGAAAAGTCCTTTTCAACCATAAACATGTATTTTTCTAAAAATCCCTGCTAGAATTTAGTATCTACATGTTTTTAGGTATATGCAAGCATATATGCATTACGTGTTTGTATGATAAAGCTTCTAGGTGGTCCTAACACACTCCCACCAAGAATCACTGTCTTACAGCAAAATTGGTATAAGGGAGGCTTATAATTTGATTGAGGTTGATTATTAAAAGTGCCAGGGCCTCATTAAAACACCACTGTACCTAAATCCGTGGTCACGTGGATCCTAGGCATAGATATAAGTGCTTTAAGTAAGTGCCTAAAATTCCTAATTCTGGGCCTTAAATTCTAAAATTAATACATACAGTCAATGTCTTGAGTTTCTCATCAACCTTTTCAGAAAAGCTGAATTCTATGCACAGCCACTCAACTAGTACACCAAATTCACGCCCCATTCTAGCTCACTCTATCCATGAGTTTACCATCTTGTTTATAACAACCACTTCTATTTGAGTGTCACTGTGGCCTGGTAGGCATACGTATTTTAAGAAATGCTCTGTAGATAGGCACTACGGATACCTTTAAAATAACAGACTCCGGAACGCCCTCCCCGAGAACCTCGCTTCTCAAATCTAAGTCACCGCATGTTATTTGGTAGCTTCGCCCCAGAATTCAGAAAACAAAGGCAAATGCATTGGCGCCACCTGGTGTACAACGGCAGAACAGCAAGGAGTGGAGCACCAGACGTAGTCAGGGCTTGGATTTGGGTCTCGGATATGCGACTTAATTCACTCCCAGTCTTCACAAACCACTGACCCTCCCTGAGGCTTCACATCTACAACATGGATTTATTAATAACATGTACCTCCCAGTGGTGTGCAATGCTCATGAAATGATGTGAAACCGCTTGGCAGACCAGAAAGTACTATGTGTAGCTGAAGAAGCAGTTATTTTGTCATGAAAGAGCTAAAATCTATGAGGCCGTGGACACTGACTCGGTCCCTTATGATCTGTATTTCACCCTCAGCAGGTCACTTAGCCTCTCTGTACCCCGCAGACTCCCTCACAAGGATGGTAGATGGGTATGGGAAGAACAGGAGCTTTACCATCCTAAGGAGCTGATCTATTATTACCCTGGATCACTCTCCAGAAATTATATATTATCTCTGATTAAAAAACCCAAAACCAAATCCACTGCTGTCAGAGTCTTTTCCCACTCACAGCGACCCCATAGGGTTTCCAAAGCTGTAAGTCTTTACAGAAGCAGACTGCCACTTCTTTCTCCTGAGGAGCTGCTGGTGGTTTTGAACCGCCAACGTTTCAGTTAGCAGTTGACAGTTTGACTTTAATTAGGTTTTTCTATATTCAGAGCAGCAGTAATAAACATCATTTTTATTTAAATGTAGCCAGTTCCTTAATTTCACCAAAAGAGAAAAAAAAAAGTAATCCTGTCTCTTTTTTCCTTAGTACGTACCAACAAACTGCAACTGATACTGTATTTTCAACTAATGTAAAAATTCTACCTCAGTGACTTCTCTTACCACATTATAACTTAATTAAAATCTGGGAAATATGTAACAGTGAAATCAAGCAAAAATTAGCAGTCCTTCAGTGATTTCCAAAATGGGACGCAGAGGCCCTAAGACATTTCCAGCTGCCTGTGGTGTGTGTCTGGGTGAGATTTCAGCTGGTAACACCATGGTGTGGGGGGCTGTGGAGGGGGCTCAACAGGCTGCCAGGTCCCCTTTCCACCTCCCAGATTCAGGATTGAAGCATAAAGAGAAAAGAATACGTGTCTGAGGAGTCTCCAACTCGCTGGCAGTGATTAGAGAAATTATTTCCGCCACTGATATAGTGTGTAGAATTTTAACTGCCCAAAGATGTCTCCGAGTTACAATGAAGTGCATCTCTCACTTAACCACGTCGACTCACCAGACATTACCTGCTAGGTCACACACACACACACCATTGAGCAGTCCCAGGATGAAAACTTAACCAAAAATGGACAACTCACAACAGAATGAACCGTTATTAATCCACATTTGGACACGAAGAAATTTTTTTATTATTATTGTTTTAAGAAAATATGCCTTTTTTTTTTAAGCTTTTGAAATAAATCTGTTTTGTTTGCCCACTTTTAACATATGAAGTCTGCAATCTAAAACCAAGAGGAATCCTGACAGAAGGGTCCCGCAGAGAATAAATGATCTAGATTTGACTACGACGTGAGGTTGTAATACAAAGAGCCAGTGGTGGCTCCTTCTTCCTCACTTCCTTTGTATCAACTGAGCGCTCAATCTTAGCCTAGAAGAAAAACGGCCACAGAACAGCTAAAAGCAGCAAAATTCCCAGAGCCAAGCTTTCAGACCTCACCTCATTTTATGCCACCATAAGGACTCTTTTTCCAAGTAAGCGCAGCCATATGAGCCGTTTTGGCAAGGCCTTGCCTGCATGAAATAAATTAAGTTGCCAAAAACATTTTTATGCAGCTGATGAATAACCCCACGGTGTTGAAATACGCATCCCCTGACAAATCCTGAGCAGCTCATTTGAACAATGCTCAGGGGCCCTTGTGTCCACTTGGAGAACCCTCTAGAACCCTGTCTCCAAGTAGGAACACAGTCAACCAGGGTCTAAGCCAAGTCTTTAAATGTAATGGAATTAATATATCACAACAGAGTTTAAACGATGAAGCCTGTCATAAGTATTTTTGTAATTTCTTCATTAATATTATTCTTGCCATTTTGGGGAGTGTTTTCAGCTGCACTCTGTTGGCAAAAAAAGAGATAAATTCCTAACAGAAGATAAACCACAACTTTGCATTTAAAAAAAAAAAGGCATTCCCTCCCTACCACATAACATAGATTATAAGCCTCACTGTTTACTGGACAGGTATCACACTGGTGAGTGTGTGACAACTAGGGTTGCACTGAGTCACAGTTTCAACCTACCATACACAAGCAGGCATTGCAGACACACAGATGCCCAGGCCCAGACCCCATCTCGTCTCCCTCCGTGTTACCACCGCACAAGCACACACTAGTCACACACACTTACTTCACACCCGCAGACTTTGCTTGTAGAGCACTGCTCCAGAAATCGTCCACATTTTCTGGTTCCGAATAGGCCTGAAGGCAGGCACTAAATGGTATCTTGGCTCGAACCAGCTCGGGCAGGGGTCTTCTGTTTGTTTCTGCTTCCCTTCTCGTTAATTCATAGGCAATCAGTTCATCTGAGTGAAAGGGCAAATGAACAACTTTGCAGTAGCTCTTATCTTCTTAAAATGGAAAATACCCTCTTTGGATAATTTCCTTGAGGGCTTTCTGGCTGGGTCAGGGCTGCTCGCTCTTTGCCCACACAGACCCACACTAGCCTGTGAAAGGCCATTCCTGGGGCTGTCTCTATGGCAGCTCTGTCAGGCTGTGTTCAGCCACTCGGGTGCTATGGTCTGTTCCCCTTTGAGTCTGACAGGTGGGGGCTGTGAGCTCAGGCCCAGGTGAGCAGTTCAGACCAGGCATGACCTAATTGTCTTTAGTCCAGAGACCAAGCCTGGGATCACCCAAACACCACCCTCCAACCACAAAGCTCCACACCTGAGAATTTTTCAGCTGCAGGAGACCCAAAGGCTCATCTATTCCCAGGCCTTTCACTGCCCTGCTGAGGAAACTGAGGCTAGAGGTCAAAATAATCAGTAACAAAGCTGGACTTAAAACCCTGGCCAGCACCCCCTCCCTCCTCCGCTATTCCACAGAGAAGGCCAGAAAGGTATGCTAAATTGTGTCAAGAGGTCAAATCTTGCAATAATCAGATATATTAAAATAAAAAAGTAACAAAAACATTCCTACTAACTCTAAGCCGTTCTAAAATTAAATGACAAAGAAAAAAAAAAAGATAAAAACAAAAAGAACTACCTCTAAGTTCCTAAAATAGAGCAGACACAGTGTTACATGTTTTCTCATTCCGTTCTACCAGTAACTGTCACCAGAGATTACGGAAGATGCAGGGGCCAAGGAGGAGGGTGAATTGTGGTAACTGCATCTCCGTCATCGCACAACCCATGATATTAAACAGCACTGCAAGACAACTCCTTGTGGGTGTTACCCAATACCTCACATATGGGGCAGCCAGCCTCAAAGGCCTCTCTACACTACCCCTGGTGTTGCAAACACTAACACGCTCAGCTGCTAACCAAAAGGATGGAGGTTTTGAGTCCACCCAGAGGCACCTCAGAAGAAAGGCCTGGCGATCTGCTTTTGAAAAGTCAGCCACTGAAAACCCTATGGAGCACTGCTCTACTCTGACATACATGGGGTCACCGTGAGTTGGAGTCGACTCACTGATTTCATACTCTTCCTACCCAAGTGATTAAACACTCAGAGGAAGAGAAGTGAGTGTGCCATGAACCTCTCAGAGTCAAAGATCTGCTCCTAGAAATGGTTCTGTAAATAAATTTTTACACAGATTTTTAGTGGATTTTTATGTGAAATCCTTTTGGGTTACAAAAAACTCACTCCCAATTCATCAGTTTTTAGGTACACATGTGTGCATATGTGTTTTCTTAAACATACCTGGATACGCTCTTTTTAAATTGTGGTGAAATGTATATAACAAAGCACTTGCCATGGCAACCACTGTTCAATGTACAATTCAGTGACTTCCATCACCTTCATCATGTTGTGCAAGAATCACCAGTATCCATTTCCACATTTTTTCTTCATCATTAACAGAAACTCGGTACCCCTAAAGCAATGTCTACCCCCTACCACCCGCCCCTGGTAACCACTCATAAACTCTAGTCTCAATGCATTTGCCTATTCTGGATATTTCATATAAGCAGGATCAAATAATATTTGTCGTTTTATGTCTGACTTATCCGAATATGCTTTCAAAATTTATTCCCCCATCCATGATCAGTTTATGGTTACTTTTTTTTTTATATATCTAGGAAGTTACCACCAGCCATTCCCAGCAGTCAATTTCCAGAAACTAAATCATAAATCTCCTTCCTGAAAAAATAATTACCACTCATAAAATATAAACAGTGGGTTACAAAAGATCACAGAACTGGGCAGAACGTGTAAGTCAGTATCCCAGAGGTGGGCAATTAAGCCCAGATCTAAAAAAGAAACAACCCACAGACTCAGCCCTCGTTTCTATGTTGTGTAATAGCCAAAGAATAGAGAACTGGTCAAAAGCTCCACGAGCTTATAGAAAATAGAAATCATTTTACCAGTTGCCATTGAGTCAATTCCAACTCATGGCAACTGCATGTGTGTCAGAGTAGAACTGTGCTCCAAAGGGTTTTCAGTAGCTGATTTTTTGGAAGTAAATCTCCAGGTCTTTCTTCTAAGGTGCCTCTGGGTGGGCTCAAACCTCCAACCTTTAAGGTAGCAGCCCAGGGCATTAACCATTTGCACCATCCAGGGATTACCATTCTTCTTAAAATCATCATAATTATCACTTTCCAATTAACACAATAATTGACCAAAAAAAAAAAAAACCAGAAAAGAGCTAAAAAGGCCACCCAGGAAGCTATCAAGCTTTACAAAAATGACCAGTTCTCAGGAGATAAGCAACCCAGTTGCTTTTTTCTGCTTCTAGGATGTTAATTCTAAGAAATACCGTCCATCTATTCTGCCTGAGAAGAACCAGACTAGACTGAATGCAGAAGGAAACTTCCCCAAGAACCCCCCATGGCAGGTCATCTCTGCCTTCTCCCTTCCAAACTCCAGAGACCCTTTCACGGGGCCTCACTCCTACAAGCAGCCCTGCACAAGTATGCCCCATGAGAAGCGTCTTAAAAACTCAGACATCAAAGTTGCCCAATTTCAGAAGAGACCTCCACATGAACATCTAACATTAAAACACCAATTCTAACCATTTCCCTCAGCC
This sequence comes from Elephas maximus indicus, assembly GCF_024166365.1. Classification (NCBI taxonomy): domain Eukaryota; kingdom Metazoa; phylum Chordata; class Mammalia; order Proboscidea; family Elephantidae; genus Elephas; species Elephas maximus. Next base: position 35,170,115 of record NC_064819.1, read on the forward strand.
TTTGTAGCATAAAATATGAGTGATGTTGTTAAAGAATCTTCTATGCATATTATTACAAATAATTTGCCCCCAAATTAAGCTGACTCTAAACCAACCAGATGATCAACTTTATGGGCATTGAAATAGGCTCCATTCATAAACACTGCAGGAAGCCTGGGATACAGTCAGTCCTTCACAAAAGAAAGTCACACAGAGACTGAAGATGAAAAGGGACATGCAAGACAGACACCATGTAGGCTAGGCCTACTCCTGATACAACTTTTCAGTGACTAAAACCATGTTGTCTGGCTTGAGGGTTTCCATGTATAAAGCAGCTTGCTACTTATGTCCCATTTTGGAACTTTCACCTTTGTTGGTTGCTGCCTCCATGGCCACAGGTAACTGCATCAGGTAGTCCACCCTCTCTGTGTAACGGACTTTGCGGGTCTGACAGCACTGAATACGTTCTTCCACCAAAAACCGGAAAACATCACTTGGGTTTTCTGAGCCGATGCGGTGCCTCTAAAGGTTGGAGTATATCAGGTTAGTGAGTTTATGATTAAGCCATGAATAGAAATTAGCAAGATATCAAATATAAATCTAGTGCAAAGGTCTGGCCTTACTAAAAATTTCCTTTGGCCAAGCCAGTTCATTAGAATATATTAATAGCAAACCAGGAAAATTTTTATCAAGTCCCAAAATAGGGGGGTGGTAAAATAAACTATGGAGCCCTGGTGGCACAGTGGCTGCTAATCAAAAGGTCGGCAGTTCGAATCCACCAGCTGCTCCTTGGAAACCCTATGGGGCAGTTCTACTCTGTCCTCTACGGTCACTATGAGTTGGGCTTGACTCGATGGCGTTGGTGTATAGTTCATCATGTGAATTTGTATTATGCAGCCGCTAGAAATCAAATCAAAGGAGGAGGATGGATGTAAATGGAATTAGGAGGATGGGTGTAAATGGAATTAGAAGAAGTGAGGAGATGGAAAATTCAAACAAAAAGGGGAAAGGGAAACATACAGGACTACCCTGGAAAATTAAGGCATATGTGATATGACTGTATAAATGCACTCACATAATTACAGGAGAATAAAAAAAAAACATGCCATATTAGAATATGTAAATGTTCCCAACAGGTAAAGCAGGAAACACTGTTAACAAAACAGCGTGTACAGAATACATGCACTTTGAAAACCACTGGAGGGTCAGACACCAACATGCCAACCCAGCTTGTTTTCAGGGGCTGGTATGGTGGGAGATTTTTATTTTCTCCTTTGTGCTTTCCATGAAGAACATGCGTCACTTCTATAATGAGAAAAAAGTTCTTGTTTTGTTTATTTAAAAAAAAAAAAAAAGTGAGCCTTTACCTAGGAAACCTCAGTGGCTTTTAAAAATCTCACGTTTAATGTGCTTCAACTCTGCTTTGAGCAAAGCGTGACTGCCTCTGAGTGGTGGCAGGGGACAGCAAATACTCCATAGGACCCTCAAGGAGTTTTGTCACGGAGACCAAAAAACTGACAAACACTGCCATCACAGCCGCAAATTTAAAAAACAGACAGATGCACAAATGCCTAGAAAACAAGGTGTGAGGAGTGATTACATCCAGGGAGCTCAGCAGAGAAAGACTTCTTCAAAGAAGCCGATTCTGATCCACCTCTGACATGGAGAGATTCAGGTAAGAGGCAGGAAGCAGGCAGACCTTCTGGCCAAGCCACGGTGGACCACAGTTAGGGGCTGGGCACACTTTATAAAAGCCCTTTGAACGTTTTGAAGAAAGGCTTACTCACTCACCTCTACTAGGTTCACCAGGTGCAAGAAAAACTCCTGGGCATCTTGTTGTCTATTCGACGAGAATTCTGGGTGGCTCTTGCTTACGAAGGCCTTAAACATGCGTGGAGAGATCCCATTCTGTTGAGGCTAAAGTATAAAAATCATATCAACTTACAATAATTAACTTAGAGGAGCCTTCTAACAGCCCTAAGGGGCAAGCAAAGCAAGGGTTACTAGAAGCCTCATTTTTCAGATGAGAAAACTGAAGCCCAAAGACCTAACTCATGGTAAGAGCCAACACTCACTGGACATTTAGTATGTACCAGGCACTTCGCTATGAACCCTAAGTGACAACAGGATGGTGCTCTTCCTGTTGACTCAAAGCTGAGGGTCACCAAAAAAAAAAAACCAAACCCAGTGCCATCAAGTCAATTCCGACTCATAGCGACACTACAGGACAGAGTAGAACTGCCCCATAGAGTTTCCAAGGAGCGCCTGGCAGATTCGAACTGCCGACCCTTTGGTTAGCAGCCAAAGCACTTAAAGCTGAGGGTAGTAGGTGATAAATACACCCGCGTTTTAAAGAGAGACACTAGATCCATCCTCACAGGACTTGCAACATGGTGGCCCAGGTGGTCCATCACAGCCCCTTTAAGAACAGGATAGAGAAGCATCAGGGAGGAAGTCAGGAGGAGAGAGCTGTGCAGCATCTTCCCTTACCTCCTCATGAGGGCACATGAGAGAACCCTTTAGAGACAGGGGAGCCCATCTGAAAATGGTGGTGCAAGCTACCTCACTTAATACCCACAACGGCCTATGAAGAAGGCTTCACTGTTGTCCCTGCTTTATAGCTGAAGAAACGGAGGCTGACAGAGAAGTGCCAGACAGGTCTTCCAACTCAAGTAGTCCTAACAACCAGATTACAATGCAACTGAGAAATGAGCAGAGCCACAATGGCATTGAGGTTCTGCTTGATTCTAGTTCCAGGCTCTTTATAGCAAAAACAGATAAGTGTCTCAGGGCAACAAACCTTACCTTGTCAATCAAGCAAAAAAAGTAAATCACATTCCCTCTATAAACGTGCCTGCTGCCCACCCACTTCTCAAAATCTCCACTTTCTCAGCTTCCAGGCCACCCTGCCCTCTCCTGAAGTCCAGAGAACTCCTTATCTGGGCCATCGTTTGGGACACAGCAGGACCTGCCTTCTACTCTTCTGTAACTCTCAGCCTGTTTCTGGCCCGCCTCCGCTGCCTCATGGTACTCCTTAGCAAGCAGGGGCCATGTCTCACATCCCCTTGAGTTCTCACGGGCATCCAGGTCAATGTCTACAGTCTAGAGACTGTGGCTGGTTTACACAATCGCATAGTCAGATGCAACAGGTGATGTGAAACCTCCCTGTGGCCAATCTCACCAACACACATGATTTCTTTAAAAAAAAAAAAAAGGTGAATTTTCCTGTCTTGATGAAAACATACCCTGGTATAAGTCACCCAGAATTCCCTTACCACCTACTTCATGCACAGCACCATGGAGAAGCCTGCTCCCCCAAAGTTTACAGTAACAGGAGAGATAAGAGACACACTACTGAGAAGCTGAACAGTGCTAGAAGCTCTCAGGACAATTCCCCAAGGTGGCAGCGGTTGGGCATTGGAGGACTTGGGACCTGTACATGAAAGACCAACTTATACACACAGGGCTTCAGACATGCTCCCAGTGCTGGGTGAAGACCAATTCACACCTGACTTGATTTTACTATCTGTATATAACCACAAAAAAAAAAAAAAAGCCCACTGCCTTCAAGGAGAACTACCCCATAGGGTTTCCAAGGCTGTAAATCTTCATGGAAGCAGACTGCCACATCTTTCTCCTGTCGAGTGGTTGGTGGGTTTGAACCGTTGACCTTTTGGTCAGCAGCTAAGTGTTTTAGCCACTGTGCCACCAGGGCTCCTAACTACCTGTATATATACCTGAAAACTATGGAAAAGCCGTAACTTTGACTTATATTGCTGATGTATATCTATATAGTATCAGTCAACACAAGCATACAATAACATGCTTCATCTTTGCACAATAGCTAACATTTATTCATTCACAGAACAGATATTTACTGAGTACAATGAAATGTCAGACACTATTTTAGGTACCTGGATGGATACTTCCTAGGTGCCTGGATGGATATTTACTAAGTACCTGGATGAATATTTCCTAGGTGCCAGGCACAGTTCTCAGCATGTTACACATGCATCTTGCTTAACTCACACAACCCCAGGAGCTGACCACTGTCATTATCTCCTCAAGAGGTGGTCCTGGGTCACATGGCTACACAAGCCTCTCACTCTCTCTAATGTCCTAATGCTGCTTCTGGCACACATGTGACCAGAGCTCATTTCTGATGTCCCTGAGTCCATCCTACCAGTTGCTGAAAAGAGAAGACGGTACATCTTGGACTCTGGGTAAGCCTTCTCCAAACCCACTCATGTCTGAGAGCATTATCACTGGCCAGTCCAGCAATTATTTCTCCACTCTCGACAGTATGGAGGCACCGCTTGGAATAAATCTTTTCACATTTGTGCATTTCTGTTTAGGCAGTCATATAGGCACGCATTCACTGCCTGCTGCTGATGGTGTTATTTCTTACAAACTATGATTCAAGCTGGTGTGGCTGCCAGTCCCCAACAGACCATAGCAAGCAGCTGCCTTGGAAAGTTCGACAAGTCAGGAAATTTCTTAATTGCTGGCTGCCGCTCTGTGCCACCACCTGTTCTTACAACTGGGAGAAGAAGTTTCAGGGGAGATCATGATGACAAACACTGGAAGCTCAGCCCCACACTGTGACTAAGGCACAGTCTCACTCCTTCCCCTCCCGTACCTCTTCCTCTTCTGAGCCCATTTCATCTCCTTGTTTCTCCTCCATGGGCATTCCTTAATCCTTTGTTCGACAGTCAAGCCTGAGAGTCATTCGTCATTTAGAAGTCACTCAGAAAAGTTTCCTAACCAGAGAGATGATGCCTCTCCATCTCCACATCCTGCTGCAGGCCAGCTCCCAGTTCCATAGCTGACTTTGAGAAGTTTACCTCAAACTCAGCCCCCAACATGACTGCCTTGATCATCACCTAGCCCTGTCTGCCTGCATCTGTGCCCCATAGCCGTTCTATCTGATTTCAGAGGGGAGGCCTCACTAACTCTTACTAACTCTCATAGCTCAAGTATTACTGTGTTTCTATAGATAACAGAAAGTCAGGCTCTTAAAAAGTTGAGCCTGAATCTAACCAAGCCTTCAAATCTATCAGTTTCTAAGAAACACAAGTTAAACAATATCTCAAGGAAGCAATTTTTAGGGCAATCTTAGGGCAAGTGATCCAGCTTCTTCAACAAACCAATGGCTTGTAAAAAAAAAGAAAAGGAAGGGGACTTAAAAAAGACATCTTTGATAACTACAGGGAAAGTATGAACATGGATAGGAACTAGAGGATATGAAGAAATGGCTGTTAATTTTTCTGGTGTGCTTTTAACACTTTAAACAACTTTTAACATGATATTTATGTTAAAAGATAAAAGAAGTTATTAGTTAGAGATGCAATCTATTTACAGGTGAAAAGGCAAATGCCTGGAATTCGTGTTCAAACACTCCGGAGAAGGGAAGGGAAGAAAAGAAAGCGTAAGGAAGGAAGAGATGAGCTTAGGGGGAATTAACGAAACCAGATTGGCAAAATGGTGGCTGTGGAAGCTGCACAATGCATACAGCTTCTAGTGTAAATATAATTTACACTATTCTGTCTACTACGTGCAAATTTAAATAACAACAACAAAAAAAGGTCAGACCCTGAGTAAAGCAGTAACTCCAAGAAAGGAAATCAAGAAGCCAAAATAAGAACTGAAGAACTGAGGTGAACTGAAGCCCGTTGTCTACTTGACAGTGTGCTAGTGACATCAACCAAGTGTCCGCTACAGGCCTAAGGCTGCACAAGAGAGGGAGAGGCTGAAATTGAGGAAGTCAGACCTGCCCTCAGGGAGCACACCCTCTAGCTAGAGCACCATCTCCAGCATCTTAACAACGAACTTCCTAAGAGGGGGCCCCAGATAGTCTCCAAAATAGGAACCACTAAGGAACATGTCATATTTATAGGATGCTGTACTTACTCTCCCCATCAGCAATTGCAGAACAGATTAGCTAAAATTAGAGAGAGGACCACAGTGTCCAGAATCTCTCCAAATGTTTACACATCACTTTGTTTAACAGTGCACCAAGCAGGCAGTCAGACACCCTCCACACATTTTCCCCTGAGCCTAATGCTTTGATTAATAAGCAAGATTAAGGCTTTGTGTCACGTTGGAGCAATACCTGTACAGAGATTTACAATAAAAGACCACAAGGAATAAAAAGATAGACACATCGCAGCCGGCCCCTAGTACACAGGTGTCTGCATTCTGTTGATTCAAACTTTTAATCTATTAGTGAACATAATCCTTGGATCTCTCAAGCTCAGGGGCCAGGGGACATTTCCCAAGCAATTTTTCATATTTCAAAAGGTGAATTAGAGATTTTACATTTGCCCAACATAAGAGAATGGAGGTTAACAAAAACAAAGTTTTTACACTTGGAGCTAAAATTACACCACCTCAAAGTACGACACTGGTTATCCCGCATTGAACAAAAGCTGAGAGCTGCAATTGTGTCTCAACGATTTATTTGAATGGGAACTCAAGTGAATTGTCACTTAAGAAATGCAGTTTTTTCGGAGCACAGAAATGTTTAAAAAGTGATATTGAGAAGGAGAAATAAAATGAGTATTCAGCCTTAAAATTTTTGGAAGCACTGCCTTAGAATGAATAAATATCAGGAAAACACTTTTTGAAGTTCTTTCATAGGAAGAAAGGCTAATGTATTACAAATGCAATTAAGTTTTTAAAATCAATTCAACAATAACGTCACAGAATTGTCCACCTAAAAATGGTTAAAATGGCAAATATTTTCTTATATATATTCACCACAATGGATTTTTTTAAAATAATTTTTATTGTGCTTTAAGTGAGAGTTTACAAATCAAGTCAGTCTGTCACATATAAGCTTATATACACCTTACTACATACTCCCATTTACTCTCCCCCTAATAAGTGAGCCTGCTCCCTCCTTCCAGTCTCTCCTTTCATGACCGTTTTGCCAGTTTCTAACCCTCTCTACCCTCTTATCTCCTCTCCAGACAGGAGATGACAACACAGTCTCAAGTGTCCACCTGATACAAGTAGCTCACTCTTCATCAGCATCTCTCTCCTACCCATTGTCCAGTCCCTTCCATGTCTGATGAGTTGTCTTCAGGAATGGTTCCTATCCTGGGCCAACAGAAGGTTTGGGGACCATGACTGCCGGGATTCTTCTAGTCTCAGTCAGATCATTAAGTCTGGTCTTTTTATGAGAATTTGGGGTCTGCATCCCACTGTTCTCCTGCTCCCTCAGGGGTTCTCTGTTGTGCTCCCTGTCAGGGCAGTCATCGGTTGTGGCCAGGCACCATCTAGTTCTTCTGGTCTCAGGATGATGTAAGTCTCTAGTTCATGTGGCCCTTTCTGTCTCTTGGGCTCATAGTTGTCGTGTGAGCTTGGTGTTCTTCATTCTCCTTTGATCCAGGTGGGTTGAGACCAATTGATGCATCTCAGTTGGCCGCTTGTTAGCATTTAAGACCCCAGACGCCACATTTCAAAGTGGGATGCAGAATGTTTTCGTAACAGAATTATTTTGCCAATTGACTTAGAAGTCCCCTTAAGCCATAGTCCCCAAACCCCCGCCCTTGCTCCGCTGACCTTTGAAGCATTCAGTTTATCCCGGAAACTTCTTTGCTTTTGGTCCAGTCCAGTTGAGCTGACTTTCCCTGTATTGAGTATTGTCCTTCCCTTCACCTAAAGCAGTTCTTTTCTATTAACTAATCAGCAAATAACTCTCTCCCACCCTCCCTCCCTCCCCTCCCCCATCTCATAACCACAAAAGAATGTGTTCTTCTCAGTTTAAACTATTTCTCAAGATCTTCTAATAGTGGTCTTATACAATATTTGTCCTTTTGCATCTAATTTCACTCAGCATAATGCCTTACAGATTCCTCCATGTTATGAAATATTTCACAGATTTGTCACTGTTCTTTATCAATGCGTAGTATTCCATTGTGTGAATATACCATAATTTATTTAACCATTCATCCGTTGAGGGACACCTTGGTTGCTTCCAGCTTTTTGCTATTGTAAACAGTGCTGCAATAAACGTGGGTGTGCATATATCTGTTTGTGTAAAGGCTCTTATTTCTCTAGGGTATATTCTGAGGAGTGGGATTTCTGGGTTGTATGGTAGTTCTATTCACAATGAAATTTTAAAAAAATCAATTCAACAAATTTTTAAAAAGCTGGAAGTGTCCAAAAAAATACTGTAAATCTTTTTAGAGATGAAAATGTTTGTTAAACATGCATATATAAAACCTAGATTTCACCTTGATCTGTAGCAGAACAATTTACTATCAGGAAGTACATATTCTAGAAATGATCTAAGAACAAAGATGTTGTTATTTCTTGTTACATGTTGTCAAGTTGCCTCTGACTCATAGTCACCCTCTCACCCTAAGTAAAACAGAACGAAACACTGCCCAGTCCTGTGCCATCCTCACAATCGTTGCTATACTTGAGCCCATTGTTGGAGCCATCTCGTTGAGGGTTTTCCTCTTTTTTGGTGACCCTGTACTTTACCAACCATGATGTCCTTCTTCAGGGACTAGTCCCTTCTGATAACATGTCCGAAGTACATGAGATGAAGTCTCGCCACCTTTCCTTCTAAGGAGTATTCTGGTTGTACTTCTTTCAAGACAGATTTTTTCATTTTTCTGGCAGTCTATGGTACATTCAGTATTCTTTGCCAACACCATAATTCAAAGGCATCAATTCTTTGGTCTTCCTTATTCATTGTCCAGCTTTTGCATGCATATGAGGTGATTGAAAATACCATGGCTTGGTCAGGCACAGCTTAGTCCTCAAAGTGACACCTTTGCTTTTTAACACTTTAGAAGAAGTCCTTTGCAGAGATTTGCCCAATACAATACATTGATTGTGGATCCAAGTAAAATGAAATCCTTGACAACTTCAATATCACAATGTTGCTTATTGGTCCAGTTGTGAGGATTTTTGTTTTCTTTATGTTGAGGCATAATCCATACTGAAGGCTGCAGTCTTAGATCACCATCAGTAAGTGCTTCGAGTCCTCTTCACTTTCAGCAAGCAAGGTTGTGTCATCTGCATAACACAGGTTGTTAATATGTCTTCCTTCAACCCTGATGCCCTGTTCTTCGTCATATAGTTCAGCTTCTCGGATTATTTGCTCAGCATACAGATTGAGTAAGTATAGTGAAAGGGTACAATACACACCTTTCCAGATTTTAAACCACACAGTATCCCCTTGTTCTGTTCGAATGACTGCTTCTTGGTCTAAGTACAGATTCCTCACGAGCACAAGTAAGTGTTCTGGAATTCCCATTCTTCTCAATGTTATCCATAATTTGTTATGATTCACTCAATCAAATGCCTTTGCATAGCCAATAAAACACAGGTAAACATCCTTCTGGTATTCTCTGCTCTCAGCCAAGATCCTTCTGACATCAGCAATGATATCCCTCATTCCACATTCTCTTCTGAATCTGGCTTGAATTTCTGGCAGTTTCCTGTGGATGTACTGTGTACCCATTTTTTAATTATCTTCAGCAAAATTTTACTTGTGTCTGATATTATTGATATTGTGTGAAAATTTTTACATTTTGTTGGATCACCTTTCTTTGCAATAGACACAAATATGGATAGAGGTGAGAAACGCATGTTCCCAGGCTATCTGGTAATTATGAAAATTTCAAACGTCCCCCTTGTCACCCACCAACCACTACCCACATATGAGGCACTGGGAGCCTGACACACGAGCTGGAACAGCTGCTAGGGAGGCAGCAGAGTGGCTGGAAGCAGACTCAGGAGCCAGACTGCCTGGTTAAATCTCAGCTCTGCAACTCATCCACTTTGTAACTTTGGGCAAGGTTTCTGTGCATCAGTTTCTACATCAGAGAACATACCTCAAGATCCTTGCTCTTATTAAGCACTATGTAACTGGGAACCCTGGTGGCTCAGTGATTAAAAGCTTGGCTGCTAACAAAAAGGTCGGCAGTTCAAATCCACTAGCTACTCCCTGGAAACCCTATGGGGCAGTTCTACTCTGTCCTATAGAGTCGCTATGAGTCAGAATTTACTTGATGGCAATGGATTTTTGTTTCTGTTTTTTTGAATGCTAGTTATTAGTATCTTTTTTGGTGCTGGCTCTGTAAAAAGCTATTTCTGCCACATGCCTCTGCCCCATCTCTCATGCCCTCTCCCCTCTGCTACATACTCCTCTTAAAATCTATCCCCTCACTGCTTCAGCATGTCTTCCTTCCTCTCTTGGGCCATCTCAGGCTCAGCTACAAGTCACAAGCATCAGAAGCCTGAGGCAAAACCATCTGGCCAAAGGGTACCTGACACCTGAGAGAAGGAAGATTCTTAAAAATTGGTTCCTCAGAAACCAACCAGAAAAAGTCCTGATGCTTCAGAAAGTGATTCCCTCGCCTGTCAAGGGAAGTGGAGATTTTTGCTATGAATTACTCGTCTGTTAGAATAACAGCTTGAAACTGACAACCCCAGGGCCAGAAAGAAAATCATATGGTCATTTCAAGCTCTATTTTGAATGTTAAAAGAAGCTTATTGGTGCTTGCACCAAATGCTCACTCGCTTCCCACCCAGGTGGATGGACCCTCCCCACCGCGGCCAAGTACACATTGCACCACTGATGACACTGATCACTAGATGATGATCCTCAGACCCAGAAAGGATTTTACAAAACACCTAGATCAAGGGTCACAAACCCAAATAGCCAGAGCACCAGCGAGGCTGTAAGTCAGAAAGCAACTGAGGCCTGCTGGGAACTGTGTGTCCTGTGTAAAGAGAGACTATGGTTTGTGTAAAGGGAGGGCGGCTAATTGGCTCCCACCAATCGCTATCGTGAGCCTGGTATTGGCAGAGGTTCTGATTGTTCATGGAAAGCCGGAAATTCAGATGTTTCTGTGTGGGCCAACCAATACACACCTGCGGGCCAGATATGGCCCAAGTGCCGCCAGGTTACATGCCCTGACCTAGACAAAGTAGTGTGTCCCACCGGTAAGCCTCAGGCCTCTGGAGATCTACAGAGCTACTGTACGATGGTCACTAAATCCAACGGGAGAGAGAACCAATGGGCAGCTGCAGCAGGCATTGTTTGTTGACTGAATAATACGTCTTGCTCATACAAGAACTACTTTTTTCTAAGGGCAAAATTTTACTGCCAAACATCACTAAATGGATGATTTCATATCACATTTTCTCAAATGAGGAGATTCCAAAGCACAATGATCATGCAATGATATAGATCTTATTTACATTAGAAAGGGGATCCTCATATTTGAAACATTCACAACAATCACCCAGACCAGATTGCTGAGGTCAGGAGAGGTTAAGTGGAAATGTCCCGAATAGGCAAGACCACAGAGACAGAAAGAAAATGCGTGGCTGCCAGGGGCTGGGAGAAGGATGAATGGGGAATGACTACTAGTGGGTACGGGGTTTCTTCTGGGAGTGATGAAAACATTCTAGAATTAGGTTGTGGTGACAGTTGCACAGTCTTGCAGATACGCAAAAAACCACTTAATTGTATACTTTTAAATTGGTGAATGCTATAATACGTGAAATATATATCAATTTAAAAAGAGGAAGTTTAAGTGACTTGTCCACGGTCACACGGCTCCTTAGTGGCTGAGCCCAGAGAGGCAGCCAAGCTCCTGAGCTCCAGTCTGTCCCTGTCTCACCAAGACAGGGTGGACTCTGCTTCAAGAGGAGAACTACCCAAGAAGTGACACAGCCTGGATGAAAACCCAGGATAGATGCAACCAAAACAACATTTTAGACCAAGGTTTTTTTTTTCTTTTTTCTTTTTACTGTGCTTTAGGTGAAAGTTTACAGCTCAAGTTAGTTTCTCATTCAAAAAATTTGTACACAAGTTGTTTTGTGACATTGGTTGCAATCCCCACAATGTGACAACATGCTCCCCCTTTCCAGCCCGAGTTCCCTGTATTGGACCAAATTTTTTCACCATCACCTCTTCAAAGTTTCATAGGAGCTCCGAGGCAGAAAAAGCCTGGGTAACGCCCCACTCCAGCCCTACACCTGCTAGTCTCCACGATTGCCTCCCTGTGAGGGTCTTCCAGCCTCTGGTGGATGAGGAACTCCTTGCCTATAATGCTGGTAGCACAGCAACCTGAGAACTTAAGTTCTTCCTACATCGTTCTGAAACATGTTGACTCCCCCTCACCTTACCCACAACCTGCCTCCCCCAAACAGGGCCACTCTGCATGCCCCTCATAATCTCCCTTCTCCTATCTGCCCCACTTCCTCAACAGCTGGCTTCATTATGAACAGGAGTTTATTCACTTTCGATTCTTGCCCTCAGTCTGCAAGTATCAGTAAAGCATGACTGACTCAAGATCCAAGCACAGAGATCAGACACATGAAAAACAGGACAGACCCTGCCACTATGTCAAGCTCCGGTACTCAGAAGGCAGAGCCAGTACTGGAGAAGCCATATAAGCTGTGCACTGCCGAACTCCAAGGGCTTTGGAAATCCCATGGGACAGTTCTACTCTGTTCTATAGGGTCCCTATGAGTTGGAGTTCACTTAACAGCAATGGGTTTGGTTTTGCTTTTTGTTTTCTTTTTTAATATATCTGTTAATGTAATGTAATGTGATCACCTTCCATACTGTAACCTAATGTAATCAATCATCAGTGGCAGTCATACTGGTACAGGGTGGATCCTAAATCTAATCCCTTGTGAGTTATATAAAGGGCAGCACAGACACAGAGACAAGTGAGCACAAACAGAGGAAGACAGATCCACGTGAAAATCATCAAGGAACCAAGGACAACCCAGGGCTACAAACAAGGAAGGGGTCGACACACAAGATCCTGATGGATCTCCAGAACTGTAAGAAAATTAATTTCTGTCCTTTAAAGCCACCTACTTGTGGTATGTCTGTTACAGCAACACTGGGTAACTAAGAGAGCCTGTCTTTCAATGACTCCATCGATCAATAGGGACCTAAGGCCCAACCGAGCTTCTCATACTTGAGTGTGCTTAAAAACCCCCCAGGTAGCAGCATACCAAAAATGAGGATTCTCCAGCCCATCCCAGAATTCTGAATCCTCAGCCCTGGGAAGGGGCTGAGGAATCTGTGGTGGTGTTTTTTACCAAGCAGCCCCTTGAGAAACACTAGCAAACAAGGTTGAGGCTTAGGAGGAAAAAGACACTACAGGGGGCAAGATGAGATTGTGTTACTGAGAGGAGGAAGTTTATATTTTCATAAGGTTTGTTCCTTCCATCTCAACTCTATTTTATAAAGGATATTGTTTCTGAAGATCAACAATGATGGCACACACGTATAATCCATGAGGCAGCTGTCACTAGAAACCCTGACCTTGGTTATTCCTTACCACAATTTTTAAGAGTATGCAGACAGACACCCTAGACTCTGAAAGGAAACAGTTATTCCAGAAGCTTGCTAAACTTACTGCCGCCATTTGCCAAATCATAGGAAACCCACGTTTTGTCTGATAAAGGTCCCTCCTGCCTGTATGTCAACACGGCAAACACTCTGACACCCACCTTGTGATCCTCTTTAATCACCTGTTCAATGAGCTCAGATTTCACTGGAGGTTTTGAATACTGGCCTGAGAGAAGGCCGTGTCCTAACTTAGTCCTGGACAGCAGGGAGAAACAAACAAACAGGTCATTGTTTTTTTTTTTTTTCCTTAGAGATGTTAGCATTGTTTATGAATTTCAGTAAGTACAGCTGCTTTTAGGTAGAACATTTATCTCGATGACTCACAAATAACTGGTTTCATTTATTTGATTCTGAAATTTTTCAAATTTTCCTCAGCACTTTGAAGATAACTTTATTAATTTCTTCTTGTTAAAGTAACACATGCTCATTTTAGAAAACTTTTCAAAAAACACAGAAAAGAGAATTGTCTTTAATTCTGCAAACCAGAGATAATTACTATGAATGCTTTAGTGGATTCTTTAAAAAAAAAAAAAACCATCTGGCACTTACATCTGTGTGTTGAAATCCTGCGTTGGATCTAAAGGAGAGTAGTCAAATATTCTTGGAAGGTTTCCTACATACCTAGAAGATGAGAAGTGACAGTCAAAACATAGGAACTGAGAGGAGAACAGAACCAAAATAAGCCCTCATTCTCACTGAGACCGCCTTGCTTTTGTGTCAAAATAAAAACTATCCACCTGAAGAAAAGTTTTTCCAGAGATCCTGGACCTCCCTAAAATGCTTATTCTTTTCTCAGGGGTTCTCAACCATGACCGCATCTTTAGAATCAACTAAAGTTTTTTTTTAAATACCAACGCCCCCACTCGCTCCGCCCTCCAAAATTAGTTGCCATCAAGTAGATCACCAGGCCTTTCTTCCCAGGCACCTCTAGGTGAACTCGAACTGCCAACTTATCAGGAAGCAGCCAAGTGCATTAACCATTGGCACCACCCAAGGATATTCTGACTTTATTGATCAAGATTGGGGTCTGCCATTTTGGACTCTTTTAAAAGTTCCCCAAGTGAGTCTAACATGTAGCCACAGTTGAGAACCACTGACTTGTGGCATCACAATTGCTACTTCAAAAGCAAACAGTATACTGTTTAGGGGGCCCTGAGTTTATGTATGATGGTGGAATAATTCAGAAAAGGATAGTGATAATGGTTGCACAACATGAAGAATGTATTCAATGTCCCTGAACAATACATGTAAAAATTGTTGAATTGGCAAGTGTTTTATTATATATATTTGTACCACAACTTAAAAAAAGGTTAGGTTAGGAATTGTTCCAGTAATCTTAAAATGGATACTATAGGCAGTCCCCAATTTACAGTGTATCCAAATTATGATACAGTGAACATATGACCTTCTGTTGTCTTGTGTGTTTTTTTCCCCATACATCTTATCATTAGTAATATGTGCTACATACAATGTTACAGCTTGTAATTTGCTGAAGTAATCATTCTCAGACGTAATGTTCCCAACTCCCAGAGAAAAATAAAGATCGGATTTATAAAGATACTGATAATAAAAGACAATAATAATGAAAACTAAAAAAAAAAAAAAGTATTTGATCTTTTTTGTCAGAACCAAATTTACAATGGAGTAGTCATCAGAACATAACCCCTTTGTAAGTCCGGGACTGCCTGTAATAATAGTAATGGCTACTATTTCTTAAGGACTTCCTTTAGTAGGGGTCTTCATTATATGAAGGAATATGAGGAAGGTGTTATGATCATTAACCCCATTTAAGAGGGAAATCGGGGTACAAATTCATTAGGTATCTCCCCCAAAGCCACCCAAGTTTTGAGTGATGAAGCCCAGAGTGGACCCAGCCAGCCTGGCTCCAGAGCTGGGCTCTGACCACTCTGCTGGCTGTACCTGCCTATCCACTGTCCCCTGTGAAGGGTCTGAAATTCACCTTCTAAACAGTTCATCCTGACACAACACCTCTCTCTAGTCTCAACACAATCTTTCCATTCACATCTTAAATTCATTTCCTATTTCACATCCTCTACTTTGTGCTGTTCGTTATTTCACCCTTCAGTCTTGACTCTCTGAGCCTGCAAGCTCTAGGAAGAAGAATCAAGAAGTAGATCCCTTTCTCTGGCCCTCCATGAGCCCTGCCCTGCCTGCTTCTCTGGCCTTATCTCCCACCACCCTCACCCAGCCCACATGGCCCCAGCCCCTGCTAGCTGCCTCAGAGCACACCAAGCTCACTCCTAGTTCAGGATAGTGACATTGGTGTCTGCCCTAGGATGTTATGACCTGCTCGGCGGCAGCTCCTCGTCAAGTCTGTTTAAAAGTCATCTCCTCAGACACTTAACAAAAGCAAGGCCCACTCCCCACCATTCCATAACTCCCTATCACCTGGCCCTGGCTGACGTTTTTCTTAGCATGCATCACTATTCACAATGACCAACCCAGCAACCCAGTGCCATCGAGTCGAGCGATGATATAATTTATTTTTCTTCTTTTTATTACCTGCATTTCACACTAGAATGTCATCTCCATAAAGGTAGATGCACTAGAACCGCATCTGGCATGAAATAAGTATTTATTGAATGAGTAAATCCATATATGGAATCATACAAGCAACCAATTCTAGAAACCAAGAGATTACCTATAACCCAAGAGAAAAGGCATTATTGCAACAAAGCCCTAGCAGACAGCACTAGTAATTAATAATCGTCTCTATCTGATACAACCTCTCCGCTACTAGGCACCTGCTGTTCACACGCTCAGATTTTCTATTTCAGTTTATGTACCTATATCAAAATTAACAGGGCCCTTCTCTGGATCAGTCCAATTCAAATGCCTTTTCAACGTGGTGGCACTAAGCCAACAACTACATCTAGAAATTTTCTAAAGGACCAAGAGCCAAACAGAAGATAAACAAAATTCTGGAATCAAATTATTTTCTAAGTCAGCAGCCACACGAAAGAACTCTTAATATAATACACAATGTGATGAGCTCATTATCTCTCTTATGAGCCCATCTTTATTATATCTCCAAATGAGAAAACACAAACCTGACAAGGAAAATGAACGTTAGTGAAAAAGACTTATGTTTCTCGATAAAATTGGTAGAGAAAAGTAGAGTTAAAAGGCATGTCAGAAAAGTCCATTTTACTAACGAATTTCTTTTTCTAACCTACAAGAAATATTCTCCATTACAACAGAATTCAATTAAAATGATAGATAATTTTAAAAGTACATAGTATATCTTCTGTTTGTCATCTAGTGATTCACAAAGAAAAAATGCAGCTTTGCTGACTATTCATCATGGTTGTCATCAATGTGCACACCAATTTATTCAAATTCAATCCTCATCAAACTTATTTCGGAATGTAAACTGGGTTCAGGTAGCAGGTAGAGTATCAAAGAATAAGAATTACATACTGTTTTTGCTTAAGTCGTTTAATTTTTCTGAGTCACTCTTTCTACTTACTGAATGGAGACACTGCTCCTGGACCTACATCCACTGAGTTAGACCTACCAGGGAGCAAGGGACATGAAGAGCACATAATTCAGTCCAGCGATATTTGGTCAAAGAATGAAAAAATTGAGAATGAATGTGACTAGTAAATTGCTTGTGTTTGTATCATTGCTGATGTCAGATGGATCTTGGCTGAATGCAGAGAATATCAGAAAGATGTTTAACCTGTGTTTCATTGACTATGCAAAAGCATTCAACTGCATGCACCATAACAAATAACACTGAGAAGAGTGAGAATTCCAGAACACTTAATTGTGCTCATAAGGAACTTGTACATAGATCAAGAGGCAGTTGTTCGTACAGAACAAGGAGATACTGGGTGGTTTAAAATCAGAAAAGGTGTTCATCAGGGCTACATCCTTTCACCATACTTACTAATCTCTATGTTGAGCAAATAATCCAAGAAGCTGGACTATATGAAGAACAGGGCATCAGGATTGGAGGAAGACTCACTAACAACCTTCATTACATAAATGACACAACCTTGCTTGCTAAAAGGGAAGAGGACTTGAAGCACTTGCTCATGAAGATCAAAGTCTACAGCTTTCACTATGGATTACCCCTCAACATAAAGAAACAAAAATTCTCACAACTGGACCAATAAGCAACATCATGATAAATGGAGAAAAGATTGAAGTTGTCAAGGATTTCATTTTACTTGGATCTACCATCAAAGGGCATGGAAGCAGTGGTCAAGAAATCAAACGACTTTTGCATTGGGCAAATCTGCTACAAAAGACTACTTGAAAGTTTTTTTTTTTTAATTAATTTTTATTAAGCTTCAAGTGAACACTTACCATTCCAATCAGTCTGTCACATGTAAGTTTACATACACCTTACTCCCTTCTCCCACTTGCTCTCCCCCTATTGAGTCAGCCCTTTCAGTCTCTCGTTTCGTGCCAATTTTGCCGTCTTCCCTCTCTCTCTATCTTCCCATCCCCCCTCCACTCAAGAGTTGCCAACACACTCTCCAGTGTCCACCTGATTTAATTAGCTCACTCTTCATCAGCATCTCTCTCCCCCTCCCCGCTGACCAGTCCTTTTCATGCCTGATGAGTTGTCTTCGGGGATGGTTCCTGTCCTGTGCCATCAGAAGGTCTGGGGAGCATTTCCTCCGGGATTCCTCTAGTCGCAGTCATACCATTAAGTATGGTCTTTTTATGAGAATATGGGGTCTGTATCCCATTGGTCTCCTGCTCCCTCAGGAGTTGTCTGTTGTGCTCCCTGACAGGGCAGACATCGATTGTGGCCGGGCACCAACTAGTTCTTCTGGTCTCAGGATAATGTAGGTCTCTGGTTCATGTGGCCCTTTCTGTCTCTTGGGTTCTTAGTTGTCGTGTCACCTTGGTGTTCTTTCTTTGCCTTTGCTCCAGGTGGGTTGAGACCAACTGATGTATCTTAGATGGCCGCTTGTTGGCATTTAGGACCCCAGACGCCACATTTCAAAGTGGGATGCAGAATGTTTTCATAATAGAATTGTTTTGCCCATTGACTTAGAAGTCCCCTCAAACCATGTTCCCCAGACCCCAGCCCCTGCTCTGCTGACCTTTGAAGCTTTCATTTTATCCCAGAAACCTCTTTGCTTTTAGTCCAGTCCAATTGGGCTGACCTTCCTTGTATTGAGTGTTGTCTTTCCCTTCACCCAAAGCAGTTCTTATCTACTAATTGATCAGTAAAAAACCCTCTCCCTCCCTCCCTCCCTCCCCCCTTTGTAACCACAAAAGTATGTGTTCTTCTCCGTTTTTTCTATTTCTCAAGATCTTATAATAGTGGTCTTATACAATATTTGTCCTTTTGCCTCTGACTCATTTCGCTCAGCATAATGCCTTCCAGCTTCCTCCATGTTATGAAATGTTTCAGAGATTCGTCACTGTTCTTTATCGATGCGTAGTATTCCATTGTGTGAATATACCACAATTTTTTTAATAACTTTTATTAAGCTTCAAGTGAACGTTTACAAATCCAATCAGTCTGTCACATATAAGTTTACATACATCTCACTCCCTACTCCCACTTGCTCTCCCCCTCTTGAGTCAGCCCTTTCAGTCTCTCCTTTCTTGACAATTTTGCCTGCTTCCCTCTCTCTCTATGCTCCCATCCCCCCTCCAGACAAGAGTTGCCAACACAATCTCAAGTGTCCACCTGATATAATTAGCTCACTCTTCATCAGCGTCTCTCTCCCACCCACTGACCAGTCCCTTTCATTTCTGATGAGTTGTCTTCGGGGATGGTTCCTCTCCTGTGTCAACAGAAGGTCTGAGGAGCATGGCCATCGGGATTCCTCCAGTCTCAGTCAGACCATTAAGTTTGGTCTTTTTATGAGAATTTGGGGTCTGTATCCCACTGATCTCCTGCTCCCTCAGGGGTCCTCTGCTGTGCTCCCTGTCAGGGCAGTCATCAATTGTGGCCGGGCACCAACTAGTTCTTCTGGTCTCAGGATGATGTAGGTCTCTGGTTCATGTGGCCCTTTCTGTCTCTTGGGCTCTTAGTTGTCGTGTGTCCTTGGTGTTCTTCATTCTCCTTTGCTCCAGGTGGGTTGAGACCAATTGCTGCATCTTAGATGGCCGCTTGTTAGCATTTAAGACCCCAGACGCCACATTTCAAAGTGGGATGCAGAATGATTTCATAATAGAATTATTTTGCCAATTGACTTAGAACTCCCCGCAAACCATGTTCCCCAGACCCCCCAGCTTGCTCCGCTGACCTTTGAAGCATTCATTTTATCCCGGAAACTGCTTTTGGTCCAGTCCAATTGAGCTGACCTTCCATGTATTGAGTGTTGTCTTTCCCTTCACCTAAAGCAGTTCTTATCTACTGATTAATCAATAAAAAACCCTTTCCCACCCTCCCTCCCTCCCCCCCTCGTAACCACAAAAGTATGTGTTCTTCTCAGGTTTACTATTTCTCAAGATCTTATAATAGTGGTCTTATACAATATTTGTCCTTTTGCCTCTGACTCATTTCGCTCAGCATAATGCCTTCCAGGTTCCTCCATGTTATGAAATGTTTCAGAGATTCGTCACTGTTCTTTATCGATGCGTAGTATTCCATTGTGTGAATATACCACAATTTATTTACCCATTCATCCGTTGATGGACACCTTGGTTGCTTCCAACTTTTTGCTATTGCAAACAGAGCTGCAATAAACATGGGTGTGCATATATCTGTTTGTATGAAGGCTCTTGTATCTCTAGGGTATATTCCTAGGAGTGGGATTTCTGGTCTGTACGGTAGTTCTATTTCTAACTGTTTAAGATAACGCCAGATAGATTTCCAAAGTGGTTGTACCATTTTACATTCCCACCAGCAGTGTATGAGAGTTCCAATCTCTCCGCAGCCTCTCCAACATTTATTATTTTCTGTTTTTTGGATTAATGCCAGCCTTGCCGGTGTGAGATGGAATCTCATCGTAGTTTTAATCTGCATTTCTCTAATGGCTAATGATCGGGAGCATTTTCTCATGTATCTGTTGGCTGCCTGAATATCTTCTTTAGTGAAATGTGTGTTCATATCCTTTGCCCACTTCTTGATTGGGTTGTTTGTCTTTTTGTGGTTGAGTTTTGACAGAATCATGTAGATTTTAGAGATCAGGCGCTGGTCGGAGATGTCATAGCTGAAAATTCTTTCCCAATCTGTAGGTGGTCTTTTTACTCTTTTGGAGAAGTCTTTAGATGAGCATAGGTGTTTGATTTTTAGGAGCTCCCAGTTATCGGGTTTCTCTTCATCATTTTTGGTAATGTTTTGTATTCTGTTTATACCTTGTATTAGGGCTCCTAGGGTTGTCCCAATTTTTTCTTCCATGATCTTTATCGTTTTAGTCTTTCTGTTTAGGTCTTTGATCCACTTGGAGTTAGTTTTTGTGCATGGTGTGAGGTATGGGTCCTGTTGCATTTTTTTGCAAATGGATATCCGGTTATCCCAGCACCATTTGTTAAAAAGGCTATCTTTTCCCCAGTTAATTGACACTGGTCCTTTGTCAAATATCAGCTGCTCATACGTGGATGGATCTATGTCTGGGTTCTCAATTCTGTTCCATTGGTCTATGTGTCTGTTGTTGTACCAATACCAGGCTGTTTTGACTACTGTGGCTGTATAATAGGTTCTGAAGTCAGGTAAGGTGAGGCCTCCCACTTTCTTCTTCTTTTTCAGTAGTGCTTTGCTTATCTGGGGCTTCTTTCCCTTCCATATGAAATTGGTGATTTGTTTCTCTATCCCCTTAAAATATGACATTGGAATTTGGATCGGAAGTGCGTTAAATGTATAGATGGCTTTTGGTAGAATAGACATTTTTACTATGTTAAGTCTTCCTATCCATTAGCAGGGTATGTTTTTCCACTTAAGTATGTCCTTTTGAATTTCTTGTAGTAGAGCTTTGTAGTTTTCTTTGTATACGTCTTTTACATCCTTGGTAAGATTTATTCCTAAGTATCTTATCTTCTTGGGGGCTACTGTGAATGGTATTGATTTGGTTATTTCCTCTTCGGTGTTCTTTTTGTTGATGTAGAGGAATCCAAGTGATTTTTTTATGTTTATTTTATAACCTGAGACTCTGCCAAACTCTTCTATTAGTTTCAGTAGTTTTCTAGAGGATTCCTTAGGGTTTTCTGTGTATATAATCATGTCATCTGCAAATAGTGATAACTTTACTTCTTCCTTGCCAATCCGGATACCTTTTATTTCTTTGTCTAGCCTAATTGCTCTGGCTAAGACTTCCAACACGATGTTGAATAAGAGCGATGATAAAGGGCATCCTTGTCTGGTTCCCGTTCTCAAGGGAAATGCTTTCAGGTTCTCTCCATTTAGAGTGATATTGGCTGTTGGCTTTGCATAGATGCCCTTTATTATGTTGAGGAATTTTCCTTCAATTCCTATTTTGGTAAGAGTTTTTATCATGAATGGGTGTTGGACTTTGTCAAATGCCTTTTCTGCATCAATTGATAAGATCATGTGGTTTTTGTCTTTTGTTTTATTTATGTGATGGATTACATTAATGGTTTTTCTGATATTAAACCAGCCTTGCATACCTGGTATAAATCCCACTTGATCAGGGTGAATTATTTTTTTGATGTGTTGTTGGATTCTATTGGCTAGAATTTTGTTGAGGATTTTTGCATCTATGTTCACGAGAGATATAGGTCTATAATTTTCTTTTTTTGTAATGTCTTTACCTGGTTTTGGTAACAGGGAGATGGTGGCTTCATAGAATGAGTTGGGTAGTATTCCGTCATTTTCTATGCTTTGGAATACCTTTAGTAGTAGTGGTGTTAACTCTTCTCTGAAAGTTTGGTAGAACTCTGCAGTGAAGCCGTCCGGGCCAGGGCTTTTTTTTGTTGGAAGTTTTTCAATTACCGTTTCAATCTCTTTTTTTGTTATGGGTCTATTTAGTTGTTCTACTTCTGAATGTGTTAGTTTAGGTAGGTAGTGTTTTTCCAGGAATTCATCTATTTCTTCTAGGTTTTCAAATTTGTTAGAGTACAATTTTACATAATAATCTGAAATGATTCTTTTAATTTCATTTGGTTCTGTTGTGATGTGGTCCTTCTCATTTCTTATTCGGGTTATTTGTTTCCTTTCCTGTTTTTCTTTAGTCAGTCTAGCCAATGGTTTATCAATTTTGTTAATTTTTTCAAAGAACCAGCTTTTGGCTTTGTTAATTCTTTCAATTGTTTTTCTGTTCTCTAATTCATTTAGTTCAGCTCTAATTTTTATTATTTGTTTTCTTCTGGTGCCTGATGGATTCTTTTGTTGCTCACTTTCTATTTGTTCAAGTTGTAGGGACAGTTCTCTGATTTTGGCTCTTTCTTCTTTTCATATGTGTGCATTTATTGATATAAATTGGCCTCTGAGCACTGCTTTTGCTGTGTCCCAGAGGTTTTGATAGGAAGTATTTTCATTCTCGTTGCTTTCTATGAATTTCCTTATTCCCTCCTTGATGTCTTCTATAACCCAGTCTTTTTTCAGGAGGGTATTGTTCATTTTCCAAGTATTTGATTTCTTTTCCCTAGTTTTTCTGTTATTGATCTCTAGTTTTATTGCCTTGTGGTCTGAGAAGATGCTTTGTAATATTTCGATGTTTTGGACTCTGCAAAGGTTTGTTTTATGACCTAATATGTGGTCTATTCTAGAGAATGTTCCATGTGCGCTAGAAAAAAAAGTATATTTTGCAGCAGTTGGGTGGAGAGTTCTGTATAAGTCAATGAGGTCAAGTTGGTTGATTGTTGTAATTAGATCTTCCATGTCTCTGTTGAGCTTCTTACTGGATGTCCTGTCCTTCTCCGAAAGTGGTGTGTTGAAGTCTCCTACTATAATTGTGGAGGTATCTATCTCGCTTTTCAATTCTGTTAAAATTTGATTTATGTATCTTGCAGCCCTGTCATTGGGTGCATAAATATTTAATATGCTTATGTCTTCCTGGTCAATTGTCCCTTTTATCATTATATACTGTCCTTCTTTATCCTTTGTGGTGGATTTAAGTCTAAAGTCTATTTTGTCAGAAATTAATATTGCTACTCCTCTTCTTTTTTGCTTATTGTTTGCTTGATATATTTTTTTCCATCCTTTGAGTTTTAGTTTGTTTGTGTCTCTAAGTCTAAGGTGTGTCTCTTGTAGGCAGCATATAGATGGATCGTGTTTCTTTATCCAGTCCGAGACTCTCTGTCTCTTTATTGGTGCATTTAGTCCATTTACATTCAGGGTAATTATAGATAAATAAGTTTTTAGTGCTGTCATTTTGATGCCTTTTTATGTGTGTTGTTGACAATTTCATTTTTCCACATACTTTTTTGTGCTGAGGCGTTTTTCTTAGTAAATTGTGAGATCCTCATTTTCATAGTGCTTGACTTTATGTTAGTTGAGTCGTTACGTTTTTCTTGGTTTTTATCTTGAGTTATAGAGTTGTTATACCTTTTTGTGGTTACCTTATTATTTACCCCTATTTTTCTAAGTAAAAACCTAACTTGTATTGTTCTATATCGCCTTGTATCACTCTCCATATGGCAGTTCAATGCCTCCTCTTTGTGATTATTGTGATCTTTTACCTATTGACTTCCATGATTCCCTGTTATGTGTAGTGTTTTTTTTTTAATTAATCTTAATTTGTTTGTTTTTGTGATTTCCCTATTTGAGTTGATATCAGGACGTTCTGTTTTGTGACCTTGTGTTGTGCTGATATCTGATATTATTGGTTCTCTGACCAAACAATATCCTTTAGTATTTCTTGTAGCTTTGGTTTGGTTTTTGCAAATTCTCTAAACTTGTGTTTGTCTGTAAATATCTTAATTTCGCCTTCATATTTCAGAGAGAGTTTTGCTGGATATATGATCCTTGGCTGGCAGTTTTTCTCCTTCAGTGTTCTGTATATGTCGTCCCATTCCCTTCTTGCCTGCATGGTTTCTGCTGAGTAGTCAGAACATATTCTTATTGATTCTCCCTTGAAGGAAACCTTTCTTTTCTCCCTGGCTGCTTTTAAAATTTTCTGTTTATCTTTGGTTTTGGTGAGTTTGATGATAATATGTCTTGGTGTTTTTCTTTTTGGATCAATCTTAAATGGGGTTCGATGAGCATCTTGGATAGATATCCTTTCGTCTTTCATGATGTCAGGGAAGTTTTCTGTCAGGAGTTCTTCAACTATTTTCTCTGTGTTTTCTGTCCCCCCTCCCTGTTCTGGGACTCCAATCACCCGCAGGTTATCCTTCTTGATAGAGTCCCACGTAATTCTTAGGGTTTCTTCATTTTTTTTAATTCTTTTATCTGATTTTTTTTCAGCTATGTTGGTGTTGATTCCCTGGTCCTCCAGAAGTCCCAGTCTACATTCTAATCGCACGAGTCTGCTCCTCTGACTTCCTAGTGCGTTGTAATTCTGTTATTTTATTGTTAATCTTTTGGATTTCTACATGTTGTCTCTCTATGGATTCTTGCAACTTATTAATTTTTCCAGTATGTTCTTGAATAATCTTTTTGAGTTCTTCAACAGTTTTATCAGTGTGTTCCTTGGCTTTTTCTGCAGTTATCCTAATTTCATTTGTGATATCATTAAGCATTCTGTAAATTAGTTTTTTATATTCTGTATCTGATAATTTGAAGATTGTATCTTCATTTGGGAAAGACTTTGATTCTTTTGTTTGGGGGGTTGGAGAAGCTGTCATGGTCTGCTTCTTTAAGTGGTTTGATATGGATTGTTGTCTCCGAGCCATCACTGGGAAACTAGTTTTTCCAGAAAATCCACTAAAAAAAAATGCAGTCAGATCCCTATCAGAGTTCTCCCTCTGGCTCAGGCTATTCAGATGTTAATGAAGCTGCCTGGGGAGGGTGGGGGAGGGAACAGAGAGATAGGAGAGTAGCACCTCAGAATATAGCCAGAGTTGCTTGTCTTGCTTGGAATGACTATTATATCTGAGATTCCCGCGGGCACGTCGCCTATGTGTGCTGGCTGTGTGGAGATTGCCCCCGGGGGGTCTCGCCCACTGGAGTCACGTTCAGATCCTCCGCTTCGAGCCCCATGCCCAGCATCAAGGCTCCCCTACTGGGACGGTGCACTCTCGACTCCAAAATCAGTGGCTGCCTCCCGGGGACTTCTCGTCCCTCCAGCCGCGTGGCCGTGCCGCCTCCGAGAACCAGTTGGGCCTCCTACCGGGGTTAGTTCAGATGGGTGGAGCAGCTCCCCGTGCTTGTGCCGTGACCGAGTGTCCCGGCTGGGACGCTGTTCTCCCCGCTCCAATACCAGTCGCTGCCTCCCGGGGACTTCTCCTACCGGCTGAGTCCCACGCCGCCCGCGTGACCCGGCTGGTCCCCTTCCCGGGGTTAGTTCAGGGGGGTGGAGCAACTCTCCGTGTTTATGCCGTACCTGCGTCCAGTCCAAATCCCTGCAGGACGGTTCCCCAGCTCGGACGCTGCTCTTTCTGCTCCAAGACCAGTCACTGCCTCCCGGGGACTTCTCCTACCGGCTGCGTCCCACGTCGCCCGCGGAACCGGCTGGTCCCCCTCCCGGGGTTAGTTCAGGGGGGTGGAGTAGCTCTCTGTGCTTGTGCCGTACCTGACTGGTACGCTGGCTCCAGGCTCTGGAAACAATCGCTGCTTCCCCGTATTAGTTCGTTCTCCGTCTCTAAATCTGTGTTTGTTGTTCAGGGTTCGTAGATTGTTATGTATGTGATCGATTCACTTGTTTTTCCGTGTCTTTGTTGTAAGAGGGATCCGAGGTAGCGTCTGCCTAGTCCGCCATCTTGGCTCCGCCCCCCAATATACCACAATTTATTTACCCATTCATCCGCTGAGGGACACCTTGGTTGCTTCCAACTTTTTGCTATTGTAAACAGAGCTGCAATAAACATGGGTGTGCATATATCTGTTTGTGTGAAGGCTCTTGTATCTCTAGGGTATATTCTGAGGAGTGGGATTTCTGGGTTGTATGGTAGTTCTATTTCTAACTGTTTAAGATAACGCCAGATGGATTTCCAAAGTGGTTGCACCATTTTACAATCCCACCAGCAGTGTATGAGAGTTCCAATCTCTCCGCAGCCTCTCCAACATTTATTATTTTCTGTTTTTTGGATTAATGTCAGTCTAGTTGGTGTGAGATGGAATCTCATCGTAGTTTTAATTTGCATTTCTCTAATGGCTAATGATCGGGAGCATTTTCTCATGTATCTGTTGGCTGCCTGAATATCGTCTTTAGTGAAATGTGTGTTCATATCCTTTGCCCACTTCTTGATTGGGTTGTTTGTCTTTTTGTGGTTGAGTTTTGACAGAATCATGTAGATTTTAGAGATCAGGCGCTGGTCTGAGATGTCATAGCTGAATATTCTTTCCCAGTCTGTAGGTGGTCTTTTTACTCTTTTGGTGAAGTCTTTAGATGAGCATAGGTGTTTGATTTTTAGAAGCTCCCAGTTATCGGGTTTCTCTTCATCATTTTTGGTGATGTTTTGTATTCTGTTTATGCCTTGTATTAGGGCTCCTAGGGTTCTCCCTATTTTTTCTTCCATGATCTTTATCGTTTTAGTCTTTATGTTTAGGTCTTTGATCCACTTGGAGTTAGTTTTTGTGCATGGTGTGAGGTATGGGTCCTGTTGCATTCTTTTGCAAATGGATATCCAGTTATGCCAGCACCATTTGTTAAAAAGACTATCATTTCCCCAATTGACTGACACTGGTCCTTTGTCAAATATCAGCTGCTCATACGTGGATGGATTTATATCTGGGTTCCCAATTCTGTTCCATTGGTCTATGTGCCTGTTGTTGTACCAGTACCAGGCTGTTTTGACTACTGTAGCTGTATAATACGTTCTGAAATCAGGTAGAGTGAGGCCTCCCACTTTCTTCTTCTTTTTCAGTAATGCTTTGCTTATCCGGGGGTTCTTTCCCTTCCATATGAAATTGGTGATTTGTTTCTCTATCCCCTTAAAATATGACATTGGTATTTGGATCGGAAGTGCGTTATATGTATAGATGGCTTTTGGTAGAATAGACATTTTTACTATGTTAAGTCTTCCTATCCATGAGCAGGGTATGTTTTTCCACTTAAGTATGTCCTTTTGAATTTCTTGTAGCAGAGTTTTATAGTTTTCTTTGCATAGGTCTTTTACATCCTTGGTAAGATTTATTCCTAAGTATTTTATCTTCTTGAGGGCTATTGTGAATGGTATTGATTTGGTTATTTCCTCTTCGGTGTTTTTTTGTTGATGTAGAGGAATCCAAGTGATTTTTGTATGTTTATCTTATAACCTGAGACTCTGCCAAACTCTTCTATTAGTTTCAGTAGTTTTCTGGAGGATTCCTTAGGGTTTTCCATGTATACGATCATGTCATCTGCAAATAGTGATAGCTTTACTTCCTCCTTGCCAATCTGCGTACCCTTTATTTCTTTGTCTAGCCTAATTGCCCTGGCTAGGACTTCAAGTACAATGTTGAATAAGAGCGGTGATAAAGGGCATCCTTGTCTGGTTCCCGTTCTCAAGGGAAATGCTTTCAGGTTCTCTCCATTTAGAGTGATATTGGCTGTTGGCTTTGCATAGATGCCCTTTATTATGTTGAGGAATTTTCCTTCAATTCCTATTTTGGTAAGAGTTTTTATCATGAATGGGTGTTGGACTTTGTCAAATGCCTTTTCTGCATCAATTGATAAGATCATGTGGTTTTTATCTTTTGTTTTATTTATGTGATGGATTACATTAATGGTTTTTCTGATATTAAACCAGCCTTGCATACCTGGTATAAATCCCACTTGATCAGGGTGAATTATTTTTTTGATGTGTTGTTGGATTCTATTGGCTAGAATTTTGTTGAGGATTTTTGCATCTATGTTCATGAGGGATATAGGTCTAAAATTTTCTTTTTTTGTAATGTCTTTACTTGGTTTTGGTATCAGGGAGATGGTAGCTTCATAGAATGAGTTGGGTAGTATTCCGTCTTTTTCTATGCTTTGAAATACCTTCAGTAGTAATGGTGTTAAGTCTTCTCTGAAGGTTTGGTAGAACTCTGCAGTGAAGCCGTCCGGGCCAGGACTTTTTTTTGTTGCAAGTTTTTTGATTACCTTTTCAATCTCTTTTTTTGTTATGGGTCTATTTAGTTGTTCTACTTCTGAATGTGTTAGTTTAGGTAGGTAGTATTTTTCCAAGAATTTATCCATTTCTTCTAGGTTTTCAAATTTGTTAGAGTACAATTTTACGTAGTAATCTGAAATGATTCTTTTAATTTCATTTGGCTCTGTTGTGATGTGGTCCTTCTCATTTCTTATTCGGGTTATTTGTTTCCTTTCCTGTTTTTCTTTAGTCAGTCCAGCTAATGGTTTATCAATTTTGTTAATTTTTTCAAAGAACCAGCTTTTGGCTTTGTTAATTCTTTCAATTGTTTTTCTGTTCTCTAATTCATTTAGTTCAGCTCTAATTTTTATTATTTGTTTTCTTCTGGTGCCTGATGGATTCTTTTGTTGCTCACTTTCTCTTTGTTCAAGTTGTCGGGACAGTTCTCTGATTTTGGCTCTTTCTTCTTTTTGTATGTGTGCATTTATTGATATAAATTGGCCTCTGAGCACTGCTTTTGCTGTGTCCCAGAGGTTTTGATAGGAAGTATTTTCATTCTCATTGCTTTCTAAGAATTTCCTTATTCCCTCCTTGATGTCTTCTATAACCCAGTCTTTTTTCAGGAGGGTATTGTTCATTTTCCAAGTATTTGATTTCTTTTCCCAAGTTTTTCTGTTATTGATTTCTAGCTTCATTGCCTTGTGGTCTGAGAAGATGCTTTGTAATATTTCGATGTTTTGGATTCTGCAAAGATTTGTTTTATGACTAATATGTGGTCTATTCTAGAGAATGTTCCATGTGCGCCAGAAAAGAAAGTATATTTTGCAGCAGTTGGGTGGAGAGTTCTGTATAAGTCAATGAGGTCAAGTTGGTTGATTGTTGTAAGTAGGTCTTCCGTGTCTCTATTGAGCTTCTTACTGGATGTCCTGTCCTTCTCCGAAAGTGGTGTGTTGAAGTCTCCTACTATAAATGTGGAGGTGTCTATCTCACTTTTCAATTCTGTTAAAATTTGATTTATGTATCTTGCAGCCCTGTCATTGGGTGCATAAATATTTAATATGCTTATGTCTTCCTGGTCAATTGTCCCTTTTATCATTATATAGTGTCCTTCTTTATCCTTTGTGGCAGATTTAAGTCTAAAGTCTATTTTGTCAGAAATTAATATTGCTACTCCTCTTCTTTTTTGCTTATTATTTGCTTGATATATTTTTTTCCATCCTATGAGTTTTAGTTTGTTTGTGTCTCTAAGTCTAAGGTGCGTCTCTTGTAGGCAGCATATAGATGGATCGTGTTTCTTTATCCAGTCCGTGACTCTCTGTCTCTTTATTGGTGCATTTAGTCCATTTACATTCAGCGTAATTATAGATAAATAAGTTTTTAGCGCTGTCATTTTGATGCCTTTTCATGTGGGTTGTTGGCCATTTCATTTTTCCACATACTTTTTTGTGCTGAGACGGTTTTCTTAGTAGATTGTGAGGTCCTCATTTTCATAATGTTTAACTTTATGTTAGTTGAGTCGTTACGTTTTTCTTGGCTTTTTTCTTGAGTTATGGAATTGATATTCCTTTTTGTGGTTACCTTGTTATTTACCCCTATTTTTCTAAGTAAAAACCTAACTTGTATCGTTCTATATCGCCTTGTATCACTCTCCATCTGGCAGTTCAATGCCTCCTATATTTAGTCCCTCTTTTTGATTACTGTGATCGTTTATCTACTGATTTCCATGATTCCGTGTTATGTGTATTATTTTGTTTATTTATTTATTTTTTAGAATCAATCTTAATTTGTTTGTTTTTGTGCTTTCCCTATTTGAGTTGCGTTGATATCAGGACATTCTGTTTTGTGACCTTGTATTGTGCTGGTACCTGATATTATTGGTCATCAGGCCAAACAATCTACTTTAGCATTTCTTGCAGTCTTGGTTTAGTTTTTGCAAATTCTCTAAACTTGTGTTTATCTGTAAATATCTTAATTTCTCCTTCATATTTCAGAGAGTTTTGCTGGATATATGATCCTTGGTTGGCAGTTTTTCTCCTTCAGTGCTCTGTATACGTCATCCCATTCCCTTCTTGCCTGCATGGTTTCTGCTGAGTAGTCTGAACTTATTCTTATTGATTCTCCCTTGAAGGAAACCTTTCTTTTCTCGCTGGCTGCTTTTAAAATTTTCTGTTTGTCTTTGGTTTTGGCAAGTTTGATGATAATATGTCTTGGTGTTTTTCTTTTTGGATCAATCTTAAATGGGGTTCGATGAGCATCTTGGATAGATATCCTTTCGTCTTTCATGATGTCAGGGAAGTTTTCTGTCAGGAGTTCTTCAACTATTTTCTCTGTGTTTTCTGTCCCCCCTCCCTGTTCTGGGACTCCAATCACTCGCAAGTTATCCTTCTTGATAGAGTCCCACATGATTCTTAGGGTTTCTTCATTTTTTTTAATTCTTTTATCTGATTTTTTTTCAGCTATGTTGGTGTTGATTCCCTGGTCCTCCAGAAGTCCCAGTCTACATTCTAATCGCTCGAGTCTGCTCCTCTGACTTCCTATTGCGTTGTCAAATTCTGTAATTTTATTGTTAATCTTTTGGATTTCTACATGCTGTCTCTCTATGGATTCTTGCAACTTATTAATTTTTCCGCTATGTTCTTGAATAATCTTTTTGAGTTCTTCAACAGTTTTATCGGTGTGTTCCTTGGCTTTTTCTGCAGTTAGCCTAATTTCATTTGTGATGTCTTTAAGCATTCTGTAAATTAGTTTTTTATATTCTGTATCTGTTAATTCCAGGATTGTATCTTCATTTGGGAAAGATTTTGATTCTTTTGTTTGGGGGGTTGGAGAAGCTGTCATGGTCTGTTTCTTTATGTGGTTTGATATGGACTGCTGTCTCCGAGCCATCACTGGGAAACTAGTTTTTCCAGGTAATCGGCTAAAAAAATATGCAGTCACATCCCTATCTGAATTCTCCCTCTGGCTCAGGGTTTTCGGATGTTAATGGAGCCGCCTGGGGAGGGTGGGGGAGGGATCAGAGAGCTAGGAGTGTAGCACCTCAGAATATAGAGCTGATTCCCGCGTTCACGCTCCGCCCGCGCCTGCCTATATCCTGGCGGGACGGCTTCCCGGCTGGGACGCTGCTCTCCCCGCTCCAAGACCAGTCACTTCCTCTCGGGGACTTCTCCCTCCGGCGCGCCGCACCGCTCGCGGGAACTGGGTAGGCGTGCCTGCACGAACTGTTGGTCCCGCCCCCGGGGTCAATTCAGGGAAATATAACTGGTCCCCGCGCTCACGCCCCGCCTGTGCCCGCCACAATCCCAGCAGGATGGCTCCCTGGCTGGGATGCTGCTCTCCCCACTCCGAGACCGGTCACTTCCTCCCGGGGACTTCTCCCTCCGGTGCGCTACACGGCTCGCGCGAACTGGGTGGACGTCACCCTCACGAACAGCTGGGCCCGCCCCCGGGGTCTATTCAGGGGAATGCGCTCACGCCCCGCCCGCGCCTGCCATAATCCCAGCGGGACGGCTCCCCGGCTGGGATGCTGCTCTCCCCCACCCCGAGACCAGTCACTTCCTCCCGGGGACTTCTCCCTCTGGTGCGCCACACCGCTTGCGGGAACTCGGTGGGCGTCGCCCGCACGAACGTCTGGGCCCGCCCCCGGGGTCGCTTTAGGGAAATATAGCTGATCCCCACGCTCGCGCCACGCCCGCTTCCCGCCAAACTCCCAGCGGGATGGCTCTCCAGCTGGGACGCTGCTCTCCCCACTCCAAGACATGTCACTTCCTCCCGGGGACTTCTCCCTCCGGTGCGCCGCACCGCTTGCGCGAACTGGGTGGGCGTCACCCGCACGAATGGCTGGGCCCACCCCCGGGGTCGCTTTAGGGAAATATAGCTGATCCCCACGCTCACACCACGCCCGCTTCCCCCCAAACTCCCGGCGGGACGGCTCCCCGGCTGGGATGCTGCTCTCCCCGCTCCAAGATCAGTCACTGCCTCTCGGGTGCTTCTCCTACTGGCTGCGCCGCTACGCCGCCCGTGCCAACCAGCTAGGCTCCCTCCCGGGATGAGTTCGGGGGGTAGGGCTGGGCCCCTTGTCTGTGCTGTCTGCCCCCCTGGGCTCTGCCCCAGATCGGGCTCCGAAGGTCACCTGCCTGGTACGCTGGCTCCTGGTTCTGAAAACAATTGCTGTCTGCCCGTATTTGTTCGTTCTCCGTCTCTAAGTCTGTGTTTGTTGTTCAGAGTTTGTAGATTGTTATGTATGTGATCGATTCACTTGTTTTTCCGAGTCTTTGTTGCAAGAGGGATCCGTGGTAGCGTCCACCTAGTCCGCCATCTTGGCCCCGCCTCTACTTGAAAGTTTTAAAAAGCAAAGATATCACTTTGATAACTAAAGCCTGCCTGACCCAAGCCATGGTATGTTCAATCACCTCGTATGCATGCGGAAGCTGGACAATGAATAAGGAAGATTTCAAAGAAGAATTGATGCCTTTGAATTATGGCGCTGGAGAAGAATATTGAATATACCATGGACTGCCAGAAGAACAAACAAATCTGTCTTGGAAGAAGTACAGCCAGAATGCTCCTTAGACTCTAGGATGGCAAGACTTCGTCTCACTTACTTTGGACATGTTATCAGGAGGAACCAGTCCCTGGAGAAGGACGTCATGCTTGGTAAAGCAGAGGGTCAGTGAAAAAGAGGAAGACCCTCAATGAGATGGACTGACACAGTGGCTGCAACAATGGGCTCAAGCATAATAATGATTGTGAGGATGGTGCAGGACCAGGCAGTGTTTCCTTCTCTTGTACATGAGTCAGAACCAACTAACAATGACAACATATATATATTTAAAATAGTATATAAAATATTAGATAATATTATATAAATTTCTAAAACTCTTGAAACAAGACTAGGGTGAGAGATATGAATCTTAAATCCAAAAGACAGACATACATTTTTTCACTGAAGAAAAAAATTAGAAATTTAATTCTTCATCCAACTTTGCAGTATAAAAAGAATTTATAAATTTGCAGATTCTAAAACACTAAAAATGTTGTTAAGCTTTGTAACAAAAGAACGCAAGTTTCTTCCGTTCTAATATAAAGAAATAGTAATTATACAACACCAACATAGGGACATTCCTGCAATGGTTTAAAAAATTATGGAGGATGAGTCATATGAGATGAAGCTACATTGTTCCCCAATCAAATGATAATAATGCAAGTATGAGACTTGGGAAAGAATTTATGAAAATAAACAATATGTACCTTTAAAATTTAACTTAATTTAAAATTAAAGAGATTAAAATTTTCTCTTCCTTCTGCCCAAAAGCCCTCTCCCCACTCTTTCCACACATCTGCCAGGCATCTCTTGCATGTCCCTTCTTGAAAGGGCTTCTGCCTGGCCATCTCCCTCCCTTGTCCTCCATGGGGCTAATCAGGTTCTTCTAATTGTCTCATTCTGCAAATGGCTGTGAGTTCCATGGGGACAGGCACCATATCATTATTGTTCAATGCTAAATCCCCACACCCATTGCTCTGCTTAGCAGGGCAGAACCTACTCTTTGTCAGTTGGATGAAAAATAGACATGTAAAACTGACCATAAATTTTCAAACTCAGAAAACAGCAAAAAAGTGGCAAGTCTTCAAACTACAAAAGAGGAAATAAATAGGTATTTGACATGCTTTTTATTAGTTACTATTAAAGCCATGAGGATTTCAACATGTGTTTGACTCCATGTAGGTAAATTGTCCTGTGCTATTCCTAGCATGCTGTCTGCCCATCAGTCCATTCTGGCACACGTGTGCTCTCTGCCATACTTGAACCAAGATGGAAACCTACTCATTCTGGAAAACACTAGAGATTATTTTCTAAACTTAGACAGTAGCTGCTCATGAGCACACCAGCTGCAGCTCTAGCGCTCTGCTGCTTCCTGTCCCAATCACAACCTAAGGAAGAGAATGGCCACTGACACTGCCAGCCTTCCCCCAGGTGTGGGAAGAAGGGAGCCATGTAAATCACCTCCCAAATCATCAGTGGTGAAGGATCAGCTTTCTTTTTTAATTTCAACTCATAGAATACTTTTGAAAATACAGTTAAAATGTTGTTGTTTGGTGGCTTCGAATTGGTTCCAACTCATAGCAACCCCATGTACAATAGAATGAAAACACTGCCCAGTCCTGTACCATCCTCACAATCGTTGCTATGCTTAAGCGCAATTGTTGCACTGTCAATCCATCTCATTGAGAGTATTTCTCTTTTTCACTGACCCTCTACTTCACCAAGCATGATGTCCTTCTCCAGGGACTGGTCCCTCCTGACAACATGTCCAAAGTACGTGAGACAAAGTCTTGCCATCCTCGCTTCTAAGGAGCATTCTGGCTGTACTTCTTCCAAGACAGATTTGTTTGTTCTTCTAGTGGTCCATGGTATATTTATATTCTTAGCTAACATTATAATTCAAAGATATGAATTCTTCTTCGGTCTTCCTTATTCATTGCGCAGCTTTCACATGCATATGAAGTGACTGAAAATACCATGGCTTGGGTCAGGCACACCTTAGTCTTCAAAGTGACATCTTTGTTTTTCACCACTTTAAAGAGGTCTTTAGCAGTACATTTGCCAAATGCAAAAGTCGTTTGATTTCTTGACTGTTGCTTCCATGGGCATTGATTGTAGATTAAAGTAAAATGAAATCATTGATAACTTCAGTATTTCCTCCATTTATCATGATGTTGCTTATTGGTTCAGATGTGAGGATTTTTGTTTTCTAATAATGTTGACTACTACTGAATGCTGTAGTCTTTGATCTTCATCAATAAGTGCTTCAAGTCCTCTTTACTCTCAGCAAGCAAGGTTGTGTCATCTGCATACACTTAACTGTGCTCATGCAGAACCTGTGCATAGACCAGGATGCAGTCATTTGAACAGAACAAGGGGATACTGTGTGGTTTAAAACCAGAAAAGGTATGGATCAGGTTGTAGCCTTTCACCATACCTAGTCAATCTGTATGCTGAGCAAATAATCCGAGAAGCTGGACTATAGGAAGAGGAACTCGGCATCAGGACTGGAGAATGACTCATTAACAACCTGAGATATGCATGTGACAAAAAAAAATAAACTACCAGTAAAATGAAATGCCACTTGTAAGATGCTGCAAAGTCAAATTTCTACAAAACATCCTAAACGCTCACTCTCAATTTTCGAACATATCTCCAGCAGCTCCTGAACCAGCACCAGTCTGTGAACCACAGTTTGAGTAACAAAAAATAAAAACCCTAAATCCTCCAAGCAACTCCACTTACCAACAGGAGACATTGACCAAATAAAGCACGGAATCTCTCCTAGCTTATCTCACCACCACCACCCCCCCCCCCCGCCCCACCCGTGCTGTTGCTATACAAAGGAATAAGACCTATTTGGCAGGCTTTCTTTGAGGATTAATGATGAATATATTCTTGGCACAGAGAGCTGCGATGATATAACAATGGAAGCTATTATGAATACCACAAAAGCCTGTAGGATGTTTTTCAGTTTACAAAGCTTTACTTATTTCACCTTATCCCCATAACACTTTTCCAAATCCTCTCACCCAAACTCGGTGTAAGAAGTCATGTCATATATACCCAAAAAACTCGAAAGCTGGGATGTAAACAGATACTTGTACACAAACGTCCACTGCAGCACTATTCACAATAGTGGTTTCGGAAGCCAAACAATGGAAACAACTCAAGTGCCCATCAAGAGATGAATGGATAAACAAAATGTGCTACAAACATACAATGGTATACAACTCAGCCACTAAGAAATGAAATCCTGATACAAGCTACAACATGGATGAACCTTGAAAACAGTGTGCTCAGGAAAATAAATCAGACACAAAAGGACAAATACTGTACTATCCTAAAAAACTTACGTGAAATATCTAGAATAAGCAAATGCACAGAGATCAAAGTTTATTAGTGGTGACCAGGGTGCGGGCGAGGGGAAATGGGAAGTTATTGCTTCAGGAGCACGGAGTTTCTGTTAGAGGCGATGAGAAAATTTGGAAACAGTGGTTGTAAAGCATGGTGAAAGTAATTAATGTCACTAAAACTATACACATACAAAAAAACACATGTGTAAAAAAAACATACATACTGAAATGGCCAATGTTTTATTATATGTATTTTTACCAAAACTTTTTTTAAATAATGATAAGTAAGAGTTTCAAATCCATGCCTCAGAAGAAAGATCAATAATAAAATCATGTCACGGATGATATGGCAAAATGACCTAAAGCCAGCAAGGATGGGCCTAACAGCAGACACTAAGTGGATGAGACCTAAACGGGGGGCCAGGGCAGAGCTGCCCCCGGCCGGCAGTGGGGAGGAACTTACGCCCTCTGAAACTCTGGGATGCTGAAGATGGCCTGCATGACGGAGCTGAGATAGCAGCTGTTGCCCAGGTTCTTCAGACCTGTGTACCCGGGGCCATACATGGGCTTCAGCTTCGTCCCCGACTCCTGAATGACTTCCCACTCGCTGACCCTCGGTTTGATGTCATTGATGTCATTGTCCTGGAGCCCGTTCTCTGTCTGGGGCGAAGTCATGGAAGAAGAACAATTTTAAATGCAATTGTCATTCATGGATTAGGTTCCATGAGTTATTTCTAAAGGCAATGGATGTTTCTGCCCATTTTTTCCCAATTAGGTAGAGAAATAAACAACCTAATTAAAAGAGACTGAGAGGGAAGGCCAGAGGCAGAAAAAAGAAAGACAAACAGCAAGTAGAATAATTACAAGAGAAGATGCAATGCAACACAGCAAACAAAAAGGCAAGGCAGTGCAAGGGGAGTGTGGAAAAGCACATGGGTTTGGGGATGCCTTGGAAGAGGAAAGAGGCCGAAAAAAGATGAGGGAAAATAAACAAAAAAATGGTTATGAATGAGAAAGAGGAAAGAGGCGAATAAGAACATGGGAAGGAGGAGATGACCTGGACCTCAAGGAAAGGGCTAAAACAAAACACAATTTGAAATAGCTCCTCACAGAGGAAAAGTATTACACAGTCATACTATCAGCTTGAAAACACAATACAAGATGAGATAAAGCTTATCTATCAGCAATAATGCGTTGGCTTATTTTTTCCACCCTTAGGAGCTCTGCTTCCCTTCCTGAAATTAATTAAAATGATGTTGGCCACAGATAATTTTAAAGGTCATCGTCTCTCCAAACCTTCTCCCTTTACCAAACAACGAGTGATTTATGCAGCTCTCTATCAGCAGAGACAGAAATGTTGCAGGTAAACGCCAACTAAACAGAACAGTGTTTGAAGGAGGCACCTTTTTATTACAGCATTATAATCTAAGCCAGTAACTAAAAGAAAATACTAATTATATTCAAGAAGTAAATGTGACAATTAAAACCTAAATTCTATAAAATGAAGATGTGTATTAGAAGGATTATAAACTAAATAAACACAGCAGTTCCCTCTTCGCAAGGCTGGAATACAAACAAAAGTAGACGTTCTCACCCCACACGTGTGAAGCATGTCAATTCCAAAATGTGCTAAGTGCTTGGCCAAATGAGGGTCTAAAACAGGTTCCTCTTCTTGAAAAGAATAAACATCTAGAGGGTGGAAAGAAAATAAACACCGAGATTTGTAATCAAATCATTCAACATTCAACCTGTATCTATAGCACTCCTACGATACACCAGGCTTGGACTATATCAAAGTACAAAACAAACAAAAACTTCTGCCCATGAGTTACATTTAAACAGGGAAAGCAGGTGATAAGCAATAACATACTAAATAAGTATATTTTGTAAATATACCCACATATCAATTCTTTTAGCATTTCAGAAAGGCACAAAATGTTCTCTGAAAAAAAGTGCCTAAATTTAAAATCAGAATAGCTGAAAATCAGACCAATTTAATGCCTAACATTTGATTTTCCTAACCTAAAAACCACAGTGGCATAACTAGAAGATCTAGGCCCCATAAGTTCAGGAAGAGGGAAGGAGAGGGTGAGAGCTATCTGCCCATGGGCACAGACAACCCACGGTGGGTGGGGCAGAGAGAACACAGTGGCCCTCAGGGACAGCTGGATGGCAGGATTAGGGTACCAGTTCTGCCTATGAAATCCTCTGCATTCTCAGGCCTATCACCTCACCAATTCCCACCTCCCTCCTGCCCCTCATTCCCTAGTTTGGTACCCACACCTTGCAGAGCTACTGAGAGATTTGTGAAAACTGTGTAGTGTTTTCCACGTGTTCACCTCCTGGCACACATGAAAAATGATGGTTTATATGACACATCAGGGTAACTCGGGGCTGAAGGTGCTGCATCTTGGCAATACGTGTAACCCGTTCTTGGCACACCAGTGTTAGGAAGGAACCCTGATGGCATAGTGGTTAAGAGTTCAGCTGCTAACCAAAAGGTCAGCAGTTCAAATCCACTCCTTAGAAACCCTACGGGGCAGTTCTACTCTATCCTATAGGGTCACTATGAGTCAGAATTGACTCGAAAGCAATAGGTAGTGCTAGGAAGCTTTGTACTAAGGGGGAAGCTTCTCTCCTTAGAGTCTAATATTGTACCTGACAACACCTGCAGACTGCTTTAGACTGAACCTTGCTTCTCAAAATGTGGTGTACGGACTCAAGGCAGCAGCATCACCTGGGAGCTTATAAGAAATGAGGCATATCAGGCCCCATCCCAGACCTACTGATGGGAATCTGCATTTTAACAAGACCACCAGGTGCACGGTAAACCTTGAGAAGCACTGTTTAGAGTTTTCAAAATCTGTCTGACCCATTGCATTACCTAACAGTGCTGTGAGACAGAGAGGATGGCCATTTTCAGGCTCATTTTGCAGAGGAGGAAAACAAGCTCATAAAGGTTAAATGATTAGCCTCAAATCCCACAGGCTGCCCCAAACCCAGGTATCCTGACTCCTGGCCCAGTTCCCTTCCCTCTACACCAGACTAATTCTCAAGATGCCTCCGGACACCAAAGGACTTGGTGAAGTGCCATTCCAGGCCCTACATAAGAATGGAGACTCAAGAACTACCACGTCTTCACTTCTAAAATTGAAAATATATTACAACATTACAAGAAGAACAGATTCTTAAAGGAGAGCCTATCACACTTAGAACCATAAAATACAGGCTGTCCAAGGAGTAGGAAAGCACCAGAAAAAAAGAAAGAAAGGAAAGAAACACACAGGAGCTGTGGTGAGAGTCTGATCCAAACCCAGATGTGCAGAGATGCCCTTCCACCAGAGGAAGTCAGTCTATTAATAGATCAAACACTTTATAGCTCTCTGTACCCTTCTTCCCCTAGAGGCTAATTTTAACTTTTGGCTAACAGCCCTCATTTGTATATCTTTTTAATATACTTCAGAGTTCTCAAAAGCAAAACCAAACAGAAAACAAAATCCCCAGCCCCCCAATTAAGAAACAATAAAAATTTAAATACTAAAACAAAACAAAATCTCTGAACTAATCATTTGAAACAAATATGTCAATGGTATTTTTAATCTATGACAAAAAAAAAAAGTGACAGAGAAATAACACTCAGATACCAGCTGGAAGATGAAACTGGCACTCCGTAGACACTACTAACTTTGGTTATTATTAACTAGTGAGATAGTTGAGAAGACTTAAGACTTTAGGTCTCTAATTATCAGAGCTCAGTTAGAAAATAATAAAATTCCTAGAACTGTACTGGTTGGCATTGGTCTAGGATTTTGAAATAAGTGAAAATCAAACCCATTAGGCTCTTGTTACACTGATAAATTAATGTTTCCTACTTCCAAAGGTCATTAACTGCTCCAAAGACGTGACAGACACAAGAGCTATTTCTTACCACAAAGACAAGAACAGTTTAGTGAGTAACATACAAGATATCTAAAAATGAATGGTGATCCATAATCCTGGTAATCATGAAGAATTTATAAATGACATATAGCCAGAGAGGGAAAAATTTCAAGTGAACTCGGTGGCTTAAAATGCTGCCCTATAAGTATTTTTCTCAGGGAACTTTCATTTTATCTCCATCTTCAGCTTAGCAAAGGTTTTACCTCAGAAATTACTATAGCCAGTAAGTATTAGCTTCCCACCCACGTGCCCACCGAGCTTGGCTCAAAAACTTAGAACCAAGAACCACAGGAAATTCAGGAAGGAGTTTTCTCAGGAACAGCACCTGCAGTGTTTCATGAGTAAAAACGTTCACGTTAGAAGTCAGCCCTTCATTGTTTCAAGTTAAATGACAAGTTAACCATGGAGAGCATGAGGCAGAAATCAACAGAAAGAATAAAACATGCAGAACATGAATAGTCTGTTGATGTGATAAGCAGGTTAAAAAATAGTTCCAACATTAATTAGAGTAGAGATGGAGACTGAGACCAAGACCAAGGTTGAGAATCTGCAAGAAATCGTATCAATATGTA
This sequence comes from Elephas maximus indicus, assembly GCF_024166365.1. Classification (NCBI taxonomy): domain Eukaryota; kingdom Metazoa; phylum Chordata; class Mammalia; order Proboscidea; family Elephantidae; genus Elephas; species Elephas maximus. The sequence goes on from NC_064819.1 coordinate 35,210,954, forward strand.
ATAATTTGTTGTCTCTAAATGAGAAGCTTATCAATAATAACTTTGTTTTTCTGTTTTTCTTCCAAATTTATTATAATATTTTGATTGAAAAAAGATGTTTTATAAGTAATTCCCAAAGATTAAAATTATTCTATTGGATGGTTTGCTGTTAGAACCAGAGAACGCCCTCATTGATTCACTCAGTCAGGCATTGTATTCAAGAAATATTTACTGAACACCAAATATATACAGATATTGAGGATATAATGTCAAATAAGACAAGCAGGGTGCCTACACTCATTTAAAATTTAATGTTTCAAATAATCTTCAAAGAAATGCTGATTTCACGTGAGGGAATTCAACGAACATCTTCTTGGCTATGGTTTAGTCATGCAACTTAAAGTTCTTTTCCTATGGCCCAGAAAATGGCAGAAGTCCAAATCCTGCCCTCAGGTTCCCACAAGAGAAAGTAGAAGGGAGGAAGAGGTAAAGATGTACCTCCACATTCAGCAAGTTGTTGTATTAAGAACGAAAAACAAAACAAGGGAAGTTGGCTTTGCTGCCTGCCCTCACATCTCAAGTAGAGAGAAAAACAGCACTCCTGTTCAAACACCAAGTAATAAGTCAGAGAAGAGAGGATGAGGAAAGGTTCTTTTCCATTTGAGTAATGATCTTTCTACCCAAACTACATCTCTTCACCAAGAGTTATCTCTGTGTGCCTAAAAGCCACCTGTCATAGATAAATGGAAAGAAAAGAAATGAGAGAATGCTCTGGCAATTAAACTAAAAAACTAAACACAAAACGAGTAAAGTCAGAGGCATGTAATATTGCTTTAAATAGCTCCTAGGCCAGACAAAACCTAGACTATGGCCAGGAAAGGAAAGCAGGTAAGAGTAAAAAGATGTCAATAAAACAGAAAAGAGAGAAAGAGAAAAAAGGTGAATCAGAGGAGCATACTTTGTTGGTGTTTCTTCTTCCATTTGTTTAATCCACAAACATTTACTGAGCACCTACTACGTGAAGGGCAAAAGCAGATGCTGGAGATAGATATAATGGCGCACAGTAAAAGTGGTGCTCGGGCCCTGTTGTCCTAGGTGACCACCACTAAACAGCCACAGGACCCTGTGAAGAGTCCCGTGAGGACACAGCACAGAGCACTACAGATGCACACAGGGGAGGCACAAGCCAAGTTAAACTAGAACAAAATAGTCAGTGCCTCGAATCCAAGTCCCTGGGCTGTGAGAAACTCAAGAGAGCCCGCTCCCAGGTCAGGGGTGAAGAAAACCAAAGCAGAAAGACCAGTGTGAGATAATATTGAGCTGGTGCAGGGGCCAGTGGAACAGACAATCTCACAGCTGTCTTGGGTATCTGTGAAAGCCTCTCCTACATCTACTCAAGGCACTGAAGCATCCATCTTCTTAGGTAAACTAATATACTCCTGGAAAGATGAAACACCCTCTCCCATCTGCATCTGTCCTTACTCCCTTCCCCATCTAGAGACTCATCCTTGCTTTGCCAAACCAACGTGTCCTACACAGAAAAAATCTCTTTAATCGTTTGTTTGTGCGGTGATCTGTTTCTTGGTTTGTTTGTTGCTGTACCCATGGGGACCCAGAGTGGAATTTAATATAGAGCCTATTTTTATTACTTGTGCCACTGCACTAGCATAGCCTAGAGAATCAGGACTTCTTGGAGAAGTAAAATCTAAGTTGAGGCCTCAAGGATGAGTAGGAGTTTGTCACTAACAGGTATATCCTTATTAGTGAACAGGCAACCAGGATTATCACATAACGTTACCATTAAATATTTGAGTCCACAACCTTTTTGGATTCCGTGCTCACTAATCAATCTTCTAAATATAATTCAGTGTCCCACAGGGAAGGAATTTACTGGTCAGGATGATATAAACATCCCACTGACTGGTAGTGTATGGTTTTCATTATCAGCTAAAAATTAAATGTCGTGGTCTGGGGTCTTAAAATCTTATGAGTGGCCATCTAAGATACTCCACTGGTCCCACCCCATCTGGAGCAAGGAAGAATAAAGAAAACCAAAGACACAAGGGAAAGATGAGTCCAAAGGACTAATGGACCACATCTACCACATCCTCCAACAGATTGAGTCCAGCACAACCAGATGGTGCCCAGCTACCACCATCAACTGCTCTGACAGGGACCACAATAGAGGGTTCCAGACAGAGCTGGAGAAAAACACAGGACAAAATTCTAACTCACAAAAAGAGACCAGACTTACTAGTCTGGCAGAGACTGGAGAAACCCTAAGAGTATGGCCCCCTGGCGCCTTTTTAACACAGTACTGAAGTCACTCCTGAGGTTCACCCTTCAGCCAAGATCAGAAGGGCCCATAAAACAAAACAAGACTAAATGGGCACACCAGCCCAGGGGCAAGGAGGAGAGGCAGGAGGGGACAGGAAAGCTGGTAATGAGGAACCCAAGGCTGAGAAGGGGAGAGTGTTGACACATCCAGGTGTTGGCAGCCAATGTCACAAAACAATATGTGCATTAATTGTTTAATGAGAAACTAATATGCTTCATAAACCTTCATCTAAAGCACAATTAAAATAAAAATCAAATGCCCTGACTTTGAGACTTCATCTCTGTGCATTCAATTAGCCTGAGTCAGCCTCATGAAGAAGGAAGATTGAACCTTCACCAGGAGATACCCACCCCAGCCCCAGACCAAGGGTGCCCTGACTTCCTGGGCCTCACCATCTACAAAGCTCCTCATTTACCATTTAAGGATACAGTTCACGTGTCTTTATGGATTTACTTGGCTTTTAAATAAATAATAAGTTATTTATGAAACAAATTCAAAGGCAAACTAACAAAACTGTTACATCCCTTAAGCTAGTATGAATTAATTAGACTGAAAATGATCATTTGAATTAAAACTAAGTATGTTTTTTATGCACGACACATGGGAGAAAGCTGTGGCAGTCGGTTTCCATAAAGATTACAGCCTTAGAAACTCTCTGGGGCAGTTCTATCTACTCTGTCACATGGGGTCACTCTGAGTCAGAACCGACTAAACGGGCGACAGGCTTTGGTTATGCACAACACAAGCAAGAATCAATTTCTGATCTTTTTTCAAACGGTAATCATTATTTCAGCTAAATAACTTCAAGAACCCTGATCACAGGGTATGTGATGTGCATCACTATTGCCCAATGTCTTATACTTTCTATAATTGAAATAGGAGTGTTTATTAAAATACTCTCAGTTATACAATGAGGAAAGCTTGAGAAGTTCTCCCTCCTGGACAAAAAAAAAATTACATATATATATATATATTTATAGGGTCCCTGGTTTTTTTTAAAATATATATATATTTAACTTCGTATATATATAAATTTATATACATACATAAATTTCTTTACAGCTAAAGAACTCTTAAAAACCAACGAGAAAAAAATAAAATAAAAAAACCTATACAACATCCACTAGAAAGTGAGCCTAAGAAATTCACAAAAAGAACTACAAATGGCCAGAAATATTACGAATAATGTTCAGTTCCACTAGTAAAGCAAATTTTAAAAAGACACCCTTTTTTACCTGATCAGATTAGCAATGGCTTGTTTTTTTGAGTTTTAATACCCAAAGTATTCAAGGATTTGTTGAAACTGGTATTTTAAAACACTGCTGGTGGTAATGTAAATTGTTACAATTGTTTTATAGAGAAACTCCCTAACTGAACCTTAAAAAAGTTTAACCCTTTGTTCTTAGGAATTTATCCTAAAGAATTAGGCAAATACCCAAAGATTCATTTATGTACAGGGATGTTCATCAGAGTAGCAAAAACTTGTAATAATTACAGGGAAATAGTGAAATAATTCATGGAAGTATCTTGGAATACTGAAGAATATTTAATGACATGGAAAAATACAATTTAATGCTAAATATTTTACACAGTGTCATCCAATTTTCATTAAAATGCACTGTGTGTGTGAATATATGAACAAGAACTGGTTAAATCATTAAAAAAGAAAAAAACTGAAAGAAAATGCTTAAATTGTTAACAGTGATTTCTCTGGACAGTAGTATTACTACCCAAGTTTTGTGTTGGTTTGTTTGCTTGTTTTGTTTTGTTTTTTATTTACTTCTCTAAACTTTCCTAATTTCTAAATATGTTACAATGAACATCTGGTGCTTGCATAGTCAAGGGAAAAATGTAAAACTTCCCCTCCTCAAGTTGAAAGAAAAGAAACTTTAGCTTTATTCTTCTAGACAGTACTTGAAAATAAGTTTCCACTAGGAAAAAAAAAAGTTTCTGGAAAATTAAAGCTGCAAAGGGAATAGAATTAACCCTTGTCTTTATTATTAACATATGTTTAAATAGAATCTAATTATTTAAATACCTTTTATCCAGTTGGTTCATTTAACAAAAGTATTTGTTTCTATTATGTGTAAGGTTTTGTATGGAGCCCAAAGATGAGTAAGACGTAGCCCCTACCTTCAAAATAACTGAAAATATAGGAGAATTAAATCACGTCTATACACAGTTGTAGTGTTGGACAGGTTGTTCTGAGAACTGGGTTTCTAATATCTGTTCCTATAAAAGCACCATGGAAAGTATGAAATTCTAAATTATTCTTCCCTTGCCGTGTTATCCCACAGGATTTCTACGTTGCAAACCATTCTCTCTGGAACCCCCTAAAAGGAAAAGGAGAGACCTTCTACAGCAGTCATGCCACAACAATCTATTGAATACCAATGACGTGTAAGCCCCGCATGGTGTAACTCGGAATCCAATTAGGGGTCCTGAATCTTCTCTTTATATCCTGGAAGACCTAGGATCAGACCTGGCTTGCAGATAGGTTTATTTACTTCAGGAGAAAAGGTTTGGAACCAGCATCTCAAAAGCTCACGCCCACTTTTCTCTACTGAGTTAAAATAATTCCACTAAATTTTGATGCAGGAAAATTCTCCAAAATATGAGACCAAAGAATCCTGATAGGAACTAACCATCAGCCCCAATTAGCAAACAATCGAGAGACTAAACCAGTTTGATGGAAAAGCAATGTTTCGTGGGAAGAGTATCATTTAATGGAAACACCTTGGCCAATTAACTCTGAGGAGGCTAATCTGGTCATAGAAACAGGGAAGAAGAAAAAAGAAAGAAGACAGATGTCTTTATATTTCTCCTAAAAACATCATCTTACCTGAAGGCAAAGAGGAAATATAAACTAAAGCCTAGAAAGACAGAGAAGACTGACCTGGGTGTGGCCTAGGTCTCTGCTTAGTAAGTGTCTTCAATGATGATAGGGTACTGTGTTCTTATAGCCAGAGCAGCTAGTGGCCTGCCTGATATTGATGCTTCTTATTATTGACCCTGATATTATTTTTCTTTTCCCTCACAAAATGGTAGAAGGAACTAACTGTACAAGCATGCCAAAAGCTAGCAAACGAAACAAAAACAGACCTGATTCTGAAGCTGACACTCCAAGTAGGAAACAATTTTAATCCTTCTGGCACATAAAAACCTCCTTGCAAGATGATTTCAGGGACTCTTTACAACTCACCTTCCTCATAATCAATCCATTGTTTCCTAAAATGATGCTAATCTCCTGAGTGAATGCTAAGGCTTCCCCTCCTGCTCTAGCGGGGATTTGATCAAGCACATTCACTAAACAATTCCTGTTTCCTGGCCTTTCCTCTTAGCCAACATGCAGAAAGATAATAAAAATAATAGTAGCTGTTCCAGAGACCTTTCTAGAACTGGGCTAAATGCTTTATGCACATTAACAGACCTATGAGGGAGGTGCCATGATCTCGTCAAGGTGAGAATCTGAAGCTTAGAAAAGAGTTTAAACTTGTCCAAGATCACACAGCTAACAGGAGGCAGTCAGGATTCAAAGCTGGGCAGTCTGAGTCCAAAGCCTACACCCTCCAAAATAGGGATTATGGGTCTGGCGCCCTGATAAATCTAAGACCAAGCCACCGTGAGTTCCCCAATCTGTCAAAGGCCCACTGACCTGCCCCGTCCGGAGTGATGGTTCCCAGTTTCACAGCCAGCGGGTAGCCCATGTCTCTGTAATGCTCCAGAGCATGCCCATTGCCCCCGGAGCTGTCAAAGAACCACTTCCCACACAGGATGGAGCCGTCGGTCAGATTCAACCAGAGGTTTTCCCGCAGGTCACACCTGGCACACTTCCAGCCACTGGAAAATCAATAAAGAACCGTTAGTGCAGCAGAGTGCCAGGCGTAATGAGAAAACTAACATCTCAAAAAAATCTTCTCAAGGTGGGGGTCACAGGAAACATTCCCTGGAGTAACAGACTGCTGGTGAGCTCCCTTCAAAACTGTCACCCACCCCAGAGCAGCATGACCACTGAGCACCCTGCCTGCCTCCCAGACATGGCTCTTCTGCTTCGGAAAATCATGAGGAACACGAGGGACAAAATCCCCGTGTGAAGAAAGCAGAGCTTGAGCAAGTTTAAACCTGGAAGGGTCTCACGTGTGTAAGCATCTGAAGTTCTAGCAGTAACCATGCATAGTAAAACTGCTTCAAACAAAACCCTGCTACATCGTGAATCTAAATTAATTAGAAAGGAAACTAACTACCTGAAGGCCGACTGTGTGCCAGGCATCTTACAGAAATTTTATCATTTCATTCTAATAAACGCCCTTCGGCATCAGTCTTACCATCCTCATTTTTACCAAGGCGAAACTAAGGCCACACAGAACACGAAAGCTGTACTGTCAGGGTCCACCCAGGTAGGGGACACATTCCTAACCCATCGACTCTGTCTCTAGAACCTGCCCCTGTAAATACCCCTGCACCTAATTGGAGGAGCAGCCAATGTAGTCCAAAGAACATTCCAGCCAAAACCTGACAACCAAAAGACTGTTTTAAGTTGGATTCTCCTAGAAGCAGACTCTGAGACAAGGACTGGAACGAAATCAGTTTGTTAGGGAGGTGATCCGAGCACGCACCACAAGGGAATGTGGAAGGGAGGGAAGAAAAAGGACCAATACAGACCACTGTGGCCAACTGGGGCTCAGTCCAGCTGGTGACCCCCAGAAGACAGTTAACCCACCTGAGGCGCAGTGAGGCTGGGGTATGTATGCACCCACTCCACCAGTCATTGGTTGATGGCTGTTCCAGGGCTGGGCAGTGGGCATGAACTCTGTGGTATTCCTGACTATCCCCTGCACAGACTTATCTGGCTTCAGCAGACAGAGAAAGCCATCAAGCAAAGAGTTGCAGGTGCTTTTAAGTGGAAGCCTTAGGGTGGAGAATGGCTTAGGGGGTACGAGCTGGGCACGGACAGCATTTACTACAAAAATACACCCAACTTTAGACCAAAGAGGTAGAGAAGCAAATCTTCCTTTGGCCAGTTTTGGGGTGAAGCTCCATTTCACTATCTGACTCTCACCTTGGAGGAATCCTGACTCCGTTGTCCAGCTGGGTCAGGTTATTGGCGTACTTGGATACTGGCAATTCATTTTCCCATGTGTCTGGGTCTTGCTTTCTGTACGGAGATTTTGAACTAAGAACAGCATCACAAGCAATTGTTACCTACAAGACAAACCCAGATGCAACATGTAAAAGCAGTTTGAGAGAACAGCAACTTCTAGAAAGAAAATTTAAGTTTACTAGTAAATACCACTTTATTCAAGAAAATTCAAACTGCACAATTACGTGAGAGTGAGACCCTGGTATCCAGACACCAGCATTTCCCCCTGGATTGAGCTAGGTTTTGTCCTCAGGCTAGAATTTGTAGTGTTGACAATGACACAAGATAGCAAGGAACCAATCAATCCACCAGTTTGTCAGCCCAAGCTTAGGGGTCATACTTAACAATCCCTACCTCTTAGCAAGCAGGGTGAAAAACATGAGGTGAACAATTTACAAGGATCAAATTAAGCATGGGAAAGTCTAGGATCTGCCAAAGTGGTGTGTTTTCCTCCTAACAAATTCATGCCCAGATGTCCAGTATCCTTAACTCATCACACAATGGCATGTGGTCAAAACCCAGTACCGTCGAGTTGATTCTGACTCATAGCGACCCTATAGGACAGAGGAGAAATGCCCCCATAGAGTTTCCTAGGAGCGCCTGGCGGATTCAAACTGCCAACTCTTTGGTTAGCAGCTGTAGCACTTAACCACTATGCCACCAGGGTTTCCATGTGGCATGTGGTCAAGGGCACCTTATTGGAATGTCAGTGGCATGGCTCCATTTCTTAATCTGGGACAAATGTGACCCTGGACAGGGACATACCTAGGTGTCTCTGTGCCAGACCTGTCTACATCATAAGCAAATCTATGATATCCAGCTTGGCACCAACTGACCACAGGAGAGGGGAAGGATAGTTTCTCTGTCCTCTCCCAAACCCAAACTGACCCTGGCAGTGTGCCCAGCATTATATTTCCTATTGGCTTAATGATATCACTATTTCTAACTGTCTTTTAAAAAAAAAAACTTATAGGCTGGTGAGAATGTAAAATGGTGCAGCCACTTAGGAAAACAATGTTGCAGTTCCTCCAACAGTGAAACAGAGTTATCGTATGAGCCAGCAATTCTACTCCTAGGTATCTATCCAAAAGAAATGAAAACATAAGTCCACACAAAAACATGAATGTTCATAGCAGCATTATTACTGGGTAGAAACAACCCAAATGCCCATCAACTGATACATGAAAAAATAAAATATAATTTATGTTCATATGATGGAATATTATTCAGTCATAAAAAGGAATGAAGTACTGAACCATGTTACAACATGGATGAATCTTGAAAACATTATGCTTAGCAGAAGGAGCCAGTCACAAAGAACAACACAATGTACGATTTCATTTATAAGAAATGTCCAGAATAAGCAAATCCAACAAAGACAAAAAGTAGATTAGTGGTTGCCTAGGGCTGGGGAGGTAGGAGTAGGGGGGGTGTGGTGAAGGAATGAGGGGGAGTTCATGGGGTAATGAAAATCTCTAAATTGGTTGTAGAAATGGATGCCCATCTCTATGAATATAATAAAAAATCATAGAATTGTTTAAGAAAAAAAAAATTTGGATTCTAGCTCACTAACATCCAGCACAATGAGCTAAACTTCACACACAATGTTTTCCTGGGGTAGCACTGAGGATTGACCCACTATCCCACCCCCATCCAGCCCATAAGCAAATCCTAAAAATTCTACATCCAAAATACACTTGGAGTCTACCTTCTCTCCAATTCAACCATACCCTAGTCCCAACACCATCATGTTTCTCTGGAAAGGTCATTCAATAGCCTCCTTGCAGGTCTTTCATCCCCTCCTCTCTGCACAGCAGCCAGAGCAACCTGCTGTAAAAATTAGATCCTATCATTCCCCAGCTTAAAACTGTCCATGGTTATACTGAACACCATCAATTAATGACACTGGTCTTGGCAGGAATAAGGAAAGGGTCCCTGTCCTCGAAAAGTTTATCATCTATTATGGATCAGGCATTTACAAATGCAGGCAAACCTTTTAGAAGAGATACTCTCATTCATCTCTCACAAGTGCTGGTGTATAACATTAGCCTTTCCCTTGAATTATGTGAAATTCATCTCCCACCCCCTTCCACGGATGTTCCTAGAAAACAGCGCTAAGTTCACCAAAAACCCATTCCAGGTTTTACGGGTTTGGGCCATGCTGCCTTTAGCACTTCTGGGAACAGCGTCATAATCTTTTTAGCCTGATATGACCTCCTTGCGTGTTTCGCTGCGACTTGGAATGTCTCCCTGTCCTCCTCTAGACTTTCTCCACCTCCATGACATCGTTTTGTGTTCTGGTTTGCAATGCACGATGATATACTGGTCTGTTTCCTTTGAATATCCTTCCTGGTGACAACCAACAAAATTTCCTTAGAGTTCTAAGCTGCTATAAAACACTGATTTAGTGTTTTCAGCAAATCATCTAAAGTTACTTAAAGCCCCTTTTTTGTGGGTCGTAGCTGAAGGTCAGGATCCACCATCCTATAATTACACTATGAATTATTCTTTCCTGGATTTGTTACCTGGAGTGGGGTAAAGAAACCTTGGTGCTAGTCCTGGCTCTACCCCAAGTCTCTGTAAGCCTCAAGTTCAGTGATGTGCTGGAGCCTGCCCAAACTGGCTCACAAGAGCCAATTTTTAAATTTTAATAAATTTTTCAAGCCATTATTAAAAATTAAATTATATAAAATTACAAAAAAATATATTTTTTTAAAAGATAATACCCAAAAGTCATCACTTCCTAATTATTTTACTCTATCATACTATTATTATGTGCTCTTGAGGTTATTTACTTTTTTTATTTTGTTGTTGAGAATACACACAGCAAAACATACAGCACTTCAACTATTTCTGCATGTACAATTCAGTGACATTGATTACATTCTTTGAGTTATGCAACCATTCTCATCTTCCTTTTCTGAGTTGTTTGTCCCCATTAACACACACTAACCACCCCCTAAGGTTCCTATCTAATCTTTCCAGTTGTTGGTGTCAATTTGATCCCGTGTAGATAGTTCTTAAAAAAGCATAATGGTTCATCTGGAGCAACAGAAGAAGAATGAGAGTAACAAACAGGAGGAGGAAATGGAATGTGTGGTTAATTGCCTCCATGAACAACTGCCCCCTTTGCCAGGAGACCAGAAGTGGGTGGTGCCCAACTACCATTACTGAATGTTTTGATCAGAGATTCCATAGAAGAATTCTGACGAAAAGGGGGAACATGCAGAACAGAACTTCAAATCTCATGGACTCCAGACTTCCTGAGCCACACAGAGAGGATGAACCCCTGAAACTATTGCCCTAAGATAATCTTTAAACCATAAACCAAAAATATTCCCTGAAGTCTTCTTAAAACCAAATAACAGTTTAGCTTAACTAGTAAAAAAGGTCTCCCTTGAGCATTATGCTCTTTTAAGAACTACCTTTATGGGATTAGGAAACCCTGGTGGCGTAGTGGCTAAGTGCTACAGCTGCTAACCAAAGGGTCAGCAGTTCAAATCTGCCAGGCACTCCTTGGAAACTCTATGGGGCAGTTCTACTCTGTCCTATAGGGTCACTATGAGTCAGAATTGACTCGACGGCAGTGGGTTTGGTTTTACATGGGATCAAATTGACAACAGTAACTCGAAAGATTAGATAGGAACTTTATAGGCAGTGACTTTATGTTAACGGGGAAAACAACTCAGAAAAGAAGGGTGAGAATGGCTGCACAACTCAAAGAATGCAATCAATGTCACTGAATTGTACATGGAGAAACTGTTCAAAAATAAAAAGAATGCTGGCAGATTGTAATAAATGTAACTAACGTCACTGAATGATTTGTGTGGAAATTGCAAAATGGGAAGCTAACTTGGTATGTAAACTTTCTTCAAAAGCTCAACAAAATATTATTAAAAAAAAAGAGCATAATGTTCAAGGCAGACATTTTTTACTCAACACGATATATTCAGAACTAAAAAAGTTCTGTTAAGCTTAATAATTAGAAGAGCTTCAATAGATAAATACCCAAAATTTTCATTTCTATGAGCTTATATTTATTTATAAAGCAGTTCAGATGCAAAAAAAGACAGAAGAGTAGAAACCTAGTCCCTAATGACCTGGGCACCCCAAATACAAATGTGCCCTCTTGTCAGGGGCAAGTGAGCAGGTACCCACAGATACAGAGCCATACAGCAACTCTGGAACCTAGGCACCTGGCTCTGGTGCTAGCAGAGTTTGAGAAGGGAAGACATGAACTAGGATGTCTAAACTCAATTGACCCTGATCCCACTGCCATCTGGGGCCAGACTCTGAGGAGTCAGGGTGTGCATGGAGTGGAAAAAAGAAAAGGATGGAATGAAGGAGGCGATACAGGAAATGAGGAGAGTAGGAAAAATGATTAGGTTCCATGTTGCCATTGTTAGCTGCTATCGAGTCAGCTCCAGATTTATGAAGACCCCATATACAACGGAATAAAATGCCTCCCAGTCGTGCACCATCCCCATGATCGGTTGGAGCTCTGACCATTGTGGTTTTTTGGCTGACATTAGGAAGCAGATCGTCAGGTCTTTCTTCCCAGTCTGTCTTAGTCTGAAGGCTCTGATGAAACCTGTTGAGCATCATAAAAGCACACAAGCCTCCAATGACAGGTGGGTGGTGGCTGCACATGAGGTGCACTGGCCAGGAATCAAACCTGAGTCTCCCATACAGAAGGTGAGAATTCTACCACTGAACCACCGCCACTTTTAGGGTCCCCATAGGTACTCTGTGCCCACTTACAGGTGCAAGAATCAGAGTAAAAGAGGATTTGGTTTCAAGTTATTTGGGAAGATTAAAGTTCCTCCACAAAAACAAATTGGAAAGGAAAAGGAAGAAAAGGGAAGGAGAAAAACTCACCACTAAAAGCCTAAAACCTAGAAAGTACATGGTCTTAGTCCACGTGAGGAGCAATCTAAAAAGTGAGCTCACATTACCACAGAGCTCCTGCAGACGGGTGATCTGTAAACGTCTGGTTCTTTTTCTAATCTTGTTTTGCTGTTGTTTCAACAATGGTCTTTTATTTTTCCCAAGAAAATCTTACATAAGCAGTCAACGTATAGAAGAGATAAAAAGATACAGTTGTCCTGCTGATACAAGACAGCCCCTCTGTAGCAGCCCCACAAACTCAGCTGCACAGTTTGAAAATCTAAGGACAGACTGTGATCCAGGCCATCCTGGAGGGCAGCAGCAGGAGCAATAAAGCCCAGACAGGGCTGGGAAGTAACAGGCAGCCAAGGGCAGGTAAGGTCCACGCTACTGAAACGTCACCCTGCAGGACCCTCCCCACAGGAGAGAAGGGAGGTGCTCACTTTGATGCTCCCTGTTATCATCTTCTCTCACGCCTCCCCACCCCCGCCGCAGAGCGCACACACCCCACACGCACACCACGCGCGAGCACGCCACACACATCACACGCACACACCACGCGCGCACGCACACCGCGCGCGTACAACACACACACCACACGCACGCACACCACGCGCGCACACCACACACACTACACGCACACACCACACACACTACACGCACACACCACACGTGCACACACCCCACAGGCACACACGCCACACGTACACACCACACGCGCACACGCCACGCTCACACACATCGCGCACACACACCACACGCACACCACGCGCGCACACACCTGACACAGAGTCACACGCATCTAGCTAGCAGGGTGCACACTCACTGACCAAGGCTGGTAACTCCTCAATATTGGGTAGTGCTATTTCATAGTGGTCTGGGAATATAACGAGTTTGGCTTCGTCTTCATAATCATAATCATCGCTATTCAAATCATCATCAGTATCTAGATCTGAGGAGAAAACAAAAAGAACAAGAAGTGAGGAAAGTGATATTCCACTCTAAGGCAGCACTCACTAGGAAAACCAGAAATCCACAAGGATTTACAATGAATTGCCTCCTCTGTCGTGAGTCCATCCGACCCACACCAGGAGTCAAGGCCTTTCCACCTTAATGAGTTATGAATACTTACTTCTACTGACAGATGTCATATCACAAAGCCCTATGGTTAAAATAAACAAGTGTGCTAGATAATTCCATTTTTAAAAGTTGTAAAGGAATAGATTGTGATTTGTCTGGTACCTGGCCCTTGATTTCACCAGAATGGGTTGGGATGTTTTTTACAACAGTGTAAAATGGACTCCAGAACTTAATGTTGCTTTGGGCCAGTCACAAACTTACTAAGTTTTAGTCCCCTCATTTGTAGCACAAAGAAAATAATACACAGTTTATATGGGCTTAGGTAAGAAATTGTATGTTCATGGATAGGAAGACTTAACATAGTAAAAATGTCTATTCTACCAAAAGCCATCTACATATACAATGCACTTCTGATCCAAATTCCAATGACATTTTTTAATGTGATGGAGAAACAAATAGCCAACTTCATATGGAAGGGAAAGAAGCCCCCGATAAGTAAACACCATAATGTAATCATGTTGTCCTCAGGCTGCGGAGAATTCTCTGTAAGAAACGGGAGCTCCTCTAGCCTTTCATCAAGTCTTTGTCTCTTTGCTTGGCTAATCCCTGGCAAAGGTTAGGTGAAGGCTCAAGGAAATGTCTTGTCACAATATTTACATGGACATCTCAGCCGCACTTTCACACAGATGCCGGCATCCCAAATTGTGTTTATATATTCATATGTTTGATGTACACACAAACAGGTACACAAACATACAAATATGGCTCTGTAGACAGAAGAAAGTTATTTTACTGCACAGAGCAGTTGCCTGAGAACTGAAGGATCTGCATTCTGTTATTACCTTTTTGTGTGCCTCCAACCAAAACTCTAGTATCTTTTTGGGTAAGCTCTGCTCTTGGAATCTCAAAGGTCAACTTTCAGGAAAAAAGGAGATACAGCTAAGACTCAACCCAAACATGCTAATAAAAGATTCTAATTATATGTTTTTCTAAGAATCAAAGGTGCCAAAATACAGAACCAAACAACACTCTTAGACAGCAATGAGGTTAATTTGAGAAAAGCAACCTTAAAGACGATTCCAAGAGTTATGCTAAAAGTGTGGGCTACACTTGGACTATAAGCATTCAGTGAGAATGGTGTGTCAACTCACTGGTATATTATTTAAATGGTATTTATTTAGACTATGTAGAAACATGGAAATGTTTAATGTTAAAAAATACAAAATTTATGTTCATTGTAAAAACAGATTTGTAAAAGTTATATTCATAGACAAGAACTAGGAAGAAACCTGAACAAATAAAAATAGTGAGTGGGTGAATTTTTCTCTATTCTTAAAAAATTCTTTATTATAGATGTAATATTGTATATATAACAATACTAAGTAACCAAAGCACAAATCTTTTGTTCGTATGTTCAGATATGTTTCATTACAGGTATCATCTAAGTGTCTCTTTTCCACAGAAAATATACACACTTAATGTTAATTCAAATCTCGTTGCTGTTGTTATTAGGTGCCGCCAAGTAGGTTCCGGCTCATACTGACCCCATGAACAACACAATGAAACACTGCCCAGTCCTGTGCCATCCTCAATCTTTGCTACGCTTGAACCCATTGTTGCATCCACTATGTCAATTCATCTCATTGAGAGTCTACCTCTTTTTCACTGATCCTCTGCTTTACCAAGTGTGATGTCCTTTTCCAGGGACTGGTCCCTCCTGATAATATGTCCAAAGTATGTGAGACGAAGTCTAGCCATCTTCCCTTCTAAGGAATATTCTGGATGTACTTTTCTCCAGACAGATTTGTTCATTTTTCTGGCAGTCCAACACTTTGAAGAGGTCCTTTGCCACAGATTTGCCCAACGTAATGCATCTTTTGAGTTCCTGACAGCTGTTTCCATGGGTGTTGATTGTGGATCCAAGTAAAATGAAATCCTTGACAACTTCAGTGTTCTCTTTGTTTGTCATGATGTTGCTTATTGGTCCAGTTGTGAGGATTTTTGTTGTCTTTATGTTGAGCTGTAATCCATACTGAAGGCTATGGTCCTTGATCTTCATCAGTAAGTGCTTCAAGTCCTCTTCACTTTCAGCAGACAAGGTTGTGTCATCTGCATATCACAGGTTGTTAACGAGTCTTCCACCAATCTTGATGCCCTGTTCTTCATATGGTCCAGCTTCTCGGATTATTTGCTCAGCATACAGGTTGAATAGGTATGGTGAAAGGATACAGCCCTGATGGATACCTTTCCTGACTTTAAACCACGCAAATAAGCCATATAAAGAAAAACATGAGCTGAAAATTAGGAGAGAAGACGTCAAGGTCAAGTCCAGTCCAGAATAACTGAAGGAAATTCATTTTTGTGACTATTTTCAATGGTTTTACTTTTCAAATAACTAATGTGTCTTTTTATTTTGAAAGTAACATTATGTTTGTTGTAGGAGAAAACTTTAAAACAGATAAGCAAAAGGAAGACAATAACAATCACTTCAATTCTACCACCAAGAAATAGCTAATATTAACAACTGGAGTACATTTTTCCAGGCTCTTCCAGTCTCCAGATATATAAATAATATAGAGAGATTTATAGATAGAGATCTATAGATACACACATACATACACCAAACCTGTTGCCATTGAGTTGATTCTGACTCATAACGACCCTATAGGACAGAGTAAAACTGCCCCATAGGGTTTCCAAGGAGCGGGTGGCAGATTTGAACTACCAACCTTTTGGTTAGCAGCCAAGCTCTTAACCACTACACCACCAGGGCTCCCACACATACAAATACATATACAAATA
This sequence comes from Elephas maximus indicus, assembly GCF_024166365.1. Lineage (NCBI taxonomy): Eukaryota > Metazoa > Chordata > Mammalia > Proboscidea > Elephantidae > Elephas > Elephas maximus. The sequence continues at coordinate 35,227,180 of NC_064819.1, forward strand.
CAAATATATATACATATATATGTGTACGTATAAATATTTTTTACCAAAGTAAACTCATAAAATGCAAATAATTTTTAAATTTCCTTTCAAACAATAATCTCAAGTATTTAGGGATATAAACCACTTAAACGTACTTGGTCAAATATTATGAAACCAATTCTTCTCCTGCGAAAACTATATCAGATGTTTAATAGGATAAGTTAATACTCATTTGCATATGCAAAACTGGCTCTACTGAATGAGAGAAAAAAAATCACTAGGCAAATGTCACAATAATAATTACTGCAAGCAAGACCCACTGATGGATGCTAAAATTAGTGGGCAAAGCTTTGAGGAGAAACAAGATACCAGAATAGTCTCAAAGTATCACCTCCAAGACAGTTATTAATTACACTGTAACGTTACCATGGAGAAACCCAGCACACAGTTAAAAGTATCACCACTATGAAGACAGAGCCACATCACCTGCCCCGATACCATGCACTGAGAAGGGCGCATTACCTCTGTGACATTCTTGCCATTAATACTTAACCTCACGGTTATCACAATAAAACGTCAGGCAAACCGAACTTGAGATGTATTCCACAAAATAATTGACCAGAACTTTTCAAGAGTGCCCCAATTATTAAAGAAAAGAAAGACTGAAGAAGTATCACAGGCTGGAACAGACTATAGACACATGGTAACTAAATGCAATGTGAGATCCTGGATTGGATCCTGGAACAGAAACAGAGCATTAGTGGGAAAAAATGACAAAATATGAAGACTGTAGTTTAGCTAATTAAAAAAAAAAAAAAGACACTGGCTCTGTTTTAAAGGCAACAACAACAAAAAAGACCAGAAGCAGAATCACAATTACTCTCCAGTCCCTACAAGTGTAACCACTCCAAAACGCTCAACCCAACGGAGAAATGGGTGTTAAGAACACCCGTCACCACTAAGTCAACAGTGAAATCAGACAATCTAGGTTTTAATTTGTTCCTCTCATCCTTAAACTGTGGAGTAATAAGCAACATATTACTCCAAATCAAACATATAAGAGGGAGCAGTAAGGCAGGGAAGCAGAGAGAGAGGGAGGGAGGAGGGAAGGGAGGGAGGGAGGGAGGGAGGGAGGGAGGGAGGGAGGGAGGGAGGAAATCTGGGTGAAATACTTATTATTTACATTACCTAAAAAAATCTTGGAATTCCTTCTTTTTGGTAAAGCTCCACCAGATGCCCCTCTTACCTTCTGAAAAGGAAACAGGAGATTGTTAAAATGCAGCCTATGGAATAAACAATACTAGGGTGGGGGGTATTCTCGGAGATTCCCAGTTTTTATAAAAGGCCAAGGGGAAATATTCAACCTGGACAAGACAGTCTAGGATAAACAGGAACTTGACCTGGGTCATGAAGGTAGGTGAAGGGCAATGCTATTTTGTTCCACCTGATCATTTTACCAACTATAAAAGCACTTCTGGAAAGGGAAGTGAGGAGTCAAAGATCAAGGCAAATTAGATGCTTCAACTTCCAATCAGCGTGTGCTCCCAGGAGGGCTGGCATCCACCCCGATGATGCCACAACTGAGGAAGGAGAATCACAGCTCAAGGAGGTAAAGATCTTGTTCCCTTGCTTACCCACTGGGTCCCTGTACTCGGCCCCAGGTGTGCTCAACAATTATTACTGAAAGACTGAATAACTATCAGCAAATATGCACTTATACTCTGATTAATTAAACTTAAGTCTAACCTTTATAAACATTTTGGAGCACCAACAGATGACTATGTTTGCCACCCTAAGCTTCACATATTTTTCTACCCCTGGTGGAAGTCCCTAGCAGCAATGAAATAAATGCCCATTAAACAGTTACATAGGAGTCATTCATTACCTTTCTGATGCTCACACAAAAAATTTTAATCTCAAATAGGATAATAATTTTTATTTCAAAGGGATCTAAAACTATATCTCCACCCTTTACATATTTTCAGTTATTAGAGAGAGTTTTCAGCATACTGCAGCATGTCCTAAGTCTCCTTTCCTACCTTTTAGTATTTGACATCAAAGGCTGACTCACCTTTGTGACTCTCACATTAAGTTTTTATAGCTTCTACTATAGGTTTGTACACCTACTCCTCACTTACCGACTATCTCATTATCCGACATTTTGCATTTACGGCAATAGTAAAAAATCCACTACCAGACTATTTTGTGCATTAACGACATACGTCTGGCAGTAACAAACACCGAGGTGCGAGGTGAGAGTAATGCTGGCTGTGATGGTTAAGGTTATGTGTCAACTTGCTTGAGCCATGATTCTCAGTGGTTTGGCAGTTATGTAATAGTTTCATTATGATTGAGTTAATGGTATACCAGTCACTTTTTATGCTTCTGGACCTCAGAGGTAAGGCCTTATTCCAGTTCTAACGCATTTAGTATCAAGATGGGTCCCTTCTGAAATGCATAAAGCTCAGCATACTGGAGTGGGAGTAGGTTGAGCATTCTATTAGGTGATGCTTCTGGGATATGTTAATTTTATAAATTGGCCTTTTTTTCCTTTATTTCTGTGAAATAGGACTTGCAAACATAACTATGGTTTTCCTGTATGATAGTTATGGAGCCCTGAGGAGTTTATTTTGGTTTTTCTGCATCCTATAAAACCAGAGTTTCCTCCATGTAATTTAATGGAAAGGCACCTACAATAAAGTACCAGAACATATTTCTCAAAATCCATATTCCCAAACAAAAATTTAAATACACTCAATTAGTAAGCATGCATTTCAATACTGAAAACACAGGCCATCAAAAAAGAAAAAAATTAAGGAGAAAAAACGTAATAACGAAAGGGGTAATGATGTAATCTGGCAGTTGTTACGTAATGATGTAGTCATCCTCAACTTTTACCTAACGCCAATTTTCTCATAATGATCTGGTCTTTAGAACCTACACCGATAAGTGAGGAGTGGGTGTAATTCACATCTTAGGAACGTGAAAATTACAGAACCCTTCAGCTCAGAAGGAGCCCTGCTGGTGCCGTGGTTAAGCACTCAGCTGCTAAATGAAAGATCAGCAGTTCAAACCCACCAGCTGCTCCACAGGAGAAAGATGTGGCAGTCTGCTTCTGTAACGATCACAGCTTTGGAAACCCTATGGGGCAGTTCTACTCTGTCCTACACGGTTGCTATGAATCAGAGTTGACTCAACGGCAGTGGGTTTTTTGGGAGCTTTTTTAGCTCAAAAACCTATGCCTCCAAATACTAATGGTAATGCATATTTCTCTTAATCCTACTCTTCCATGGTCCCAGAGCCTCTGTCCCCTCCTTTCCATGTGTCTGCCTCAAAAAAGGATTAAATAAAGCCTGTACTAAAGGCCCACTTAATCTATGTTTAACAGTCTTGGAAATCACTTGAAATTTCTTTAAGGAAGTTTGTGCCATCCTTTTAATAGCTCCAATCTCACTGCCCTTTTCAGTACTGCAAGATGGTGAAGGGAGAAAGTAGGAGAGAGGCTTTATAAGACTTGCTGGAAAATGAGGCTCTCGCTGATGGTGGTATTCACACCTTACACTTGGATTAGATCCATTTCCATTTGGGGGATTGGAAACTACGTCTTTCTTCCAAAGAACACCAGCTCTGCTTCTACACCAGTCAACACTAGAAATCAACAGAGCTGAAGCACTGGAACTCCTTGTCCCAGCAAACAAGACTGTGCCCCTGTGTCAGGCTCTGTGCCAGAGCTTAGTACGAAGGGAAAGAAGACACTTTCCATCTCTGGAGGAGCTCACCAGCATAGCAGGGAAACATATACGTAAACAAACAGCACAATATATTTTGGAGAGTGTTAAGAGAGGGTCAAAAAAGATACAATCAAAAGGAAGAAATGATCAATTCATCTGCACAAGGGGAAAGGAAGCTTGTCAGGTAAGAAAAGCAACAGTCCTGGCACATTGCAGGTACCAGTAAATATGTGTTGGATGGATGGGTAGATGGACAGAGGGAGGGATGGTAGGAAGGAGGGAGGGAGGGAGGGAGGGAGGGAGGGAGGGAGGGAGGGAGGGAGGGAGGGAGGGAGGGAGGGAGGGAGGGAGGGAGGGAGGGGCGGATGGGTGAATGGGTGGATGGGTGGGTGAATGGGTGGATGGGTGTGTGGATGGGTGGATGGGTGGATGGGTGGATGGATGGGTGGATGGGTGGATGGATGGATGGATGGGTGGATGGATGGATGGATGGATATCCCTGACCACCGGGGACACATAAAAAATATGTAGTAGTGAGGCAAGGCCAAGACAGCTGACTAGGTAGAAGCTACCCCGGATCCCTCTTGCAACAAAGACTCGGAAAAACAAGTGAATCGATCACATACATGACAATCTACGAACCCTGACCATCAAACACAGATCTAAAGAGTTGACCTGAGTGACAGGGGAGTGAAAAGCTGTGCCCTGAAGCAGCGACAGCCTCTGGAACCGGCTTCCTGCGCCATAGCCTTGAGCCCTCGCCGTTCCCTGGTGCCAAGTGGCGGGGTTGATTGCGGCTTGCTGAGGCGGGGCAGGCATGGGACACAGCCCTAACCCCAATCCCCTGGGGTAACCTCGGTAGAAACTCAGCCAGTGCAAGAAGGCTGCACACTGACGTGGCTAATGAAAGAATGAGCAACCACGGAGAAGGAGCAACTGTTTTCGGAGCCTGAAGCCAGCATCCCAGTCAGAAAACCTCGGCGCCGGGCTTTGGACTGGGCGCTGCGGAGCTGAGCATGGCTTCCTGAGACAGCGCAAACACGGGACGTAGCCCTAGCGCCCCGAAGTGACCTCAGGGGAAGCCCAGCCAGCGCATGCAAGCAGCACAGCAGCGCGGCTGACCGAAGGAGAAGTCACCGGGAGCCAGGGACTGCTTTTGGAGCCTGGAGTGCGGCGTCCCAGCTGGGGAACCTTGGCGCTGGGCTTTGGACTGGGAGCGGAGGAGCTGACCACAGCTTCTAAGACAGCACAAGCACCACACGGGATGTGGGCCTGACCCTAGGGGGCAATCTCGACCCAGCCAGCGCACACAGGCTACACGTCCCTCGGGAATCTCAGATAAAACAGTCATAACCGAGCAAGATAAGTAACTTTGTCTATATTGCTGGGCGCTACTCTCTCCTATCTATCTGATCCCTCCACTCCCTGCCCCTGGTGGCTTCATTAACATTGGAATTTGCTGGGCCAGGGAGTGAAGTGCTCTGCGGGTTTTTTTTTCTTTTCTTTTCCTAATCCATTCTCCTGGCCTGAGAGAAGCAGCTACAAAAAACCCAGGGACGAAAAATCCTTCCCTGGCTTCCCTAAACTGGAATAAAAATACAGAACCAGCTCCAGCCAAGCATATGAGATCCAGTCTTTGGCTTTCATCCCTACAGGGAACAAGGTGACTATTATAATGCAAAGGTAATTCTGATAGAGATCTGACTGTAATTGTTTTCGCGGATCACTGGAAAGACAAGTTTTCCAGGTCTGATATCTCTACCTATTAAACAGAGCCCTCACTGATCCACAACAGGGAACTGAGGGCTGAAGCTCCACCCAAACCATCTAGCCACCTGCCAAAGGGGTCTGAGGATACTGACACCTACCAATCTTTAGAGGTACATGCATTGGGTGCTGAAGGTACAGCTGCAGAGCCCACCCAACAAAGTGCTTTAAGAATAAAGACACACCTACCACATTGGCACGTGGGGGAAGGCTGTCAGCATCCTGCCACCCCTGGAGTGTGACCCCCTGCTGCTACTAGAATCTGGTGCACACAACTATCACCATTACTCCTCTAAGTGAATAGGTGACAGTCTACACCACACACTTGGTGACCCAAAATCAGAACACCTAAGCTGATTCTATTCAAGAATAGTGAGTGGACTCTTAGGCTTATATATTGGGTAACAGCCCAAACCAGCTGGTAATAGGACATAAGTGATTCAAAGGCTACAACAATCAAGACAGCGCAATCTAGTGGCCCACCTGAGTATATTGAAAGAAAACAAAACAAGATAAGACTCAGTGAGCAAATACAAAATAAATCATTATAATACCTTATAGATGGCTTGGAGACAGCAGTCAATATCAAACCACATAAAGAAGCAGACCATGATTGCTTCTACAATTCCCCAAATTAAAGAATCAAAATCCTTCCCAAATGAAGATACAATCCTGGAATTGCAAGATGCAGAATATAAAAAACTAATTTACAGAATGCTTCAAGACATCAGGGATGACCTCAGAAATGAAATAAGGCAATCTACAGAAAAAGCCAAGGAACACACTGATAAAGCAGTTGAAGAAATCAAAAAGATTATTCAAGAACATAGTGGAAAAATTAATAAGCTGCAAGAATCCATAGAAAGACAGCATTCAGAAATCCAAAAGATTAACAGTAAAATTACAGAATTAGACAACTCAGTAGGAAGTCAGAGGAGCAGAATCGAGCAATTGGAATGCAGAGTGGGGGAGCTGGAGGATAAGGCAATTGACACCAATTAATTGAAGAAAAATCAGATAAAAGCATTTTAAAAAATGAAGAAACCCTAAGAATCATGTGGGACTCTATCAAGAAGAATAACTTGGGTGTGATTGGAGTTCCAGAACAGGGAAGGATAACAGAAAATACAGAGAAAATAGTTGAAGATCTGTTGGCAGAAAATTTCCCTGGCATCATGAAAGACGAAAGGATATCTATTCAAGATTCTCATTGAACCCCATATAAGATTGATCCAAAAAGAAAATCACCAAGGCATATTATCACCAAACTTGCCAAAACCAAAGATAAAGAGAAAAATTTAAAAGCAGCCAGAGATAAAAGAAAAGTCTCCTACAAAGGAGAATGAATAAGTTCACACTACACAGCAGAACCCATGCAGTCAAGAAGGCAATGGGATGACATATATAGAGCACTGAAGGAGAAAAACTGCCAGCCAAGGATCATATATCCAGCAAAACTCTCTCTCAAATATGAAGGTGAAATTAAAACATTTACAGATAAACACAAGCTTAGAGAATTTGCAAAAACCAAACCAAAGCTACAAGAATTACTAAAGGAAATTGTTTGGTCAGAAAATCAATAATTTCAGATACCAACACAACACAAGGTCACAGGACAGAACATCCTGATATCAACTCAAATAGGGAAACCACAAAAACAAATTAAGATTAATTTGAAAAAAAGAAAAAATGCTCAAAACAGCGAATCATTGAAGTCATTATGTAAAAGATCACAATAATCAAAAAGAGGGACTAAATACAGGAGGCATAGATCTTCCATATGGAGAGGAAAACAGGGCAATATAGGACGATACAAGTTAGGTTTTTACTTAGAAAAATAGGGGTAAATATTAAGGTAACCACAAAGAGGTCTAACAATTCCATACTTCAAAAGAAAAACCAAGAAAAACATAATGACTCAGCAAACATAAATTCAACTACTATGAAAATGAGGAACACACAATTTACAAAGAAAAACGTCTCAGCACAAAAAAGTAAGTGGAAAAATGAAATTGTCAACAACACACACAAAAAGGCATCAGAATGACAACACTAAACTCATACTTATCTATAATTACACTGAATGTAAATGGACTAAATGCACCAATAAAGAGACAGAGAGTCTCAAACTGGATAAAGAAACACGATCTGTCTATATGCTGCCTAAAAGAGACACACCTTAGACTTAGAGACACAGACAAACTAAAACTCAAAGGATGGAAAAAAAATATATCAAGCAAACAACAATCAAAAAAGAGCAGGAGTGGCAATATTAATTTCTGACAAAATAGACTTTAAAGTTAAATCCACCACAAAGGATGAAGAAGGACACTACATAATGATTAAAGGGACAATTGACCAGGAAGATATAACCATATTAAATATTTATGCACCCAATGACAGGGCTGCAAGATACATAAAACAAACTTTAACAGAATTGAAAAGTGAGATAGACACCTCCACAATTATAGTAGGAGACTTCCACAAACCACTTTCAGAGAAGGATAGGACTTCCAGTAAGCTCAATAGAGACGAAGAAGACCTAATTGCTACAATCTACCAACTTGACCTCATAGACTTATACAGAACACTCCACCCAACAGCTACAAAGTATACATTTTTTTCTAGTGCACATGGAACATTCCCTAGAATAGATCACATATTAGGTCATAAAATAAAGCTTTGCAGAATCCAAAACATCGAAATATTACAAAGCATCTTCTCAGACCACAAGGCCATAAAAGTAGAAATCAACAGAAAAATCAGGGAAAAGAAATGAAATACTTGGAAACTGAACAATAATAGCCTGCTCAAAAAAGACTGGGTTATAGAAGACATTAAGGAGGGAATAAAGAAATTCATAGAATGCAACGAGAATTAAAATACTTCCTATCAAAACCTCTGGGACAGCAAAAGCAGTGCTCAGAGGTCAATTTATATCGATAAATGCACACATACATAAAGAAGAAAGAGCCAAAATCAGAGAACTGTCCCTACAACTTGAACAAATAGACAGCGAGCAACAAAAGAATCCATGAGGCACCAGAAGAAAACAAATAATAAAAATTAGAGCTGAACTAAATGAATTAGAGAACGGAAAAACAATTGAAAGAATTAACAAAGCCAAAAGCTGGTTCTTTGAAAAAATTAACAAAATTGATAAACTATTGACCAGACTTACTAAAGAAATACAGGAAAGGAAACAAATAACCCGAATAAGAAATGAGATGGGCCATATCACAACACACCCAACTGAAATTAAAAGAATCATATCAGATTATTATGAAAAATTGTACTCTAACAAATTTGCAAACCTAGAAGAAATGGATGAATTCCTAGAAAAAACACTACCTACCTAAACTAACACAATCAGAAGTAGAACAACTAAATAGACCCATAACAAAAAAACAGATTGATAAGGTCATCAAAAAACTCCCAACAAAAAAAACCCCTGGTCCGGACGGCTTCACTGCAGAGTTCTACCGAACTTTCGGAGAAGAGTTAACACCACTACTACTAAAGGTATTTCAAAGCATAGAAAATGATGGAATACTACCCAACTCATTCTATGAAGCCAGCATATCCCTGATACCAAAACCAGGTAAAGACATCACAAAAAAAGAAAATTATAGACCTATATCCCTAATGAACATAGCTGCAAAAATCCTCAACAAAATTCTAGCCAATAAAATTCAACAACATATAAAAAAATAATCCACCACGACCAAGTGGGATTTATACCAGGTATGCAAGGTTGGTTCAATATTAGAAAAACCATTAATGTAATCCACCATATAAATCAAACAAAAGACAAAAACCACATGATCTTATCAATTGATGCAGAAAAGGCATTTGACAGAGTCCAACACCCATTCATGACAAAAACTCTCAGCAAAATAGGAACTGAAGGAAAATTCTTCAACATAATAAAGGGCATCTATACTTTTTTTTTTTTTTATACAAAGCCAACAGCCAACATCATTCTAAATGGGGAGATCCTGAAAGCATTTCCCTTGAGAACGGGAACCAGACAAGGATGCCCTTTATCACCGCTCTTATTCAACACTGTGCTAGAGGTCTTAGCCAGAGCAATTAGCCTAGACAAAGAAATAAAGGGCATCCAGATTGGCAAGGAAGAAGTAAAAGTATCTCTATTTGCAGATGACATGATCTTATACACAGAAAACCCTAAGGAATCCTGCAGAAAACTACTGAAACTAATAGAAGAGTTTGGCAGAGTTTCAGGTTACAAGATAAACATACAAAAATCACTTGGACTCCTCTACATCAACAAAAAGAACATCGAAGAGGAAATCACCAAATCAATACCATTCACAGTAGCCCCCAAGAAAATAAAATACTTAGGAATAAATCTTACCAAGGATGTAAAAGACCTATACAAAGAAAACTACAAGGTCCTAGTGCAAGAAACTAAAAAGGACCTACTTAAGTGGAAAAACATACCTTGCTCATGGATAGGAAGACTTAACATAGTAAAAATGTCTATTCTACCAAAAGCCATCTATACATATGACGCACTTTCGATCCAAATTCCAATGACATTTTTAAATGTGATGGAGAAACAAGTAGCCAACTTCATATGGAAGAGAAAGAAGCCCCAGATAAGTAAAGCATTTACTGAAAAAGAAGAAGAAAGTGGGAGGCCTCACTCTACCTGATTTTAGAACATATTATACAGCCACAGTAGTCAAAACAGCCTGGTACTGGTACAACAACGGGCACACAGACCCAGATATAAATCCACCCACCTATAAGCAGCTGATATTTGACAAAGGCCCAGTGTCAGTTAATTGGGGAAAAGGTACTCTTTTTAACAAATGATGCTGGCATAAGTGGATATCCATTTGTGAAAAAATGAAACAGGACGCATACTTCACACCATGCACGAAAACTAACTCCAAGTGGATCAATGACCTAAACATAAAGACTAAAATGATAAAGATCATGGAATTAAAAATAGGGATGTTAGGAGCATAAACACAAGGCATAAACAGAAGACAAAACGTTATTAAAAATGATGAAGAGAAACCAGATAACTGGGAGCTCCTAAAAATCAAACACCTACGCTCATCTAAACACTTCACCAAAAGAGTAAAAAGACCACCTACAGATTGGGAAAAAAATTTTCAGCTATGACATCTCCGACCAGCGCCTGATCTCTAAAATCTATATGATTCTGTTAAAACTCAACCACAAAAAGACAAACAACCCAATCAAGAAGTGGGCAAAGGATATGAACACACACTTCACTAAAGAAGATATGCAGGCAGCTAACAGATACATGAGAAAATGCTCTCGATCATTAGCCATTAGAGAAATGCAAATTAAAACTATGAAGAGATTCCATCTCTCTCCAACAAGGCTGGCATTAATCCAAAAAACACAAAATAATAAATGTTGGAGAGGCTGCCGAGAGATTGGAACTCTTATACACTGCTGGTGGGAATGTAAAATGGTACAACCACTTTGGAAATCTATCTGGCGTTTCCTTAAAAAGTTAGAAATAGAACTACCATACAACCCAGAAATCCCACTCCTCAGAATATATCCTGGAGAAATAAGAGCCTTTACACGAACAGATATATGCACACTCATGTTTATTGCAGCACTGTTTACAATAGCAAAAAGTTGGAAGCAACCAAGGTGTCCATCAACAGATGAATGGTTAAATAAATTATGGTATATTCACACAATGGAATACTACGCATCGATAAAGAACAGTGATGAATCTGTGAAACATTTCATAACATGGAGGAACCTGGAAGGCATTATGCTGAGTGAAATTAGATGCAAAAGGACAAATATTGTATAAGACCACTATTAGAAGATCTTGAGAAACAGTTTAAACTGAGAAGAACACATACTTTTGCGGTTACGAGAGGGGAGAGGGAGGGAGGGTGGGAAAGGGTTATTTGCTGATTAGTTAATAGAAAAGAACTGCTTTAGGTGAAGAGAAGGACAATACTCAATACAGGGAAGGTCAGCTCAACTGGACTGGACCAAAAGCAAAGAAGTTTCCGGGATAAACTGAATGCTTCAAAGGTCAGCGGAGCAAGGGCAGGGGTTTGGTGACTATGGCTTAAGGGGACATCTAAGTCAATCGGCAAAATAAATTCTATTAAGAAAACATTCTGCATCCCACTTTGAAGTGTGGCGAGTGGGGTCTTAAATGCTAACAAGCAGCCATCTAAGATGCATCAATTGGTCTCAACCCACCTGGAGCAAAGGAGAATGAAGAACACCAAGGTCACGAGATAATTATGAGCCCAAGAGACAGAAAGGGCCACATGAACTAGAGACTTACATCATCCTGAGACCAGAAGAACTAGATGGTGCCCGGCCACAACCGATGACTGCCCTGACAGGGAGCACAACAGAGAACCTCTGAGGGAGCAGGAGAACAGTAGGATGCAGACCCCAAATTCTCATAAAAAGACCAGACTTGATGGTCTGACTAAGACTAGAAGAATCCCGGCGGTCATGGTCCCCAAACCTTCTGTTGGCCCAGGATAGGAACCATTCCCGAAGACAACTCATCAGACATGGAATGGACTGGACAATGGGTTGGAGAGAGACGCTGATGAAGAGTGAGCTACTTGTATCTGGTGGACACTTGAGACTGTGTTGTCATCTCCTGTCTGGAGGGGAGATGGGAGGGTAGAGAGGGTTAGAAACTGGCAAAATGGTCATGAAAGGAGAGACTGGAAGGAGGGAGCGGGGTGACTCATTTGGGGAAGAGTAAATGGGAGTATGTAGTAAAGTATGTATATAAGTTTATATGTGAGAGACTGACTTGATTTGTAAACTTTCACTTAGAGCACAATAAAAATTATTTAAAAAAAAATATGTGGCAGTACAACAGGTAAAAGAAGTCTAGAGGTAGAAGTAGAACAGTCCAGATGGAGAAAACAGCATGTGCAAAGGCACAAAATCACAGTGGGTTCCAGGAAGGAGAGCAGGTTTGCTATGGCTGAAGCACAAAGCTTGTGGAGTAAAAGTGAGGGTTAGAAAGACTGCATGGGTCCAGACCATGGAGGGCCTTGTAATCATTGGCAAAAGAGTTTGAACTTCATCCTGCCACAAAGGGAGAGACATCAGAGACTCAAGCTTCAGTGTGCCACAGGGTTACAGGCATCTGGAAAGATCACTCTGGGTGCAGGGTGAAGACTAGGAAGAGACAGCAAGTTTGAAAGAGGAGAGATTAGTCACTAAGCTACAGCACTATTTCTTTTAAGGGATAATGAGCACTCAGACAAGAATAGCACCAATGGAGAGGACAGGATGAACTTCAGAACTATTTGGAAAGCCCAGGTGACAGGACTTAGTCAGCAAACAGACATGGAAGGAAAGCAGAGTCCAAAGGATGTCTAGGTCTCTGGAATCCAAGGGAGAAAACAATTTTGAGAAAGAGGTTAATTAGTTCAGCCCGGGCATATTGAGCTTGAGTTACCCATGAGATGTCCAAGCAGAAAAATCCAAGGCAGAGTTGGATGGTCAGATCTTAGCTCTGGGAAGAGATGAATTTGGAGGTCATCAGCTTAGAGATAGAGGTTAAAAAGGATATGGACGACACTGATGACGAAGAACCGCTTCCAGAGAAAGAAGAGAGGATGGTCAAATAACCATCCCAGAAAATGCCAATATTTAAGAAGTAAATGGAGAAAGAGATGCTAGTGACAGAATCAAAGAAGGAGCAGTCTGAAGACAGAAGGAAAGCCAAGAAAGAATGATGCCGAAGGAACCAAGGGAGGAAAATTTCTAAAAGAAAAGCAATTTCAAATACCCAAAAAGTCAAGTAAAATCAAAACTGAACCATATATCCACTACGTGTGATAACTAGGAGCTCTCTGGCACCCTTGGCAGTCTTAGTGGACTGGCAGGAAGATAGATCAGAATGCAATGCTGAACCTTAAAGGAAAGTGTAGTAGAAACGATGAAAACAGAAAATCTCTTCAAGAAGCTTTAATTGGAGGGTGAAACGACTGAAGGAACATGCATTAGAGGATAGTTTTGTGGCAGGTTCTTTTTTTAAGGTGGGAGAGAATAAGCAGGAGAGGGAGAAGCTGGAGATATAAGAAGGGGTGGAGTTAATGAGGAGAAAGGCCAGGCAATCTACTTCCAAGAGTCTGCCAATGAACACCCTGCAGATCATAACTGTCCAATCCACAGCTGATCACGGGGATGGCACAAGACCAGGCGGATTTAGTTCCATTGTGCATGGCGTCGCTGTAAGTCAGGGCCAACTGACGGCAGTTAAAAACAATAACAGAGTTAGCCAAGGAGCAAGTTTCTGGAGACAGGAGAAACAGGACCATGAGGACAGAGGAACACAGCCTCCTGCTGAGATGGGGTGGGGGGAAAGTGGATGTAGATGCTGATGAGTTTCCAGTAGGCAAGAAAGAAGTGAAGTGATTTCCTGTCCGGGGTCCCTGTTTTCTCTGTAAAGTACAAGATAAAATAGTTTCTTTGAGTAGCCGCTCATGGGAGTGGGAGTATAGACTAGAAGGTTTGCTGGGCAATGAGAGGCCCCAGCAGAAGGCGGAAGGAACACCTGGAATATGACAGAGTCCCAAACCACATGGTAAAGGAGGGTTGTAGTCCATGCGTGGAAGCAGAGGATGATGTTAATGCATTGACTGGTTGGTGTTCTGTAGGATAGTTAAAGAGGCAAGAGAGCATATGCGTCAGTTGAGGGTAGTGTTAAAAGAATGTTTAAAGTAATGAATCTTGAGGTGAAAAAGCAGAGTGGAAGTGGCGCACTGGACAAGTCACGGGCCTGAAGTCCTTGAGGAGGAAGAAGAAGAGGCAGAAATGGAATGAAATGGGGTGAAAGAGCTAAAACAAGAGGGGTTGTAGTCAGAGTGAAATATTTAGCTTAACATCTCAGAGAGAGAGCTGAGTGAACAAGATTACCATCATTCTACAATTCTGCCTCTAAGTTTGTGATGCTGAGCAAGACATTTCAACTCTCTAGGTCCCAGTTTCATTTATTTTCTAGTTTCCTAAAAACTCCATCACTTTACACTAAGACATATGGACAAACTGAATTTCATAAGAATTGCTATGTATCACCTAACAGAATAGTGAATGTAAACCACATATTAGGCCAACATTAAAATGTTTCATAGCTATTCATTGAGCTTATGGCTTATCTGGTCTCCTGGCCTTTCTTTCTCGTCCTCCTCTCCCCACTGTCCACTTTTGGGATCTCTACTTTATTAGGAGCTTTAACAGAGAATATATTATTATGTAGGCACAGCGGTTAAGAGCTTGGCTGCTAAACAAATGGTCTGCGGTTTAAATTCACCATCCACTCCTTGGAAACCCTATGGAGCAGTTCTACTCTGTCCTACAGAGTCACTAAGAGTCAGAATCAGCTAGACTACAATGGGTTAGTGTGGGAGATTAGATGAAACTCAAATCAGCACCGACTATCTCGAAGATCCAAGACACTCTACATAAACTATAAGAATTAAAATGATAATTGAATACTGTTGCTCAATATAAAATCAACATTTGAAAATTAATAGCATCCCCAAACCCCAGTAACAAATAACCAATTAATACATATATGTATACATAAATAAAAGATATCAATAACAATAGTAACAAAAATTATAAGGTACTCGGGGAAAAAATGTCTAATAAACAGCCCTGATGGGTCAGTGGTTAAAATGACTCACGTGCTCACCAAAATGTTGGCCGTTTGAATCCACTGGCCTCTCCACGGAAGAAAGACATAGCAGTCTGCTTACGTAAAGATTTACAGCCTTGTAAACCCTATGGGGCAGCTCTACTCTGTCCTTTTGGGTCACTATGACTTGGAATCAACTCAATGGCAGTAGTTTTGGTTTTTCTGGTTTTTATAGAAATTTACAAAATATTATCGAAGGACATTAAAAAGACCAGAATAAACAGATTGGTATGTTGCTGTTGTTGTTAGGTGCTATCGAGTCAATTCCAATTCATACTGACCCTATATAACAAAGTAGAACTGCCCCATAGGGATTCCTAGGCTGTAATCTTTATGGAAGCGGTTTGCCAGGTCTTTCTACTGTGGAGCCACTAGGTGGGTTCTATCCGCCAACCTTTTGGTTAGCAGCTGTGTGCTTAACCATTGCACCACCAGGCCTCCTTAGACAGGTATCATATTTAAGTCATTCAGTAAGTATTTATGAAGAACCTACCGCATGCCAGACACTGTTCGGTACTGAAGATGTTGCAGCGAACAATGCAGACAAAAGTCCCTGCCCCCATGAAGCTGACACAATGACGCCAATTCTAGATTCATCTATAAATTCAATGCAAATTTAAACAAAATCTTAACAGGATTTTTTTTAACTACGTGAACTGACTCTAAAATCCATACAGAAAAATAAAGGTATAAAAACATCCAGAAAAGTTCTGGAAAAAAAAACAGGAAAAAGTGTTTTTTCTACCAAATATCAAGCTTGTCACATCAATACAAAGACAAATAGGACCAAAGAAACAGAGCTGAGAGCCTCAAAATCAACCCAAGTTCAGACATAAAAAAGATGGCAATATAAATCACTGGGAAAGGATATGCTACCGTATCCGTGGTGGGGCCACTGGTTACCAGTACGGCAAAAAATAAAAGTAGTTTCCCATACTTCAACCATACAAAACAAAGTTATAGATGGTTAAACCTAAAATGTTAAAGCACACACAAAAGTACACAGACTTAAAAAAAAAACTATTAGAAGAAAATATATCTTTATGACTTCATGTAGTTGTTGTTCTGATGTTAGGTGCCATCAAGTCGGTTCAGACTAAGAGTGACCCTAGCCCGGTCCTGAGCCATCCTTACAATTGTTGCTATGCTTGAGCTCATTGTTGCAGCCACTGTGTTAATTCACCTCATTGAGGGTCTTCTTCTCTTCCGCTGACCCTGTACTGTGCTAACCATTATGTCCTTCTCCAGGGACTGATCCCTCCTGACAACATGTCCAAAGCATATAAGATGCAGTCTCACCATCCTTGCTTCTAAGGAGCATTCTGGTTGTACTTCTTCCAAGACAGATCTGTTCATTCTTTTAGCAGTCCATGGTATATTCAGTATTCTTTGCTAACACCACAATTCAAAGGCATCAATTCTTCTTTGGTCTTCCTTATTCATTGTCCAGCTTTCACATGCATATGATGTGATTGAACACACCACGGCTTGAGTCTGGCCCACCTTAGTCTTCAAGGTGATATCTTTGCTCTTCAACACTTTAAAGAGGTCCTTTGCAGCAGATTTACCCAATGCAATGCATCTTTTCATTTCTTGACTGCTGCTTCCATGGCTGTTGATTGTGGATCCAAGTAAAAAGAAATCCTTGACAACTTCAATCTTTTCTCCATTTATCATGATGTTGCTCATTGGTCCAGCTGTGAGGATTTTTGTTTTCTTTATGTTATGGTGCAATCCATACTGAAGGCTGTGGTCTCTGATCTTCATCAGGAAGTGCTTCAAGTCCTCTTCACTTTCAGCAAGCAAGGTTGTGTCATCTGCATAACGCAGATTGTTAACGAGTCTTCCTCCAATCCTGATGGCCCGTTTTTCTTCATATAGTCCAGCTTCTCGGGTCATTTGCTCAGCATACAGATTGAATAGGTATGGTGAAAGAATACATCCCTGACGCACGCCTTTCCTGACTTGAAACCAATCAGTATCCCCTTGTTCTGTCCGAACAACTGCCTCTTGATCTATGTAAAGGTTCCTCATGAGCACAATTAAGTGTTCTGGAATTCCCATTCTTCGCAAAGTTATCCATAATTTGTTATGATCCACACAGTCGAATGCCTTTGCATAGTCAGTAAAACACAGGTAAACATCCTTCTGGTATTCTCTGCTTTCAGCCAGGATCCATCTGACATCAGCAATGATATCCCTGGTTCCATGTCCTCTTCTGAAACTGGCCTGAATTTCTGGCAGTTCCCTGTCGATATACTGCTGTAGCCGTTTTTGAATGATCTTCAGCAAAATTTTGCTTGCGTGTGATATCAATGATATTGTTCTATAATTTCCATATTCGGTTGGATCACTTTTCTTGGGAATAGGCATAAATATGGATCTCTTCCAGTCAGTTGGCCAGGAAGTTGTCTTCCATATTTCTTGGCACAGATGAGTGAGCACCTCCAGTGCTGCATCTGTTTGTTGAAACATCTCAGTTGATACTCCATCAATTCCTGGAGCCTTGTTTTTCGCCAATGCCTTCAGAGCAGCTTGGACATCTTCCTTCAGTACCATCGGTTCCTGATCATATGTTACCTCTTGAAATGGCTGAACATCGACTAATTCTTTTTGGTATAATGACTCTGTGTATTCCTTCCATCTTCTTTTGATGCTTCCCACGTCGTTTAATATTTTCCCCATAGAATCGTTCACTATTGCAACTCGAGGATTAAATTTTTTCTTCGGTTCTTTCAGCTTCAGAAACGCGGAGCGTGTTCTTCTCTTTTGGATTTCCATCTCCAGCTCTTTGCACATGTCATTATAATACTTTACTCTGTCTTCTCGAGTCACCCTTTGAAATCTTCTGTTCAGTTCTTTTACTTCATCAATTCTTCCTTTTCCTTTAGCTGCTCGACGTTCGAGAGCAAGTTTCAGAGTCTCCTCTGACATCCATCTTGGTCTTTTCTTTCTTTCCTTTCTTTTCAATGGCCTCTTGCTTTCTTCAAGGATGATGTCCTTGACATCATTCCACAACTCATCTGGTCTTTGGTCACCCGTGTTCAATGCGTCAAATCTATTCTTCAGATGGTCTCTAAATTCAGGTGGGATATACTCAAGGTCATATTTTGGCTCTCATGGACTTGCTCTCATTTTCTTCAGTTTCAGCTTGAACGTGCATATGAGCTATTGATGATCTGTTCCACAGTCAGCCCCTGGCCTTGTTCCAACTGATGATATTGAGCTTTTCCATCATCTCTTTCCACAGATGTAGTCAATTTGATTTCTGTGTGTTCCATCTAGCGAGGCCCACGTGTCTGTCAGTTTGTCATACTGTAGGGGCTTGCGTGTTGCTGTGATGCTGGAAGCTATGCCACCAGTATTCAGATACCAGCAGGGTCACCCATGGAGAAGAGATTTCAGCTGAGCTTCCAGACTAAGACAGACTAGGAAGAAGGACCCGGCAGTCTACTTCTGAAAAGCATTAGCCAGTGAAAACCTTATGAATAGCAGCGGAACATTGTCTGATATAGTGCTGGAAGATAAGCCCCCCAGGTTGGAAGACACTCAAAAGATGACTGGGGAAGAGCTGCCTCCTCAAAGTAGAGTCAACCTTAATGACGTGGATGGAGTAAAGCTTTTCGGGACCTTCATTTGCTGATGTGGCATGACTCAAAATGAAAAGAAATAGCTGCAAACATCCATTAGTAATTGCAACGGGGAATGTACGAAGTATGAATCTAGGAAAATTGGAAATCGTCAAAAATGAAATGCAATGCATAAACATCCATATCGTAGGCATTAGTGAGCTGAAATGGACTGGTATTGGCCATTTTGAATCGGATAATCATATAGTCTACTAAGCTGGGAATGACAACTTGAAGAGGAATGGTGTTGCATTCATTGTCAAAAAGAACATTTCAAGATCTATCATGAAGTACAACGCTGTCCGTGATAGGATAATGTCCACATTACTACAAGGAAGACCAGTTAATATGACTATTATTCAAATTTAAGCACCAACCACTAGGGCCAAAGATGAAGAAATAGAAGATTTTTATCAGCTGCTGCAGACTGAAATTGATCGAACATTCAGTCAAGGTACATTGATAATTACTGGTGACTGGAATGCGAAAGTTGGAACCAAAGAAGAAGGATCAGTAGTTGGAAAATATGGCCTTGGTGATAGAAACAGTGCCAGAGATCAAAGGATAGAATTTTGCAAGACCGACTTCTTCATTGCAAATACCTTCTTTCACCAACATAAACGGCGACTATACACATGACTTCATGTTAGGAAATAATTTCTTAAACAAGATACAAAAAGTGCAATTCATAAGAGAAAAAGTTTAATCTAACCACATCAAAATTTAAAACTCGTACTCAACATAATAATCCATAAACAAAGTAAAAAGACAAAGCAGACTATAAGAAAACATTTGCAATACATATGTAACAGACAAACATTCGTATCCAGAATGTAAAAGAAACTCCTCAAACTAATATGTAGTAGGAGGAGAAAGATAAATCCACAGAGAAATAGGCTGAAAATACAAATAGGCAAATCAGAGAAGAGAAAACAAAATGGCCAACGAACATGAGGTTGGCAAAAATCAACAGTCTGAATATCCCAAGGGTTGGTAAGGGTATAAGAAAACAGGAATTCACAATCACTGCAGATAAGGCTGGAGAGCTATCTGGCAATATCCGGTAAAACTGAAGACAAGCACACCCATGAGCCAGGAACTGCACTTGCAGATATATTTTCTAAAGCAATTTGCACTTGTCCCCAGAAAAAATGTATAAAGATATTCATTGTTGTCTTGTTGTAGTAAAACACACACACACACACACAAAAGGAAACAATCTAAATGTTCATCAAAAGAAGTACAGAACAGTAAATTGCAAGACACTCACAGGATGGAATGCTAAGCAACCATTAAAATGAATGAAGTACATCCAGATGCATCTCAACATGGGTAGATTTCAAAAACAGTGTTGAACAGGAAAACTCTATGCATAATTATAGGTGTAATAGAATTTGTCTATATTTTTAAAACATTACTACATATCGTTTGTGAAAACACATATGAAGATAAAATATAATGACATGTATGGGAAGGAACCCAGTAAAACCCAGTGCCGTCGAGTCAATTCCGACTCATAGCGACCCTATAGGACAGAGGAGAAACAGCAAATTCATGACAGCGGTTATCTTGGGGGAGGGAGGGAACAAAAGGGACTAAAATTTTCAAGAAAACTATTTCTTTCATTAAATACATGAAGTAAGAAATCCAAATGCTAATACTTTTCAATTCTGATTTTTGGGTCCATGGGTTTTTCTGGCATTATTTTCTGTACTTTTAGATTCGAACATATTTTTTTCAATCAGCCTCTTTAACAACTCGAATCAGAGGTTTAGAGAAACAGGAAAATAAAACCAGTTAGGATAAAGTTGGAGGAATCTATGAATTTCTGCAATAGTGCTGTTTGTTTCCCACCATGAAAGACAGTCAGAAGTTATCTGGGCACAGTAAAATCTCCACATGATAAACCACCTTAGGACAACGTCACAGGAAAAATACCAAGGCTAGTTCTCCAAAAGTGGTTGTCTTACCTCTCGCACGTGTCTTTTCAGGTGCATGTATACGCTCTGTCCAGTTTTTCGAAAATGTCTTTCAACGTGTTCCCTCCCAAAGGCCAAAAATGTATTCATGCATACATAGAGTCCACCTTCAGAATTCTAGAAGAAAGAGACAGGTTACAACATTAGCCAAGGGCACCTAGCCAAGTAATCTACATACAGAAAAAGGAAAGGAGAAGGAAGGTAAACAATGAAGACGAAGCCGGGCAAAGGCCACCCAGCTGCTGCAGTCACTGCAATGAGCCTCCAGCGGCTCCACAGCCACCCACAGCTCCCACCCAACTCTGGGCTGCAAGTGCTTCTGGACAGCTGAGCACTCGCTTTACCGAACACTGGCTACACTCACAGACAGGTGAGATCCTCCATGATGCCTGGGGAATAAACATGCTTGTCTGGCCCTCCAAAATGGAGCAAGGGAACAAAGGATGGAAGATAGTTGGCAAGGGATGCAACCACCATCACTACAATTATCTTATCATCATTTTTTCACATTCATCAGTGCAGGAACATAAAGTTTTAGATCCTTTTATCAGGATAGGGTTCCAAAGACATTGTTCCCTTCCTTTGGTGACACGTATTTGATGATAAACATTAATAAATTAGAATAGTAATTTAATAAATTATGACTTAATAAGTCAATAATAAAGAATGGAGCCCTGTAATACAGCCAAACACTACTGTATGCCTAATATGAGCTCAAAGGAGTTCTGGTGGTACAATAGTTAAGCACTCAGCTGCTAACTGAAAGGTTGGCAGTTCGAACCCACCCAGCAGCTCTGCAGAAGAAAGACCTGGCAATCTGCTCCCTAAAGATTACATCGTAGAAAACCCTATCAGGCAGTTCCACTCTGTCACATGGGTTTGCTATGAGTCAGAATCAACTCAACAGCACCCAAAAGCTCCAATATGTGCCAGGTGCTTTACCTATATTATTTCTAATCCTAACAGACCTGTAAGCTTCTTATTGTAATTTCCATTTTGCAGTTAAAAAAAAAAAAAAAACAAGGCTAAGTCATTTGCCCAAATTAACACAGCTTGGAAGTATCAGAGTTAGACTGATTCTATTTCTCTTTTTGTCCATTCATCTCACTTTTCAAACCCCGGGATAATATTTAATTATAGACATACTGCTACAAGGAACAGTCAAAGATACTGTTCACATTTTAGATACTTTATTTTCTACCCCAATTTCATCCCTCCTTTTCTCTTACTTTGGATAATATGTCTCTGTAAATTTAGCCACGGAATTAGCCATCTTTTCCTCCATGGAAGTATTTTTTTTAATTAAGCTTCTGTTATTCTAACCCCACCAAATAAAAAACACACTTGTGCAACATCTATCAAAATTGCCAAATTTCAGTACAGCACAAATAACAATATCATGACAGATATTGATGCTTATTAGAAATAAATGAGCAAATAATTGTTAAAGTTCAAATAACTCAAGATTGTTTATTAAAAAGACTTTCTAGCAAAAAACTTCTCCAATGTTATAGCTATGGTACATAAGACAGGACAGAAAAGAACATTAAAACAGCATTATTTCAGCGCTTCTTACTATAGTGTACACATTGCAACAAGGCCAGAAAAGAAAATAAAAGGGATAAAGATTGCAAAGAAAGAAGTAAGATGGTCTCAATTTGCTGATGATATCATAGTAATTTAAGAAAATAACCAGTGAGATAAAAGTGGAGATTTCAGAAATATATTCACTATAGTAATTGTTTAATATATGTCGAACCACAAGAAACACAAAAACTGGGGAAAGAATCACTAATACAAGTGGTTAAAGAAAAGTGAAGTCTTGATACATGCTACAACATGGATAAACCTTGAAGACGTTATGCTGAGTGAAATAAGTCAGATACAAAAGGACAAATACCGTATGATCCCATCTACATGAGATATCTAGAATAGGCAAGCGTATACAGACTGAGGTTTATTAGTGCTTGCTAGAGGCGAACAGGCAGACGGAGGAAGGAGGACTCAGTGCTTAGGGGAACCTCTGCTAAGGGTGATGGAAAAATTCAGGACAGTCAATAGTGATGGCTGAACAACATGACGGACATATTTAATGTCACTGAACTGTACGTGTAAAGATTGTTGAAATGGCAAATGTTTTGTTACCTCTATGTTTGCCACAATAAAAAAGGGACAGACAGACAGACAGCTAGATAGATAGAAAGAAAAGTTTCTGGGACAGTTACACATTTAGTATGTCTACATCCACACCTTGTACCAAACAGAGAGATCCAAGGGATATGCTTTTTTTTTTTTTTTAATAGAAAAGAGATGAATAGAATTCTTATCCCATTTGTGAAGGGAGGGATCATTTCTGGCCCATAAAATAAAGGATATCATCAGAGATGAGGTAATTTAATATGAAAATATAAACACTAACAAACAAGTTGTGCGTCAAAAAACGTAATGGTACTGGGCTGAGGGCTGGGGACCGTGCTCTTGGGGACATCTAGCTCAATTGGCATAACATAGTTTATGAAGAAAACGCTCTACATCTTACTTTGGTGAGTAGCGTCTGGGGTCTTAAAAGCTTGCGAGCAGCCATGTAAGATACTCCACTGGTCCCACCCCATCCAGAATAAGAAAACCAAAGACACAAGGTAAAAATTAGTCCAAAGGACAACTACCACAGCCTCCACCAGACTGAGTCCAGTACAACTAGATGGTGCCACCACCAACTATTCTGTCAGCGATCATAACAGAGGGTCCCAGACAGAGCTGAGGAAAATGTAGAACAAAATACTAACTCACAATAAAAGACCAGACTTACTATCTGACAGAGGCTGGAGAAACCCCAAGAGTATGGCCCCTGGACACCCTTTTAACTCCTGCGATTTACCCTTCATCCAAAGATTAGACACACCCATAAAACAAAACAAGACTAAACGGGCACACTAGCCGAGGGGCAAGGACAAGAAGGTAGGAGGGGACAGGAAAAGTGGCAACAGGGAATCCAAGGTCAAGAAGGGTAGAGTGCTGACATGTTGTGGGGTTGGCAACCAGTGTCACAAAACAATATGTATATTGTTTAATGAGAAATTAATTTGCTCTGTAAACCTTCATCTAAAGTACAATTAAAAAAAAAAAGGTGTTGAAAAGCAAAAAAAAAAGTAATGAAACAAATATAAAAACAACAATAATAGAATGGGGAAAATATGTAAAGTATAATGAATAAAAGCTTACATCCAAACTATGTAAAAGAAACTGATAAAATTACAACATTCAGGTTCAACTTCATAAGAAATTTTTTTTCTAAAAAAGATCATTTGGGTCTAAATGTGACAAAATGTTGAAAGAAAATAATCAGACTCACTATCTCCTGAAGTAAGCATCATTACTGCCTTCTAAACTAGCACAAAAATATTAGAATTACACAGCCTAATGCCACAAATGTAAGAGCCCATGTATCTACAACTACAATAGAAATCAGCTCAGTGTTGTTACCCGTTCCCATCAAGTCAATTCCGACTCATAGCGACCCTATAGGACGGAGTAGAACTGCCTCATAGAATTTCCAAGGAGTGCCTGGTGGATTTGAACTGTCAACCTTTTGGTTAG
Source organism: Elephas maximus indicus (assembly GCF_024166365.1). Classification (NCBI taxonomy): domain Eukaryota; kingdom Metazoa; phylum Chordata; class Mammalia; order Proboscidea; family Elephantidae; genus Elephas; species Elephas maximus. The sequence continues at coordinate 35,251,577 of NC_064819.1, forward strand.
GAGCCATAGCACTTAACCACTGCGCCACCAGAGTTTCCTCAGTCTTACTGGATATCAATAAAACTGTGACCCTTTGACACAGTATTTCCCCTTTGAGTACAGACTTCAGGAGCCTAAAAGGGAGTAAAAAATACGTAATTTGTACAAAAATATTCACAGATGCTAAGCTAAGAAACTGTTGTATATGAACACAATACTATGACTTTATTTAAAATGACAAATGTATAAATTGTGTATAACGTGTATGAAAAATGTGTATAGAATTATGTATAATATGTACAAAAATGTGTATAGAAAAATAGTGAGAAAACACATCCTCATTACAAAAAAAGGGGGGAAGAAAAAGAGGGGGAGGGAAGTCTCTTTACTGACAAAGACCTGAAGTGGTACTGGCATGTGATACTCAGTTTTATGTTTATTTAAGTCCTTGGTTCTTGGGCCCAAGCCTCACCTCCCACTACCTTGCTCAGTCTAGAGTGCTGCTTCCCAAACTATTGTCATGAAGGACCAGGTGGTTTTGCTTTTTGTTTCGTTTTGTTTCTGTCCATTAAGATACTTCGTCTCACTGCTCACCAGTAGTTCACAGCTCAAGCCAGATGGCAGATGCCAACTTAATGTATATGTATAAGTTCCACAAAACCAAAAATGGTCTGTATCCTGTTCAACCAAACAAATCTTTCCACCACACTTGGACGTGGCCGCAATGTCAAGTTGCTCGAGCCATCAAGGCAACTCCAACTCATGGCAACCCCATGTGTGTTAGAGTAGAACTGTGATACATAAGGTTTTCAACGCCTACTTTTTCAGAAGTAGATTGCCAGGCCTTTCTTGCTAGGCATCTCTGGGTGGACTCAAACTTTCAGTTAGCAGCACAGTGCCTTTAACCATTTGTACCACCCAGGGACTCCTCTAAACACCCAATTACTCTCAGTGTCTATACTCGTCTCTCGGCACCAGCCAGCTGACCTCACTCTGTGTAACACTGGTCTAGAGTTACGTGAACTCTGCCCAAATTCTAAGAGTTGCCTGAAAACGTATCTCTCACTGGCAGGAAAACTTCACCTGAAGGATCTTCGGGGACATGAGGTCAGCCATCAAGCTTTCAGGGCAGACCACATCAATACCCACCACGCACATCTGCACCTGAAGGACTGTGGACACTCCCCAGGTCTCACGTCTTCCCCCTGACCACCTGTCAGCCTCTGCCCACAGCCCCCTGCTAGTCCCCCTACTCTGACAGTCCTTGACCCCCAAATTCACTTTCACTTCACAACTGTTAGCAGCCTGCTTATTGAACCCTGTAGCTGTGAGAAACCCAAGATTCCTTCATTGGGTCACCCCATTCAGAGGGTGAACCACGCATTCACTCCTTGAGGGCAGGAAAATTATGTCATATTTATCGTTGTTGTTAGTTGCCTTCGAGTCAATTCCAACTCATGGTGACCCCGTGCGTTTCAGAATAGAACTGTGCTTCACAGAAGTTTTCAGGCTGTTGTGGCCTTTCAGAAGCAGATCACCAGGCCTGTCTTCTGAGGTGCCTTTGGGTGAGTTCAAACTGCCAGCTTTTCAGCTAGTAGTTAGCACTTTACTATTTGTGCCACCCAGGTACGTCATATTTATTATTAAACCCCCAAAACAAAAGTGTCTCTTCTCTCTTTCTCTCCTTTCTCCTCCCTCTCTATCTTTCTGTCCTCAATACCATTCTGACCTGGATTTAAAGTACTTCATAGCATTTGATGGGAATCATCAAAATAAAACTGATGGCCTCTAAGATTCATCAATTGGTCTCAACCCACCTGAGGCAAAGGAGAATCAGGAATACCAAAGACACAAGATAATTATGAGCCCAAGAGGCAGAAAGGGCCACATAAACCAGAGACTACATCAGCCTGAGACCAGAAGAACTAGATGGTGCCCAGCTACCACCAATGACCACCCTGACAAGGAATAAAACAGAGAATCCCTGATGGAGCAGGAAAGCAGTAGGATGCAGACCTCAAATTCTCATAAAAAGACCAGGCTTAATGGTCTGACTGAGACTAGAAGGACCCCAGAGGTCATGGTCCCCAGACCTTCTGTTAGGCCAAGATAGGAACCATTCCCAAAGCCAACTCTTCAGACAGGGATTGGACTGGACTATAAGATAGAAAATGATACTGGTGAGGAGTGAGCTTCTTGGCTCAAGTAGACACATGAGACTATGTGGGCAGCTCCAGTCTGGAGGGGAGATGAGAAGGCAGAGGGGGACAGGAGCTGAATGGACATGGGGAATACAGAGTGGAGAGAAGAATGTGCTGTCTCGTAAGGGTGAGAGCAACTAGGAGTACATAGCAAGGCGTACATAAATTTTTGTATGAGAGACTGATTCGATTTGTAAACTTTCACTTAAAACACAATAAAAAAAGAAAAAAACTGATGGCCTCCACACGGATAAACAGCTTGAGGCATCAGCAAGAACACTAGCTTTTCAGGCTTGTTTAGCTAAAGTCATGACCTTGGCTTGGACACGTGAACCCTACCACCGCAGCTCTCCCCTCTGTAACCAGCCAGCCCCTCATGATTCTTCAGGAAAGCAACTGCCATCTCCACACCCCATCACACCATGGACCCTATCTGTCTCCTGCTTTCAGGAGACACACAGCCCAGAATACCCAATGGGCACTTCTCTGAATGGTCTTAGCTAAATAGAATTCTAATTATCTTTTTTATGAAGCACTAACCAGAAACTTGGAAGTCCCTAGATGGCACAATTTGTACTCAACTGCAAACCTAAAGATTGGCAGCCTGAACCCACTCAGTGGCACTGCAAAAGAAATGCCTGGCAATCTGTTCCTGTAAGGGTTGTGGTTGTTATTTGCTATTGAGTTGATTTTGACTCATGGCAACCCCATGTGTGCAGAGTAGGGTTTTCAGTGCTGTGACCTTTCAGAAGCAGATCACCAGGCCTGCCTTCCAGGTGCCTCTGGATGGGTTTGAATTGCCAACCTTTCAGTTAGTAGTCCAGCACTTAACCATTTGTGCCACCTAAGGTGCCCTCCACAAAGATTGCAACCAAGAAAACGCTACGGAACAGTTCTACTCTTTAACATAAGCAGTTACCACGAGTCGGAATTGGCTTGACAGCAACTAACAACAACACCAGAAACTTGACTAAGGTGCAAGACTTTATTTAGTCACCTAAAAAGGGTTCATCACAATGGCGTCAAGAAATACTGCTCAGGGGCTTCTATAAGGCTTTATAATGATTTCCTCTGACAACTTCTCCCATAGCATGACCAAATCCTAAGAGAGAGAAGCAACATTAGAAACCCGTGTATTATTTAAAACCCACTCTTCAATACAATTCAAGACATATACCATAGATACATTGCCATTCACTTACTGTTTTACACTGTATTACCCTGGGTACTATTCAGGAGTACCATCAAGGAAGAAGTCACTTTTCACACTGCCTGCCACTTAAAAGAATGTTAAAACGGTCATGAGTATAAAGGTCAAGGTTACAACATGTTTCAGAGGAGCAAGTGAACAGTCATTTTAAATAAAAATACATCACATTGTCAGTCAGTAGGTGTCCAGAGAACTTTGTTTACCATTGTGTTTTCTTGGAGACCAGCCGCCCTTGTAGAAGGCAGGAAGGGACAGTGAGCTTGTGTGAGCAGTGTGCTCAGGAAACAGAGTCACTGCATAACACTTTTTTTTTTTTTAACTACTGAACAGTGTCTCCTGTGGAAAACAAGCGATCATTGCCACATGATGTGGGCAGATGGAATCACAACAAATCCACGTTCAGGACAAGTTACATGCTAACACCAGGGGAAGACTGTGACTCACACACTCCTGGAAAAGGGACAAGAGGGCAGTATTTTTTAGAGCACAGATTGCAAAGGGGCAGGGAGGGGAGGAGAGAAAGTGATAGGAAAAAAAGAGAGAAAATAAATTAGCTATTTGTAATACCCACCCAGTGCCGTCGAGTCAGTGAAATGGAATAACCTTAACGTCCAGGAACAAAAGATTTGTTCAGTAAGTTACGGTACTTTCCTTAAACGCAACACTTAAGCCCTTTAAAATTGACTTTTGTTCAGAAAAGGAGGGTGTAAACGGTTGACAACTTGAAGAACATAATCATCACTGAACTGTACATGTAGAAACCATTGAGCTGGTGTATATTCAGCTGTGTATATTCTGAACAACAAAATATAAAATAAAACTGACTTTGGGGTGAGCATTTACTGATATGAAAAGATGTCCATGGTATTTTTGAGTGAAGAAAACAGGAAACTAAACAGAGTGCATGATGTTATAACATACGCTACCTGTGCACAGGAAAAGCTCTGCATGGTGTAAGATGCTATCTCAGCCTGGGGAGAATGTGGCGTTTTCCTTCATGTCACCTTTCAGCATTTTCTAATTTTCTTTCATGAACATGAATTCATTTCTTACTAATGAAGTAGTAAAATTCTTAACTGACTATGTTTGGAACCGAAATATGTTTATATAGCATAGGACAGGCAGTCTTTTGGATGTTCCCTTTTCTTAACTTAGGATGTCCTTAGGCTTTACAAACCCATTTCATAGCTTTAAGGGGGCTGTATATCCTCGCTATTCAAAATAAGAATGTGGCTGTCAGTATTGGTAACCCCGGAGATTGCTAAAAATACGGACTCACAGGCACCACCCTGAAGCTACTGAAAAAGAATCTATAGTTTAACAAGATTGCCAGGTTCTTGCATTTTTTTTCCCTATGCACTTTAAAGTTTGAGAAGCATTGCCATGTAGATCCCTTTCCAGTGAATATGCCGTCTTAAAGCAGTCTTCAAACTGGATTTAACAAAAATATTTATTTAAAACAACTACTCTCCCTCACCAGGAGCTCAAAACGCCACACACACTGACTTACTTCTCCCAAATTTGCTTTGAAAATCTGCAGTAACTAAAACACAATCACTTATTCTAGAACACAATCTAAGTCATTCATTCATTCATTTCAACCAGCAAATGGTATTTGCTGAGCACCTACTATTTGCCAACCACTGATACAATGGTAGAGCAACAGCAAAACAAAATGTCGCCCTCTTAAGTTTACATCTTAGCAGAGGAATGATGACTATAAAAAACAAGTAAGGGAGAAAAATGTAGAAAAAAAATCAAATTTATGAAAAAGACCATCTTGCTGGGATGATAGAGATTAGAGGAACCCCGAAGGCTATCACCTTAAG